>NW_024412421.1:1748067-1869429 GCF_014898765.1 Herpailurus yagouaroundi
ATAAAATAAAATAAAATAAAATAAAATAAAATAAAATAAAATAAAATTGCTTGTATATAATAACTAAAAACTAAAAACTAGGTGGTAAATTTTATCTTATGTGTATAAATAAAATATAAAGATTTAAAATTTTTGGAAAAAAAGAGTAACTTCATGTCACAATAAATATAAAGCTAGTTATTAAATACAAGACCGTGGAATTACAACAAACTTCATCAAATATTTTGGCCGTTTTATGTTTTGGGGATTAACAAAACCATGGGCAACAATAACACATTAATAGTTCAGTGTCATTTAAAATATATAGGTTTTAATTTAAATCCCTTTAGGTAGGTGGAGTTCTCAATTACCAAAAGGAATAGGATTCATCCTTTGGCCGATTAAACATTTTATATACTTTGGTATGCAAGCTGGAATTACCATTTATTCTAGTACAAATACTAGTAATGCTTCTGTGAGCAATAGGGAGGAATTTACTCACTAGGAGCAGGCTTTAAAACCTCATTATTTTATGTTTAGCAATTCATACACTAAATGTTTTTGTAAGAGAACCCATTCATTTCTTTCATCTGCAATATATTTATAATGATCACACAAAAATTAACTTTGGCTTAAGAGGACAGATATATTTAAAAGTAAGATATAAATGTGCTGTCTTGCAGATATATTCCATGCTGTTTTTAAGGAAAAAACAGTATGCATGAGTTTGGCATTCAGGTCATCATTTTATTTATTTTTATTTTTTGATTTTAAATTTATTTCTTTCAATTTAATTTAGTTAACATACAGTATAGTATTGATTTCAGGAGTAGAACCCAGTGACTCATCCCTTAAATATAACTCCCAGTACTCATCCCAACAAGTGCTCTCCTTAATGCCCATCACCCATTTAGCACCCCTACCCCCAACAAACCTCCCCTCTAGCAACCCCTAGTTTGTTCTCTATATTTAAGAGTCACTCATGGTTTGCCTCTCTCTCTGGTTTTCTCTTATTTGTCTTTCCCTTCCCTTATGTTCATGTGTTGTGTTTCTTAAATTCCACAGATGAGTGAAATCATGTTGTCTTTCTATGTCTGATTATTTTTAGTTCCATCATATTTTAGTTCCATCCATGTTGCTGCAAATAGCACAATTTCATTCTATTTGAATGCCAAGTAGTATTCCATTGTTTGTGTGCAAGTGAGCGTGTGTGCATGTGTGCGTGTGTGCGTGTGTGCGTGTGTGTGTGTGTATACATGTGTGTACTCACCAAATCTTCTTTATCCATTCATCAGTCAATGGATGTTTGGGCTCTTTCAATAATTTGGCTATTGTTCATAGCACTGCTATAAACATTGGGTGCATGTGTCCCTTTGAATCAGGAGTTTTGTATGCTTTGGATAAATATTTAGTAGTGCAACTGCTGGGTCATAGAGTAGTTCTATTTTTAAGTTTTTGAGGAACCATCATACTCTTTTCCAGAGTGGTTGTACCAGTTTGCATTCCCACCAACAGTGCAAAAGAGATCCTCTTTCTCCGCATCTTCACCAATATCTGTTGGTTCCTGGGTTGTTCATTTTAGCCATTCTGACAGGTGTGAAGTGGTAGTTCATTGTGGTTTTGATTTGTATTTCCCTGATGATGAGTGATGTGGAGCATTTTTTCATGTGTTGGTTGGCCATCTGGGTGTCTTCTTTGGAGAAGTGTCTGTTCATGACTTTTGCCCATTTCTTCACTGGATTATTTGTTTTTTGGGTGTTGAGTTTGATAAGTTCTTTATAGATTTTGGATACTAACCCTTTATCTGATATGTCGTTTGCAAATATCTTCTCCCATTCCATCACTTGCCTTCAAGTTTTGTTGATCTATGCTGTGTAGAAGCTTTTTATCTTGATGAGGTCCCAATAGTTCATTTTTGCTTTTGTTTCCCTTGTCATCTGGGAAGTGTCTACTAAGAAGTTGCTGTGGCTGAGGTCAAAAAGGTTGTTGCCTTCTTTCTCCTCTAGGATTTTGAAGGTTTCCTGCCTGACATTTAGGTCTTTCATCCATTTTGAGTTTATTTTTGTGTATGGTGTTAGAAAGTGGTCCAGGTACATTCTTCTCACTGTCCAGTTCTCCCAACACCATTTGTTGAAGAGACTGTCTTTTTTCCAGTGGATACTCTTTCCTAGTTTGTCAAAGATTAAATGGCCATACATTTGTGGGTCCATTTCTGAGTTCTCTATTCTGTTCCATTGATCTATATATCTGTTTTTATGCCAGTACCATACTGTCTTGATGATTACAGCTTTGTAATACAGCTTAAAGTCCAGAATTGTGATCCCTCCCGCTTGGGTTTTCTTTTTCAACATTAATCTGGCTTTTCAGAGTCTTTTCTGGTTCCATGCACATTTTAGGATTGTTTGTTCTATCTCTGTGAAGAATGCTGGTGTGATTTTGATAGGGATTGCACTGAATATGTAGATTGCTTTGGGTAGTATTTACATTTTAACAATATTTGTTCTTCCAATCCATGAGCATGGAATGTTTCTACATTTTTTTGTGGCTTCTTCAATTTCTTTCATAAGCTTTCTATAGTTTTCAGCATACAGATCTTTTGCATCTTTGGTTAGATTTATTCCTAGGTATCTTATGGTTTCTGGTGCAATTGTATATGGGATCAATTCCTTGATTTCTGTTTCTCTGCTTCATTATTGGTATACAGAAATTATTGGTGTATAGAAATGCAACTGATGCAACTGATGTTGATTTTATATCCTGCAACTTTGCTGAATTCACGTACCAGTTCTAGCAGTTTTTTGGTGGTTTCGGGTTTTCCAGGTTGAATATCATGACATCTGTGAAGAGTAGAAGTTGGACTTCTTTGCAATTTGTATGCCATTTATTTCTTTTTGTTGTGTGACTGCTGAAGTTAGGACCTCCAGTACTATGTTGAACGACAGTGGTAAGGGTGGACATCCCTGTTGTGTTCCTGACCTTCAGGGGAAAGCTTTCAGTTTTTCCCCACTGAAGATGATATTAGCCATGGGCTTTTCATATATGTGGCTTTTATAATGTTGAGGTATATCCCTTCTATCCCTACTGTTTGAGGGCTTTATCAAGAAAGGATGCTGTATTTTGTCAAAAGCTTTTCTGCATCTATTGATCCTTTCAACAGATCCCCATTTAAAAATTGTTTGGAATTAATAAATACTTTTACATCAGCTGATAGCTTGCAAAACTATCCAGAGTCAACAGTACTATCTCAGCATGCTCTGCTCTCCCGACTGCTTTGTTTTAAATCTGTTATGACTCACCTGCAAAGACTGATTCTAGAGTTTATTTCAGAAACAAAAATTTTTTGTGCCTTAGGCCATGGGGGGTGGGGTGGAAGGAGAAAACCAAAAAACACTGTCTTTGAGAATGCTGGCCAGATGCTGTGTCCCAGGCACTATGTGTTTTCCTAGAGTGGAAGGGCTAGGTCCTATTATTTGCCAGAAGCACTGCAATTTAAGTTCTTTCAAAAGTCATATTAAAAAAGAAAAAAAGGATGGCCTCTTAATTTGTAAAAAGTAATGCTATATATACTTTACTTCACCATACATTTTAATTACTTTGTATTTCTAAACATGGATACTAAAAGCATTCTCAAGTATTTTCAAAGCACCCAACTGGCATGAATGATACCAAGATCTTTGTGCTAAAAGAGTGCAATGGATTCTTCAGTCAATAAAAATTACAGTTTCTTCTTACTCCATAATTGCGGGTAGCTTTCCACAAAACATCAACGGAAAACTGGCTGTCTTCATTTTGGGGAAAACGCAACCATGGTGCAACTAAATATTTCCTTTTGGGCATTTCTGTTTTACTTGTTAATATACAATATGCAGAATCCATTATGAGTATAGATAATTTCTATGAAGATAAATGTATACTTCTTGGTCAAAACATTTTTAAGTGACTTAATTTAAATGTTAATTTTAAAATCTTCTTAACTGTACCAATGTAACAGTTTCAAGGCCCATGACATTTAACGTTAATAGCCTTTTTTTAAAAATGTTTTTTTTTAATGTTTATTTATTTTAGAGACAATGTGAGAGACAGACTGCAAGAAGAGAAGGGGCAGACAGAGGGAGACACAGAATCCGAAGCCGACTCCAGGCTCCGAGCTGCCAGCCCAGAGACAGATGCAGGGCTCAAACTCAAGAACCATGAGATCATGACCTGAGTCGAAGACGGACGCTTAACTGACTGAGCCACTCAGGCACCCCAATGTTAATTAATAGCCTTTAAGTTCATAGTACACCAACTATAATGGATAGAAACTGACTTAGTTCATGTTGAATATAAGTAGATGACAGTTCAAAAAATTTTAGGTACTTAATGTACATTACTACACAGGGTATTAAAACATGATGAACTACCACAATCATTTAAGTTTTTTGGCATAATATGTGAGGCTTGGAGATGCCATGAAGTGTAAAAGACACCAGTGAAGTGCCCAAGTAAAGAAACTTGTTTTATTTTATTTATTTCTTTAAATTTTTTAAATGTTTTATTTCTGAGACAGAGAGAGAGCATGAGTGGGGGAGGGGAAGAGAGAGAGGGAGACACAGAATCAGAAACAGGCTCTAGGCTCTGAGCGGTCAGCACAGAGCCCGATGGGGGACTTGAACTCACAAACCGTGAGATCATGACCTGAGCCTAAGTAGGTCGCTCGACTGACTAAGCCACCCAGGCACCCTGAACAAACTTGTTTTAAAAGTCTATACTATAGGGGTGTGTGGGTGGCTCAGTCAATTGAGTGTCTGACTCTTGGTTTCAGCTCAGGTCATGGTCTCATGGTTTGCAAGTTCGAGACCCACGTGGGGCTCTGAGCTGCATGCAGAGCCCACTTGGGATTCTCTCTCTCCTTCTCTCTCCCAAAACAGAGAAATAATCTTAAAAAAAAAAAAAAAGTCTATGTTACAATCTAAACCAATGAAAAGGTCACTAGGAAAAGTTAAAATGGCAGCACAATTCTGTCAATTACAGACAAAGATTGAAAGACATCTTCAGATAATTAAGAATCACTGTTTAGGGTACCTGACTACTTCGCAAGCACTGTATAATAGAGCAAAACATGTAATTTTATTTTTATTATTGTATAGTCAGTAAGAGCTGAGTATCTAAGGGTACCAAACACTGCTTTAAAATTAAATTTCTAAGGTTCTATTAATAATATAATACCCAATTTCATAATGTTGTCCAAAAAACCTGAGTTTCATAAACTTCCTTCCATTTATGTAGAAAATACAATATTATTGCATTGTGTCTATCGTCAGCAGTATGCGATCCTGGATATCAGATTAAGAACACATCTATATTCAGAAAGCAGGTGTGAAGAAACATCAAACCATGGAACATAATCTGCTACTAAATGTCATATCCGTCTCCTGGTAAAAGACTGCCTAATGTTTTAGATATCTGATGACCCAATTTACATCTACTCAGTTATCCAAAGAATATTTTGTTTAGCCTGCTTGATAGTAGAAAACGTTCAACAGTCTCTTTTTATTTTCTTAAGAATATGGGTGTCTGTGGGGGGGAGGTCTATATTTGTCATCAAAGCCATTCAGAGCAAATACATTGCCAAAATGGAACAGGTACAGCTGTTGGCGGTTGTTGAAATGTGTGCACGGCTTTCTTCTCCCAAGGTAGTTGGAGGCAGGGAGGAGGAAGGGGAGAGGAACAGGACAGATCACCTGCCATGTATCAGGATGACAAGAGACCAATTTTAAACTGTGACAGAGTGAAGAAAAAGTTCAGGAAATATGAGAGAATAAAATGAGGGCTTGACTTTAGAATGTCTGAGATCAAGAACACACCCCCCAACTCAATGATTTAATGTTTTTCTTGGAGAAATAACTGGGTTTGGCCAGGATTAGAGTGTTGGAATATTAGAGAATGATATAAATTAAGGGTATTTGCAAGGGACTGTAACGATGTATCATGGATAGGGAGGGAGGTGGAAGTGACAGGGGGATGGGTGGATATAAAGCAGCAGAGATCTCAGTAAGGTACAAGAAATGTTGAAGGGAGGGCACTTAGGCAGGCAGCCTAGAAGGGCAGGAGGTGGTAGTGGGAGAGTGGGACATATGATTAGTGACCCTTGGGACAGTATATTTTCTGGTACCTGCAAGGTACAGGGAGTTAACTGAAGTAGCTGAGGTGGGAAGGTTATGATGCTGGGTTGGGGTCATCTCTGTGGACCATGAAATCATCTGAAATTATGGCAGCACTTAGGTAACTGTCTGGGAGGCATTATACCTCCAGTAAACTAGCAAACTGGTAGGTGTTAGCCATGAAAAATGGAAGATGGTTGGTATAGCTAGGTGGCAGAAGCCTCAAAGTAATAAATGTGCAGAAATTTAGGGCAGACATAATTTGTGCATGTCATTTGCTTCCCAGGGGACGTATGGTGAAGTCTGGAGATATATATATATATATATATATATATTTTTTTTATTACTACTGGTATTTAGAGGTAGAGACCAGGAATACTGCTAAACCTCCTACAGTGCACATGACGGCTCCTCACAACAGAGGATTATCCAGCTCCATATGTCAATAACACTATGGTTGAGAAACTGTGAGGTAGGAGAAAGAGCATAAGCAAAGGCATGGCAATGAGGAAAACTAGTGCATGCTCAGTACAGGACAGCAGCAGGGGCTACACAGCACGCACCCTAGGGAACCAGCGTCTAACTTAGAGGACAAAGAGGAGCTACTCCAGGTCTCTGAGAAAAAACAATGACACAGTATCACTGACTTGGGAGGTTTGCATGATTGGGGCCTTGACAGCAATTTCTTTTCAGTTTACAAGCACTTTGTAAGCATGACTTTAACCGTAACACTTCAGTGAGGTCTCACATTCTTGACAGGAGAGACACTATGTCCCACAGTTGACCAGGCACACACAGCAGGCTAGCCTGAAGTTCAAACTTTAAACCACCACCCCACCACCTATACCTACTAAAAATAGAGAAAACGTGAAAAAGCTTTATTTCCTCTTTCGTCATTTCCAATGTTTAGTTAGAGGTGCTGAGGAACAAAAAATGGCAGGAAGCATGATGAGGGAAAAGAAAAAAAGGTCTTAATTAATATAAGAAATATGCAAATACTTCCTGAAAAATTGACTGCAAACTGTACTGCTCAATTTTGGAAATACTCACGAAAGCTAAAACATGGGTCACTATTCTTCATTTTAATTCCTTCTCTTCAAGAAGAAAATCACTAACTCAAGCTTCCTAAATTTTTTAGCTCTTCGGTAAGCTGTTTGGCTCACTTCCGTTACGTTCTATAATGATGGTAATTTATAAAAGGTTGAACATAACCAAGGCAATCTGTTTCTAAGAACAAAATATACCTTGATTCAGGTTGCCGTTTCTATTCCTCTCCCTGAAAATAAACTAGACACTAAATAAGGTTACTAAGGCAATAATGCCCCCAAATAAATCAGATCCTTTCTGACAGGTAAAGAATTTAATCTGCTGGCAGAATGATAGCCATAATGCCAAAGTGTCACTTATTCCTTCTCAGTGCACCAAATGGAGCCTCAGTGACATTTAAGAGCTAATATGATTTCAATGGTGCTCTTTCCATACTTATGGAGAGCTTGTTTACCAGACAATGTTTTGGTGAACATTAATCAGAAAGAGAAGCCCAATTTTTCAAACTATATGTATGCATCAGACTAAATAAAATTTACAATGGAACTTTCCATATCAGGAAGGAAAGAGACCTATTCTCCCTATAATTTTCATAGCTCAGATAAGAGTTTTCCTATGCACAGATCAAATTTTGAGGGCTAGGGCTACTCTGACATTGCAAAGAATATAAGACATGTTACCAAACTGCAAGTAAATTAATCTGTATAACCAAATTATAGATAATAAGTCCAGTGAACATGAAATAAAAATTAAATGCAATAATACTGGTAGGTGGATTTTAACAGAGAGCTACAATTCACTTTTCTTCTGTAAGAAAAACACTGTATTTTATTTTTTTAAAATTTACATCCAAATTAGTTAGCATATAGTGCAACAATGATTTCAGGAGTAGATTCCTTAATGCCCCTTACCCGTTTAGCCTATCCCCCCTCCCACAACCCCTCCAGTAACCCTCTGTTCTCCATATTTAAGAGTCTCTGATGTTTTGTCCCCCTCCCTGTTTTTATATTATTTTTGTTTCCCTTCCCTTATGTTCATCTGTTTTGTCTCTTAAAGTCCTCATATGAGTGAAGCCATGATATCTGTCTTTGACTGACGAATTTCACTTACAATAATATCCTCCAGTTCCATCCACATAGTTGCAAATGGCAAGATTTCATTCTTTTTGATTACTGAGTAATACTCCATCATACACACACACACACACACACACACACACACACACACACACACACACACACACACCACATCTTCTTTATCCATTCATCCATCGATGGACATTTGGGCTCTTTCCATACTTCCATACTTTGGCTATTGTTGATAGTGCTGCTATAACATTGGGGTGCATATGTCCCTTCAAAATAGCACACCTGTATCCTGTGGATAAATACCTAGTAGTGCAATTGCTGGGTTGTAGGGTAGTTCTATTTTTAGTTTTTTGAGAAACCTCCATACTGTTTTCCCACCAACAATGCAAAAGAGATCCTCTTTCTCCGCATCCTCGCCAACATCTGTTGTTGCCTGAGTTGTTAACGTTAGCCATTCTGACAGGTGTGAGGTGGTAGCTCAGTGTGGTTTTGACTTGTGTTTCCCTGATGATGAGTGATGTAGAGCATTTTTTCATGTGTCAGTTGGCCATCTGGATGTCTTCTTTGGAGAAGTGTCTATTCATGTATTTTGCCCATTTCTTCACTGGATTATTTGCTTTTTGGGTGTTGAGTTTGATAAGTTCTTTATAGATTTTGGATACTAACCCTTTATCTGATGTATCATTTGCAAATATCTTCTCCCATTCTGTTGGTTGCCTTTTAGTTTTGTTGATTGTTTCCTTCGCTGTGCAGAAGCTTTTTATTTTGATGAGGTCCCAATAGTTCATTTTTGCTTTTGTTCCCCTTGCCTCCGCAGATGTGTTGAGTAAGAAGTTGCTGTGGCTAAGATCAAAGAGGTTTTTGCCTGCTTTCTCCTTGGGGATTTTGATGGCTTCCTGTCTTACATTTAGGTCTTTCATCCATTTTGAATTTATTTTTGTGTATGGTGTAAGAAAGTGGTCCAGGTTCATTCTTCTGCATATCGCTGTCCAGTTTTCCCAGCACCATTTGCTGAAGAGACAGTCTTTATTCTATTGGATATTCTTTCCTGCTTTGCCAAAGATCAGTTGGCCATACATTTAAGGGTCCATTTCTGGGTTCTCTATCCTGTTCCACTTATCTGAGTGTCTGTTCTTGTGCCAGTACCATACCATCTTGATGATTACAGTTTTGTAATGCAGGTTGAAGTCTACCTTATCCTGTATTTGTTATGCTACAGGCACTATGGTAGATACTCTTCGTGTGTTCTCTAATTTTATCCCTTACCCTACAATGTAGGAAATGTTAACATCCTCATTTGGGGGGTTTGAAGCTTATGTGAAATAATTTGTTCAGGTGGTCAGTGGTAAAGGCAGGATTAAAACCCAGACCTACTGGACTCCAAAGCCTGTATTCTTAAACACAATGGTACACTGTCTGCCTTTATGGCTTTTTCTCACTTTCATTCTTTCCTTCGTCATTGAAATAGGCAATTGCTAGGCACAAGCCCTGTGTCAGGAGCTGGGGCTAAAATGATAAACAGAGCAGACAGACAACTCTTCTTAAGAGCTGACAATCTCCTACAGGAAAAGGACAAGTAAACAAGCAATTATGACAGAGTATTAGCTGTTACACTGGGGGTCAGAGACAGCTTCCCCCCAAAAAAGAGAGCACTCAGTTGAGAGCTGAAGGATATGTAAAAGTCAGCCAGTTGAACAGAGGCATGGGAGTTCAGAGTGTCTTGGGCAGAAGAAATAGCAGGTAAGTTCCATGTGACAGGAACACAAAGAGGGGGTTTAGAGAGAGCTCAGATGGCGGTAACACACAGCAGGGACTAGACTAGGGAGGGCCTTGGGTGCTGTGATCAGGAGCACAAAATTCTTCCTGATGGTTATGAGGTGTCACTAAGAGATTTTAATAAGGGTGTGATAAGATCAAATCTCTACTTTAGGATTTTATCTGAACACAGGACTTGAGAGAAGGACACTGGTGACTATGAGACCAAGTTAGAAGGCTGTTAAGGTACAGTAAGTAAGATATAATATAATATGGTGTAAACCTGGGTAGGTGAAATAGTGGCTTCAAAAGGCTGTTAGGAGGCAAAGTCATGAGGATTTGGTAACTGGAAGTAAGAGTGAGAAAGAGAGGGAATAAAAATGATTCTTGTAAATAGCTTGACCACCAGGGAGACAAGATAGAAAGCAAAGCAGAATGAGGAGGTTTGGAAGGTAACATAACATGTTCTATTTGGGGCATGTGGAGTTTGAAATGCCTGTGAATTACAGGAATGGTAAAATCTGTAAGAGAGATCAGGAAAGGAGACATAAATTTGGGAGTTGGGGGCATAACTAATGTAACTGATTTAAGCCAAGGAAGTGAACAAACAATCAATAAAGTGCCCAAGAAGAGTGTTTAGTGTAAAAAGGGAAGAGGGCTGAGGACAAAATCCTGAGCCTTATCCAACATCCATGAGTCAGAGAGACAAAGAGGAGCCCATAGTGGGTTCTAAAAGGAAAGCAAGCCCATTTAAGAAAGCAAATATTATAAAGATAGAAAAGTTGTGTCAGATAGTGCCTAGAGATTAAATCAGAATCAAAAGGACAGGGGATTGTGGTAGGAATTCTGGGAGATAAGCAGTAGGTATGACTTGGGGACTGGTGCCTGAAATGAGGTGGGGGTGTTGACCCACGGGGATGGTTATTAAATAGAACAGGCAGTTAAAGATTAAAATCATTTGGGAAAGTGTTTTGTGAAGTAATTATTTATGTGCTTAATTACAAGAGGATCATTTACAAAAAATCAGTGACCTCAGGAGACACGATTGAAAGCACAGTTTTCAAATTTCAAAACTAGTCAAGACAAGTTTCAAGAGCCTCACTGAAGCCTTCCCTCACTCTTGCTCTGGTTTCCTTTGTCCTTTCTCTCCAGTTTGAGCCACACCCTCATTCTGCAGCCTCCTATGCCCATTATAAAGCTGATCCCCCCTGATATTCTTTCACATACCCACATGAAACACCATGCCCAGGTGTTTCTTTGTGGTTTAGTTGATAGTTCACAATGACCCCTTTTCTTGTGTATTTTCTCTCTTCCCCAAGGGGCTACAGGAAACAACAAAAAGCTAGGGACTGCCAGTTCTGTTTACACAGGTATGTGATAACTGTTCAAGATATGTTTGCTAACTGAATGACCAAAATGGTAGAATCATTTTGGTAGTAGAATCTGAAACTAATTGAATCTTTAGTGTTTTCAACCAAGGGCCATTACCTTTTATTGGGTCATGAAATCAATTTCATTAACATTTTAAAATAAAGTGTACCACACACGATATGGGTGAAATCTGTTATGTAAAAATGTTTATTACATGTATAGGTATATACCTATAAATATACATGGTACAACTATGTGTATACAGGTTATGATGTAAAATGTTTTCTTACTATCGTTCTCAGTCAGAAACACTCTAAAGCCACTGCCTCAAGCTAGGTGATACAATCCCTAGTTTTACAAATGGGAGACAGTCTCAAAGACCAACAAAGACTTGACCAAAACCAAGGCTGTGAGGGGAAAAACCCAAAGATCAACCTCATCAGTTGCCAAGACACCGTTCCCTACAGAACCCTGGCTCTCGCCGCTCATAGCCATTGTGCATGGTTGTTTAATAACGTTCACTTAACCTATGATTATAAATGTCTGAAATATAGTATCAAATGGAGAAATGACTTCAATTATCTTGTCTAATGTTAACAGCTTTTATAGGCTAAATTTATCGGAAAATGATTTAAATGACTCAATTGATCATGGATATAAGGAGATTATGTTTTTATTTCTAGAACCATAAAACATGAGTATCAAACACCTTTGCACAGGATCAAAGAACAGATGTACAACATATCTCACATACTGAAATATAATTGTGTTTTTAATGCACAGGAAAAAAATCATACTTCATGCAACAAATACCAAGAACCATTTGAATCAAAGAAGAAATTCCATGTTGCTATTTCCATATAATAAATAATATATTATACTAATATAGTAAGGAAAAAGATAACTTAAAAATGTTTGATATATATATTGAACTTGAGAAGAGACTCTACAAAGTGGTTATGGCCAATACACTGCTCCCTCTATGGAAATACAACTAATATAATAAGCACTCATTACATTTGATCCTTCTTTTTCTTTCTTGCTTTCTTTTTTTTTAAAAGATAACATTTGTGGTATTGATAGCATTTTTACTTTTCTCTTCATAATTACAAAAAAAGTTCATCTTTGTCAAAGCACACTGAGCTTACTGGAGTACCTTCCATTTTTTTACAATAAGAAGTTGGTGTACAAAAGTTAAACACCATGTGGAAGCAACCAGATAAATACAGAATGTGGGGCATACTGTAATACAAGTGGTTTGGACTATTTAGAAAGTTAGTATCGTTAAAAAAGGGGAGGGGCAAGGTGGTAGCTAGATTAAGAGAAAGTAAAATAACTACATATGTGAGTTTTGATTGGATCCTAAATAGGAAAGAAAGAAAGGTAGTTATGAAGGTGTTATTGTTTTTGTTTTTAAGTTTATTTATTTTTGAGACAGAGAGAGACACAGCATGAACGGGGGAGGGGCAGAGAGAGAGGGGGACACAGAATCGGAAGCAGGCTCCAGGCTCTGAGCCATCAGCCCAGAGTCCGACGGCGGGGCTTGAACTCACAGACCGCGAGATTGTGACCTGAGCTGAAGTCAGACGCTTAACCGACTGAGGCACCCAGGCACCCCATGAAGGTGTTTTTGAAACAACTGTAAAATGTGAATATAGATGGATTATTAAATGACATCATGGAATAACTACTAATTTTCTTAGATGTAATAACAGTATCATGGTTGTATATGAGAACATCAACTCACTTTCAATTAGTTCAGGAAAACTTTATTTACGTATATACGAATGAGCGTATATATGTTAAAATATAGCAAAATGTTCAATATTGTTCAATCTAGGCTAAGGGTATTCTAACTCTAATAGTCTTCTAAATATGTTGTACGTGCTTGAAAACTTCCAGAATAAAAATTTGGGAAAAGAAAACAAGAAGTCAGTGCTAAATGTAGAATGCTCTATTAAGTAAGCCAAAAGAAGATTTAGTGCTACATACAACAGTACACTGGCATTATAGCATGTGTTTACTTGAAGTTTAAATAAACTTTAGGGGCGCCTGGGTGGCTCAGTTGGTTAAGAATCCGACTTCAGCTCAGGTCATGATCTCGCGGTTCATGAGTTGGAGTCCCGCGTTGGGCTCTTTGCTGACAGTTCAGAGCCTGGAGCCTGCTTTGGATTCTGTGTCTCCCTCTCTCTCTGCCCCTCCCCCACTCATCCTCCCTCTCCCTCTCTCTCTCTCAAAAATATACATTAAAAAAAATTTTTAAAAGTAAACTTTAAACCAACAAAATTTATATTTTTTTACTTTATTAAAATTTAATACTTTTTTGTTTTACTTATCAAGCATTTAAAAAAATTATTTACTGTTTAATTTACACCCAAGTTAGTTAGCATATGATGCAATTATGATTTCAGGAGTAGATTCCTTAATGCCCCTGACCCACTTAGCCCATCTCCCCTCCCCCACCCCTCCAGCAACCCTCTGTTTGTTCTCCATATTTAAGAGTCTCCTATGTTTTGTCCCTCTCCCTGTTTTTATATTATTTTTGCTTCCCTTCCCTTATGTTCATCTGTTTTGTATCTTGAAGTCCTCATATGAGTGAAGTCATATGATTTTTGTCTTTCTCTGACTAATTTCACTTAGCATAATACCCTCTAGCTCCACGTAGTTGCAAATTGCAAGATTTCATTCTTTTTGACTGCTGAATAATACTCCATCGTATACATATATACCACATCTTCTTTATCCACTTATCCATTGATGGACATTTGGGCTCTTTCCATACTTTGGCTATTGTTCATAGTGCTGCTATAAACATTGGGGTACATGTGCCCCTTTGAAACAGCACACCTGTATCCCTTGGATAAATATCTAGTAGTGCAATTGCTGGGTCTGTAGGGTAGTTCTTTTTAATTTTTTGAGGAACCTCCACACTGTTTTCCACAGTGGCTGTACCAATGTGCATTCCCACCAGCAGTGCAAAAGAGATCCTCTTTCTCTGCATCCTCGCCAACATCTATTGTTGCCTGAGTTCATTCTGACAGGTGGTAGCTCATTGTAGTTTTGATTTGTATTTCCCTGATGATGAGTGATGTGAAGCATTTGTTCATGTGTCTGTTAGCCATCTGGATGTCTTCTTTGGAAAAGTGTCTATTCATGTCTTTGCCCATTTCTTCACTGGATTATTTGCTTTTTGGGTGTTGAGTTTGGTAAGTTCTTTCTAGATTTCGGATACTAAACTTTATCTGATATGTCACTTGCAAATATCTTCTCCCATTCCGTAGGCTGCCTTTTAGTTTTGCTGATTGTTTCCTTCGCTGTGCAGAAGCTTTTTATTTTGATGAGGTCCCAATAGTTCATTTTTGCTTTTGTTTCCTTTGCCTCCGGAGATGTGTTGAGTAAGAAGTTGCTGCGGCCGAGGTCCGTTGACCAGGTTTTTGCCTGATTTCTCCTCTAGGAGTTTGGTTTCCTGTCTTATGTAGAGATCTTTCATCCATTTTGAATTTATTTTTGTGTATGGTGTAAGATAGTGGTCTAGGTTCATTTTTCTGCATGCTGCTGTCCAGTTTTCCCAGTACCATTTGCTGAAGAGACTGTCTTTATTCATTAGCTATTTTTTCCTGCTTTGCCAAAGATTAGTTGGCCATATGTTTGTGGGTCCATTTCTGGGTTCTCTATTCTGTTCCATTGATCTGAGTGTCTGTTCTTGTGTCAGTATCATACTGTCTTCATGACTACATAAAATTTAAATTTTAAATCAACAAAGTAAAAGCCTTAAATCCATTGATGGTAGTGGTATTTACAGACAATATGCAAAATCCACATGAACACAGAGAATCCCTTCACAAACCAGAAGGTTTAGTAAGCAGCATTTATTACTGGCATTCTTTCCAATCTATGTTTAGTGGCAAGACTTAACATGTTAAAAAAATTACATATTCACACAAAAATAATTCAGCTATGATGTAGATGAAGTAATCTAAAGTACTGAGATAGAAGAAAGGTTTCTAAGAAATTAAGTGAAAAAAAGAATTGTGAAAATGGTATATATAGTTGGACCCTCATTTTTGGCAATCATTTTTAAAACTGTGAAATAAGTCATACAAATAAAATCTACCAAAGATAGAATGAATAATAAACACTTGGGACATCTGTGTGACTCAAGCAGCTAAGCATCCAACTCTTGATTTAGGCTCAGGTCATGATCTTACAGTTCGTGAGATAATAAACAATCAAATACACATAATAAACACTCAAATATCTTCTGCTCCCTCAACAAAATGATCACTCTTTTGCCACTCAAATCCAGCAAATCTCTGCTGAATCTTTTCTTCCTCCTTCTCCATAAAGGTTTTGCATAGTTTTGAAATCTGCCTAAAATCTCTCCTTGGACATTTTTTTTGCTGAACTAATTCTGAGATTTATTCATGTTAATGTGTATAGCAATTTTTTCACTATGCAGCGAGGGAAATCTCAATAATTTTTGCGGATCAGATGAGTGTAAAATGTTACGGTTTTCATTTTAATTTCTCTGATTGTTTAGAAGTTTATTTGAGAGAAAGGGCACACGTGTGCGGGGGAAGGGCAGACAGAAGGAGAGAGAGAATCCCAAGCAGGCTCTGCACCACTGTCAGCAAAGAGCCTGATGCAGGGCTCAAACCCACAAACCATGATATCATGACCTGAGCCAAAACCAAGAGTCAGATGCTCAACCAACTGAGCCACTCAGGTCCCCCTCTCTGATTTCTACAGACATCCAATATGTACGTTTGCTAGTCTTTTTGTTCTTTTGTGATATGCCTCTCAGTATTTTTGCCTATTTTTCTAGTAAGGTGTCTTTTTTCTTGATTTATAGAAATTCTTTAGTTTGGAACTCAATCATGCTTGGTCACGTATGTTGGAAATATCTTAATTTTATTTTAATGATATTTTGTGATGAATAGAGAATTTACATTTTAATATAGTTCTTACATCATTAAAAAAAAACAACACAAAAGAAATCTCATATAGTCACTTTTGTGCATAAAATATGCTTAGAAAAACAATGTGGTGAACACAGACCAAAGCAATAACAATGTTAATATCTAAGGGTTCAGGTAATATGGGACTTTGTTTTCTGCATTATATGTCTGTAATGTTTAAATGTCACTATGTAAAATGAGGTGTATTATTTCCTTCTTCACTGGGGTCCTTCTAGGGAGTTTACAGATAGGGTCAGTGTGCTCATGAGCAAAACCTTTTATTTTTATGTGCATTTTTCTTCACAGAGGTTCCATAACTTTCCCTAGATTCTCAAAGGGGTTTTAGGATCACAACAATGCTAAGAATACAGCTCTACATGGTTATATAAATGTATAATGTTTAGAGGCAGAGAGTCTTCCTCGGGTTCCATGGTGTGACTTTGGGGAAATTACTTAACTTCTCTATGTTGGTTTCATAATAGTGAGTTTATTAATAGAATTTGATCCATTAGGTTGTTGTAAGGTTCAAATAAGTGAATACTTACTAAATAAATAATACTTAAGCTGCTTAGAATAGGGCCACATTCATTTAAGTATTCAATAAATGGTCATGATTCTTAATTCCTGGCTATTTCAGATGAAAACTAAAAAAAGTTATGACAGATTCAGTACTTTAATAGACTTTTTTTGGGTAAGGGGCAGACATTCCTGATTAAGCCCACCTACTAAAAATAGGTACTAATAGTTATGAAATAAACAAGTGTAATATTGCTACAACAGACTAATATCTCTATAAAATCTCTCTCAGAAGTGTTTAAGAACAAACTGTGTAAGTATCAAACAAGCTATAGGATGCTTACAAAAAAACATTTCCTATTATTTTGTCTCCCTGGTGCCCTATTCTTATCAGAGACCAGATGATAACATCAGAAACAACTGCAATTTTTAGTAAACAGGTCTCTTCATCTTTGCTGATAAAGATCAACTATTATTTAGGACAGAATTTGAATCAGTTCAAACTGAATGCATTTAGAAGGGACTTATAAGATAACCTTATGATATCTTAAGAGTTGAAATGGCTTAATTTGTATTTTTTAAAAAATGGACAGAGTTCTTAGGAAAATGTCTCCATTATTTTCTACATCTGCTTAGATAAAATTTCCATGGCCAAAGTTCCAAAGCTTTGTATATAGTTCTTAGAAAACCCTTATGGAGGGGCGCCTGGGTGGCGCAGTCGGTTAAGCGTCCGACTTCAGCCAGGTCACGATCTCGCGGTCCGGGAGTTCGAGCCCCGCGTCAGGCTCTGGGCTGATGGCTCAGAGCCTGGAGCCTGTTTCCGATTCTGTGTCTCCCTCTCTCTCTGCCCCTCCCCCGTTCATGCTCTGTCTCTCTCTGTCCCAAAAATAAATAAAAACGTTGAAAAAAAAATTAAAAAAAAAAAAAGAAAACCCTTATGGAGTTTTAAAAGAGAACCCACTTAAAAATCTATGTTTGAACTTCTGTAAACAAATAACATTTTCCTCAAGAGCTTCCTTTGTTAGCCATTAAATCTTTAGCTGAAAGAGGCCTACCAATTAGGGCCAGTTTGACCACATATTTTTAATATGTTACCTGTCTTCAGGTTGTGTTCTGTTGCTAAATCTGTGACTATTTATTCAACAGATACCCTTACCTTTCTATTTGGTGCCAGGCATTGTTCTAGTGAACAGAACAAACAATAATCCCCACCCTCATATACTTTATGTTGTAGTATGAGAAGATACAATAAGAAAATAAGTAGACAGTATTTTAGCAAAGGAAAGGGCTTTGGGGAAACACTAAAGGAGAGCAAAGGTAAGGGGAGTGCTTTTGAGTTGCAATTCTGAATACAGCAGGACTCAATGAGAAAGAAGATGACATCCGAATGAAGATGTGAAGGAAGTGAAGTAGATTTGGAGAAATAAGTTGAAGGAGGTGATATAGTTTTCTGGAAGAATAATATTCCAGGCAGAGAAAATAGTTACTTGACTGAAGCCCTGCAATTGGACCTTGCTTTGTAGTGTTTAAGGAACATCAAGGAAGTTAGTGTGGCTAATGCAAAGTATCAAAGGGCAAAGAGAACAGAAGGGTGAAGAGGTGATGGTGGGTAAAATTATGTTCACTTTACAGACTTTGGCTGGATCTCTAAATCTAATGAAGAAGCCACCGAAAAACTTTGAGAAGAGTGACATGACCTGATGTATATTTTTAAAGAATCACAACAACTCATGTGTTAAAAACAGACTGTAGGGGGATAAAGGCAGAAGGAAAGGAACAGTAACTGGAATAATTCAAATAAGAAATGATATTGTATTGAACTAGGTCTACTACAGTGCAGGTGGTGAGAAGTGGTCAGGTTGTGGATATATTTTTAAGGCAGAATGAGCAGTATTTCCTGACAGATCTGATGTTGGGTGTGACAGAAAGAGGCAGTAAGGATGACTCTCAACATTATGACAGAGTAAAGAAAGATGGGGCTACCACTGAGATGGAAGATTAGGGGTTGAGAACTTCTGAAGGGAAAGATTGCGGATACAGTTTAGGAAACACTGTCTGATGTCTTATCAGACAGAGACATGGTTGGCACGCAGTTGGATATGTGACTCTGGAGCTCAGAGGGAGATCTATCTTCGAAATATATAAATTTGGGAGTCATTAGCATGTGGATAATGCTTAAAACCATGAGATCACCAAGATTTGCAAGGAAAGAAAGATAAAAAGAATCTTGTATAGCTCCACCAAATGCACTACAAGCAAATGCTCTTTAGCACTGACAAACACCTGGGTCTGAAATTGTGCTGCATTTTAAAACATTTAAGATGTAAATCAGTGTATTTAAAAATCAAATTTAAACTTCTGAATCCAGCATAAATAAAGTGCTGACTTGCTATAATAACGTCCTTGAGGTTCATGCTATTGTTGCATTTGAGTCTAGTGATCTTGTTTTTCATCTTTAAACCCCTGGTATCTAGCATAATGCCTTGTATAGAAGAAAAATCAGTAATTATTGTGATTGATGAATGAGAAAAAAAAAATATTTGACTAGGGCAGCAGTTCTCAAGTTTTTTGGCCTCTGGATTTTACACTCTTAAAAAATTACTGAGGAGATGGCACAAAAACAGACACATAGACCAATGGAATAGAATAGAAACCCCAGAACTAGACCCACAAACGTATGGCCAACTCATCTTTGACAAAGCAGGAAAGAACATCCAATGGAAAAAAGACAGTCTCTTTAACAAATGGTGCTGGGAGAACTGGTCAGCAACATGCAGAAGGGTGAAACTAGACCACTTTCTCACATCATTCACAAAAATAAACTCAAAATGGATAAAGGACCTGAATGTGAGACAGGAAACCATCAAAACCTTAGAGGAGAAAGCAGGAAAAGACCTCTCTGACCTCAGCCGTAGCAATCTCTTACTCGACACATCCCCAAAGGCAAGGGAATTAAAAGCAAAAGTGAATTACTGGGACCTTATGAAGATAAAAAGCTTCTACACAGCAAAGGAAACAACCAACAAAACTAAAAGGCAACCAACGGAATGGGAAAAGATATTTGCAAATGACATATCGGACAAAGGGCTAGTATCCAAAATCTATAAAGAGCTCACCAAACTCCACACCCGAAAAGCAAATAACCCAGTGAAGAAATGGGCAGAAAACATGAATAGACACTTCTCTAAAGAAGACATCCGGATGGCCAACAGGCACATGAAAAGATGTTCAGCGTCGCTCCTTATCAGGGAAATACAAATCAAAACCACACTCAGGTATCACCTCACGCCAGTCAGAGTGGCCAAAATGAACAAATCAGGAGACTATAGATGCTGGAGAGGATGTGGAGAAATGGGAACCCTCTTGCACTGTTGGTGGGAATGCAATTTGGTGCAGCCACTCTGGAAAGCAGTGTGGAGGTTCCTCAGAAAATTAAAAATAGACCTACCCTATGACCCAGCAATAGCACTGCTAGGAATTTATCCAAGGGACACAGGAGAACTGATGTATAGGGGCACTTGTACCCCAATGTTCATAGCAGCACTCTCAACAATAGCCAAATTATGGAAAGAGCCTAAATGTCCATCCACTGATGAATGGATAAAGAAATTGTGGTTTATATACACTATGGAATACTACGTGGCAATGAGAAAAAATGAAATATGGCCTTTTGTAGCAACGTGGATGGAACTGGAGAGTGTGATGCTAAGTGAAATAAGCCATACAGAGAAAGACAGATACCATATGGTTTCACTCTTATGTGGATCCTGAGAAACTGAACAGGAACCCATGGGGGAGGGGAAGGAAAAAAAAAAAAAAGAGGTTAGAGTGGGAGAGAGCCAAAGCATAAGAGACTGTTGAGAACTGAGAGCAAACTGAGGGTTGATGGGGGGTGGGAGGGAGGAGAGGGTGGGTGATGGGTATTGAGGAGGGCACCTTTTGGGATGAGCACTGGGTGTTGTATGGAAACCAATTTGACAATAAATTTTATATATAAATAAAAAAAATATTACTGAGGAGAAAGCAGGAAAAAAACCTCTCTGACCTCAGCCGCAGCAATTTCTTACTTGACACATCCCCAAAGGCAAGGGAATTAGAAGCAAAAATGAACTACTGGGACCTCATGAAGATAAAAAACTTCTGCACTCCAAAGGAAACAATCAACAAAACTAAAAGGCAACCAATGGAATGGGAAAAGATATTTGCAAATGACATATCGGACAAAGGGCTAGTATCCAAAATCTATAAAGAGCTCACCAAACTCCTCACCCGAAAAACAAATAATCCAGTGAAGAAATGGGCAGAAAACATGAATAGACACTTCTCTAAAGAAGACATCCAGATGGCCAACCAACACATGAAAAAATCCTCCACATCACTCATCATCAGGGAAATACAAATCAAAACCACACTGAGATACCACCTCACACCTGTCAGAATGGCTAACATTAACAACAGATATTGGTGAGGATGCAGAGAAAGAGGATCTGTTCTGCACTGCTGGTGGGAATGCAAACTGGTATAGCCACTCTGGAAAACAGTGTGGAGGTTCCTCAGAAAATTAAAAATAGATCTACCCTATGACCCAGCAATAGCACTGCTAGGAATTTACCCAAGGGATACAGGAGTGCTGATGCATAGGGGCACTTGTACCCCAATGTTTACAGCAGCACTTTCAACAATTGCCAAATTCTGGAAAGAGCCTAAATGTCCCTCAACTGATGAATGGATAAAGAAATTGTGGTTTACATACACAATGGAATACTACGTGGCAATGAGAAAGAATGAAATCTGGCCTTTTGTAGCAACGTGGATAGAACTGGAGAGTGTGATGCTAAGTGAAATAAGTCATACAGAGAAACACAGATACCGTATGTTTTCACTCTTATGTGGATCCTGAGAAACTTAACAGAAACCCATGGGGGAGGGGATGGGGGGGAAAAAAAAGGTTAGAGAGGGAGGTAGCCAAAACATAAGAGACTCTTAAAAACTGAGAACAAACTGAAGGTTGATGGGGGGTGCGAGGGAGGGGAGGGTGGGTGATGGGTATTGAGGAGGGCACCAGTTGGGATGAGCACTGGGTGTTGTATGGAAACCAATTTGACAATAAGTTTCATATTAAAAGAAAATAAATTAAAAAAAATAAATAAAAAATACAAAAAAAAATTACTGAGGACCCCAAAGAGCTTTTGTTTGTGTGAGTTGTATCTATCATATAATAGATAAAACATCGATATAATCTACCAAATTAAAAATTGAAGCACCTTTTTTTTTAAATAGGAAGGTCTTAATTAAAATAATTAGCATTTAAAATACATGATTACTGAAGTTACAATTATGTGAAAAACATATTTTACATGGTCAAAAGTCCAGGGCAGACTCTGCCAAATTTGTGTTGGAGATTTATTCAACAAACATTTATTGAACTTGGGTATTTGGCCACACACCATTTAAGCAGATATGCTAAAAACATTAACAATACATAAACACACACACAGGATGTGAGAACAATGAACACATGTTTTTTAAAGTTTCTGGGAAACTATCTACTTAAGAAAGAAGGAGATCAAAGAGAATGACAGGGAAAAAGAATGAGAGAGAATGAGGGTGAAAAACAATAATGTCTTATGGTTTTTATAAAAATTCTTTTGACCTCATTGACCCTCCAAAAGGGTCTTGGGAATCCTGAGGGATACCCAGATCACCCTTAAAGCCTTCAGAAGGGCAATGTGGCAATGTTTCACTGTAGAAATCTTTATTCTTGTTTACCAGGTATTTCACTTCTAGGAACTCTCCTTGAGGAACTTATGAGAGATGTATACAAAATAAGGCACCATACGTCTATTTAGAATTAAAAACAAAACAAAACCTAGAAACTACTGTTCAAAGAAAAGGATTAAATAAAGTATATGTTACAACCATACAATGGATAAGAGTCATTAAAAGCCACTGTTTTGGTAATTATCAAAAAAATTAATAAACAAAAATGTTTAAAACATGTTTGTTATGGAGAACTCAGTATATTACATATTTTGTCTTGTCTCCCATAGGAAGTCTCACTTAGAACAAGAATTTCTTTTAGAGATAATTGTTTGGAAAAGCTTTATATTTTCTAAGGAATGAACATAGAACATACGATGGACAACGAGAAGCATATAACTCACTTCTTCCTTTGGCCAAATTCTTAGCTAACAGTCCCAAAAGCAGTGGGACTATCTCTTCCTACTACCCCTCTTATTAATAACAGTTTGCAACTACTATGCACTTACTTTATTCTGCCACATAGCATGGCTAGACTTGTAAAGTCTCTCCCAGTAAACTAAATGCTCTTTAATGACTGAAAGCATTTCTTGTCATCTTTGTATTTCACATAACAAAGAGTAGAGGAGCAGGTACTCAATAACTTTGCTGAAATGATTTTAAAGACAGAGATAATGTTTTGAATAACACAAGACTAACAATGACAATTTTTAATATTTCCCCATATATTTTAAGTTAACTTTGGAAAGATTACTCAAATAGAATTTCTTTACTTTTTATATAATAGATTGCTTAGCTCAAAATAAGACCTCCTGTGAACAAACGGCTCTGATGTGTTTCACCACAAAATTTCTAAGGTAGATTTTGCTGACCGTGTAAGAATAGCCAAAAATTCTTTAAAAATTACTTAAATGCAAAGTCAATGTTGTTTAAGGAAGTCTAACATTACTTTACTAAAAAAAACCCTAAGTTCTAAAACCTCCTAAATAAGATAGATCCTTCCTGCAAAAGGAATTGTAAAAAAGAAAAAAAAAAGTGTGTGTGTAGAATGAGAGAACAGAAAATGAGCCCAGAACTATTGATTTTCCTTATCTTGAAAAACAAGCTTTTACAACAACTTGCATGGCAGTATACTCAAACCTTATTACTGTGCTTTTACATGGTTTAGCATACCAGGTAAGCCACACTAAAAATAACCTCTCTTTTATCTTCTTCTTTGTTTATTATTAATTTTTTTAAAGTTTATTTATTTTTGAGGGAGGGAGAGAGTGGGAGAGAGAGCGAGCGAGTATGTGAGAGGGGGAAGAGCAGAAACAGGAGGCAGAATCCATAGCAGGCTCCAGGCTCTGAGCTGTCAGCACAGAGCCCGACATGGGGCTTGAACTCAGGAACCATGAGATCATGACCTGAGCCGAAGTTGGATGCTTAACCAACAGAGCCACCCAGGTGCCAGCTCCCACTCTTTTCTTAAACTCTCTCTTCTCTTTCTAATCAGAATACACACACACACACACACAGGAACCTAAACTCTTAGAAAACTATAAAAAACTTACTGGGCAAATGGCTTAATTTGTGGTTATGTTTGTTAAATCAGTTAAAATCCAAAGTATCTGAGCAGTAAAATGTTCTTGGCTTTGCAAATATTATCTTCATAATGAAAATGCTCTAGCAAAACTGTATAACAATGTTGGAAGAGCACAATAGGTGTCTGAAAACTGGTAAAAATGGGATGAAGGGGAAAATTTTAAAAAGGTATCCAAGTAGAAAGGAGGAATAAAATTATCTCTGCTCACAGATGGCATGATTTTATTTGTAGAAAACCGTAAAGATTCCACCAAAAAGTGTCAGAACTAATAAATGAATTCAAAAAATAGCAAGATGCAAAATTAACACACAAAAATTGGTTGCATTTCTACACAATGACAATAAAAATATCCAAAAAGTAAATTAAGAAAACCACTTCATTTATAACAGTATTAAAAGAATAAAATACTTAGGGATTAACCAAGGAGGGGAAAGACATAAAGTATGAAAATTATAAACACTGCTGAAATAAATCATTAAAAGACATAAATAAATGGAAACATAATCCATGTTCATCGATTGGAAGACAATATTGTTAAGATGTCAATATCACCCCAGGTACCTGGATGGCTCAGTCAGTTGAGCATCCAACTCTTGACTGTGGCTAAAATCATGATCTCATGGTTCATGGGTTTGAGCCCCACTAACAGCACAGAGACTGCTTGGGATTCTCTCTCCCCCCGCCCCTCTGCCCCTCCCCAATTCATGCTCTCTAAGTAAATAAACTTTAAAAAATAAAAAAAAGATGTTAGTATTCTCTAAAGTGATACAGATTCAGAATAATCCTTATCAAATTCGCAAGGGCATTTTTTTTTCAAAAACAGGAAAACCTATCCTAAAATTCATATGGAATCTCAAAGGACACCAAATAGCCAAAACAATTCTGAAAAAGAACAAAGTTGAAGAACTCACACTTCCTGATTTCAAAATTTACTACACAGCTATAATAACCAAAATAGTGTGGTATTAGCATAAAGACAAATGTACATATAGACCACTGGAATAGAATAAAGAGCCCAGAAATAAATTCTACTAGGGGTACCTGGGTGGCTCAGCTGATTAAGTGTCTGAGTCTTAATTTTGGCTCAGGTCATGATCTCACAGTTCGTGCGATAGAGCCCCGCGTCAGGCTCCGTGCTGAGTGTGGAGACTACTTGAGATTCTCTCTCTCCCAAAATAAATAAACGTTTCAAAGAATTTCTTTTCAAAAAAAAAAAAGAAAGAAAGAAAGAAAGAAAAGAAATCCTTCTTTTTTTTTTTTGAAAAGAAATCCTTCTATACATCATCAAATGACTTTTAACAAGGGTGCCAAGATCATTCAATGGGGAAATGCCAAATCTTTTCAATAAATGGTGCTGGGAAAACTGGGTATCCATGCAAAAGAATGAGGCTGGACCCTTATCTAACACCATACACAAAAGTTAACGCAAAATAGATAAAAGCTCTAAAAGTAAGAGATAAAAGTATAAAACTCTTATGAGAAAATATAGGGCAAAAGCTTCATGACACTGGACTTAGCAATGATTTCTTGGATAGACACCAAAGGCAAGACAACAAAGAAACAACAGACAAGATGGACTTAATGAAAATTAACACCATCAATGGAGTAAAAAAGGCATCCCCCAAAATAAGAGAAACTATTTGCAACTCATGTAACTGTGAGGAAGAAATATTCTGAATAGAGAATAATTCACACTTGACAACACCAAAAAAAAAAAAAGTCCAATTAAAAAATGGGCAAAGGACTTGAATAAACATTCCTACAAAGGAGATATGCAAATGGCCAATAAGGACATGTGAATGTTCAACATTATTAATCATTAGGGAAATTCATATCAAAACTATAATGAGATACCACCTTGCACCCATTAGGATAGCTACTATGAGAAACAGAAAGTAACAAATGTTGCCAAGTATGTAGAGAAATTGGAATCCTTGTGAACTCTTGGTGGGAATGCAAAATGGTGTAGCTGCTGTGATGGTGGTTCCTCAAAATCTAAAAAAATAAGAATTACCATATGGTCCAGCAATTCTACTTCCAAAGCGACTGAAAGGTTTTCTAAGAGACGTTTTTGTGCATTCATGTTTATAGCAGTATTATTCACAACAGCTAAAACATGGAAGTAACCCAAATGTCCATGAATGGATGAACGAATCAGCAAAATGTGAGATATAATATACACATTATTCATAATTATCCGTTATGAGTAATAATGAAGTATTCAGCTTTAAAGAGGAAGGAAATTGTGACATATGCCATAACATGGATGAACCTTGAGGACATTATGCTAAGTGAAGTTAAGTCAGTCACAAAATAATACTGTATGATTTCACTCATTTGATGTACTTAGGAGTAGTCAAAATCAGAGCCAGGACATAGAATAGGTGTTGCTAGAGGGTGAAGAAAGGGAATGAGCATTGCTTAATGAGTGCACAGTTTCACTTTTATAAAATGAAAAGAGTTACATTGTAGGTCAACATTATGAGTGTATTTAATACTTCTGAACTGTATATTTAAAAATGGTTGAGATGGCAAATTTTATGAGTATTAGAACACATTAAAAATATTTGGAAAAAAAATGGGGAGAAGGGGGAAAAAAATCCAGCATTTAACCTGCCTGTCTCAACTGTACCTCAGGTGACTAAAGAGCTAATGATGGAAGTTGCCTTTTTTATAAAATAGAAAATTCCAGATAAAATACCTATGAATGATAGGGTGCCACAATTTTGTTAACTCCTATTGAAATAATGGACATGACCATAAATATCAATAGCTGCTGACAATATTAGGAGAGCATTATAATGAATGGTCCATGCTGAGGAAAACTGAAGCCACTGATCAACCTTAACATCACAAAAGAGACAGAAGGTAAATCACCTACCTCTTAATGAACTGAAAGAAATAGCAATACTACCTAGGAAGTATTCTTGATAACAACAACCACAAAAAAAAAAAAAGCGCCCAATTCTGATCAAGACTCCAAATTTAACTACTGGTTACTGGTTTTGAAGAAATACAGGGGACAGAGTCACATGCTAACCCCATGGGGATAAGAACTGGCAAAATTCAGACTTTGAGACATCCTACAATACAAATAATGTTTTTATGTACCTTGCTTAGCTCCCAATTTGACAAAAACATTTAGGAGATAACTGAGGCATTTTGAATAGTGAGTATTTGATGATATTAAGAAATTATTAATTTTTTTAGGTCTGAAAATGATCTTGTTAAAAATAAAGAAGTCCTTACCATTTAGAGATACAGATTAAAATATTTACAAATGAAATGAAACAACATTCGGGATTCCCTTTGAAATTATCTGGGTAGCAGGGGCTTGTGGATGGTTGTAATAAGGAATTAAGTATAGCCACACACTGATAATTATTGAAGCTAAGAGATAATTGCTTATATCATATTATTCTGCTTTTGTATGTTGAGAATTTTCCACAGGGCACCTGGGTGGCTCGGTTAGTTAAGTGACTCTTGGTTTCAGCTCTGGTCATGATCACACAGTCTGGGTTTGAGCCCCACGTTGGACTCTATGCTGACAGTGCAGAGCCTGCTTGGGATACTCTCTCTCCCTCCCTCGATCTGCCCCTCCTCTACTTGCTTGTGCACACGTGCGCGCGCGCTCTCTCTCTCTCTCTCTCTCTCTCAAAATAAACTTAAAAAAAAAAAAGAATTTTGCATAATAAAAAGTTGTAAAAAGCCTTTGAAAATTTTAAATTCATAAGCTAAATATTTTCTTATGATTAAATTTAGAGCATTTATTAATAATTTTTTTAATTTTTAATTTTTATTTATTTTTACTTTTTTTGAGAGGACACATGTGCATGGGGGGGGGGGTAAAGGGAGAGGGAGAGACAGAATCTTAAGCAGTTCCACGCTCAGCATGGAGCCTGAAGTGGGGCTCAATCTCACAACAGTGAGATCATAACCTGAGTTGAAATCAAGAGGCACATGTTTAACCAACTGAGCCACCAGGTAGTACCCCTAGTCAATAATTTTTCAATTAAAGGGAAAGAAACATCGGGCAACAGGTGTCTAACTTATGAATTCGTTATAAGTGGAGAATCCAAAAATAACAAGATTCATTTATTATATTTAGTACTTTTAATGTGTATTCAGTATCATTAACTTCCTTATAACCTTGTAACATTTTGGTTTTTACATTCAATTCAACAGGATTTTTTTTTTTTTTTTTTTGAGAGAAAGAGAGGGTGCAAGTGAGCTAGGGGCAGTGAGAGACAGAGGGAGAATCCCACAAGGGGCAGAGAGAGGGGGGAGAGAGAGAGAGAAGTCAGGGTCACCTGGGGCTCATTTTACCCGAAGCAGGGCTTGAGCTCAACCAGTGTGGGACTTGAACTCACGAACTGTGAGATCATGACCTGAGCTGAACCCAGAAGTTTAACGACTGAGCCACCCAGGCGCCCTCAATAGGAAATTATTACTAAGAAAAGAGTAAATAAAGTCTCATAATTCTTTGGCAGTTCTAAAGAAATATTTTACATTGATGTGCAACTTACCTGCTGTAAAATCTGCAGTCAGATCAATAAATGAATGAGAATGTGGAATTCGCATTTTACTTTTAGTGGTCAACGCAGGATGCCATGACAAATTCCTAAAAAAAAAAAAATAATAATTTTCTTAAGGCAAACGTCAAATAAGCATTGTTTTAAAACAGAAAAATCTCCGGGGCGCCTGGGTGGCTCAGTCGGTTAAGAGTCCGATTTCGGCTCAGGTCTGATGTCACGGTTGGTGAGTGTAAGCCCCACATCAGGCTCTGTGCTGATAGCTCAGAGCCTGGAACCTGCTTCAGATTCTGTGTCTCCCTCTCTCTCTCTCTGTGACCCTCTCCTGCTCACACTCTGTCTCTCTGTCTGTCTGTCTCTCTCTCTCTCTCTCAAAAGTAAATAAACATTAAAAATTAAATAAATAAATAAATAAAACAGAAAAATCTTTGCCTGTAAGATATTTTTAAAATTTATTGATTTTTGTTGAGATATTTCTCACACCATAAAATTCACTCTTTTAGAGTATCCAATTCAGCAGTTTTTAGTACAGTTTGCAACCATCACCACTAATGACTTTGAAAACATTTCATCACCTCAAAAAGAAACCCTGTATCCATTAGTTGCTTCCCATTCTCTTTTCCTTCCTGCCCTTGGCAACCAGTAATTTGCTTTCTATCACCTTGGATTTCCCTATTCTGGATATTACATATAAATGGAATCATAGAAAATGTGACCTTCTATGTCTGGTTTCTTTCACTTAGTATGCTAATTTCAGGTTCATCCGTGTTGTAGCATGTGTCAGTACTTCAGTACTTTAATGGCTGAATAATATTTCACTGTATGGCTACATTTTTTTGTTTATCCATTTTCCTGTTGATGGACATTTGACTTGTTTCCACTCTTGGCTATTATAAATAATGGGGTAATGAATATTTCATGTGCAAGTTTTTATGTGGACATATGTTTTAAGTTTTTTTGGGTATATAAGAATTGCTGGATCACATGGTAATTGTATGTTTAACTGTTTGAAGAACTATCAAACTGTTTTCTTACCAAGTGGCTTCACCATATTACGTTTTAAACTAGCAATGTCAGAGGGTTCCAACATCTACATCTCTTTATCAACATTTATTATTTATTGTCCTTTTGTTTTATTATAGCTATGCTAGAGGGTGTGTATCTCATGGTTTCGATTTGTATTTTCCTGGTGGTTAATGATGTTGAGCATGTTTTTATGTGTTTATTGGCCATTTGATCCTCTTCTTTGGAGAAAGGTCTATTCAAATCCTTTGCCTATTTTCAAATTAGATTATTAAATATAATGTTTTATTTTTGAGTTGTAAGAGTTCTCACACTCTGCATTGTCTTCTTACTTTCTTGATAGTGTCCTGTGATACACAGAAGTTTTAATTTTCATGAATCCAGTTCATCCTATTTTTTCTTTTTATTGTTCTTATGCTGTCATATCTAAGAATCCATTTCAAAATCCAAGTTCATAAAGATTTAGCCCCATGCTTTCTCCTGATAATTTTATAATTTAACTTATATTTGTCTTTGATCCTTTTAATTATAAAAAGTGATTTAATATTATCATGGATCTTTTTTCAAGAGACTTTAGAATGATAATGATTACCATTTATGAATATTAATCCCAACATTTTGAGCCAAGCAAAAGAATAAATTTAAAACCTTACCTCACACCATATATCAAAAATTAACTAAAAATGCATCAAAGGGCTGAAACTATAAAACTCTTGAATGAAAGCATGGGAAAATGTTCATGACCTTGGATTTGGAAATGATTTTTTAAATATAACACCAAAAAAGGGGCACCTGGGTGGCTCAGCTGGTTAAGCACCACCTCAGGTCAGGTCATGATCTCATGGTTTGTGAGTTTGATCCTCACATCAGGCTTGCTGCTGTCTGCAAGTCAGTGTAGAGCCCACTTCAGATCCTCTGTCACCCTCTCTCTGCCCCTCCCCCATGTGCACTCTCCCAATAAATATTAAAAAACAAACAAACCCATCTTCAAATATAACACCAAAAGAATATGCCACAAAAGAAGAAATAGATGAATTAAGTTAATCAAAATTAAAAACCTTTGTACATCAGAGGATACTATCAGGGAACTGAAAAGACAATTTCATAGAATGGGAAAAAATACTTGCAAATATCTTACCTCTGATAAAGATCTAATATCTAGACTATATTCAAAACTTTTACAACTCAATAATAAAAACCTGATTAAAAAATGGGCAAAGGACTAGATGTTTCTCCTAAGAATACACACAAATAGCTACTAAGCATGTCAAAAGATGCTCACCATCATTAGTCATTAAGAAATTGTAAAAGAAGACCATAATGAGAAACCACTTCACAATCACTACGATCGCCAAGAATCAAAAGCCAAGTTAAGTGTTGGGGATGAGTTGAAGAAATAGGAAATCTCATATACTGTTGGTGGGAATATAAAATGGTGCATTAGTTGTGGAAAACAGTTTGGAAACAGTGTGGAAAATAGTTCTTCAAAAAGTTCTTTCAAAAAGTGGAACACAGAGTTAACACATAATCGCATTTCTACACTTGGGTATATACCCAAAACAATGGAAGACAGGTATTCAAACAAATACTAGTACATGAATGCCTATTCACAAAAACCTGGAAATAACCTAAATGTCCACCAATGGATGAATGAATAAACAAAAACCATCTATTCATACAATAGAAATATTATTCAGTCAGAGGCATGTGGGTGGCTCAGTCGGTTAAGTGTTTGACTTGGGCTCAGGTCATGATCTCACGGTTCATGAGTTTGAGCCCTGCATTGGGCTCTCTGCTATCAGCACAGAGCCTGCTTCTGATCTTCTGTCTTCCTCTCTCTCTGTCCTTCCTCTGCTCTCTCAAAAATAAACATTAAAAAAATATTATTCAGTGATAAAAAAACTAAAGTACTGATACATGGTACAACATGAATGAACCGTTAACACATTATGCTATGTGAAAGAAGCCAGACACAAAAGGTCACATCCTGTATGATTTCACTTAGATAGAGAGAAAGTAGATTCGTGGTTGCCATGGACTAGAGGTGGGGGGGGGGGGGGCAAAATGATTGCTTAATTGGTACAGGGTTCCCTTTAAGAATGATGAAAAGCTACTGGAAGTAGGTGATGGTTGTAAAACATTGTAAATATACTAAATAGCATTAAATTGTATACTTCATATAGCTAATTATAGGTTATATAAATTTTATTTCATTATAAAAAAATAGTACATACTTTTCATATATTCCTCATCTAGTTTCCCCTAATACAACCATAGAATTATAAAACCATGAAGGTTACACTAGTAGACTGTTATGAACTATAGAAGAAGTTTAAATAAAATAATTTCTCTATTCCTCATCAGTAGAACACACTCCAGTGTCAAAGGGATTCCCATTTATGAAGGCCCCACTTTACTTTTCTTAGTGGTATCTGTGTACACTTTTCTCTACTAATAGCATGTTTTAAGATGCAAGCTCCTCTGGATATCCTGATTCAGAAATATTTATATCTATATCACCTAACCAGGACATGGCTCCCAAGTAGTGGCTGAAATGAATCATGGTCCAAACAGCAAATAACTTGCTGGACTACATTATACTTTCAAGTAGCATCACCTATTCTTCTCTACCTCTAGTAAGAACATGCTACTTTTTAAAAAAATAATATGTTCCAGTGAAATATGGAAGCACAGATGTCATCTCCAAAGATAAATTTAAGGCTAAGTAAGTCCAAATTAATTGTCAGCATAGCATCCAATTGACTGGAGAGCAAACAAGGTTTATTTGAATTTGGTTTTGATGTATTGGGAAAGCAGAGAGAAAAAATTGACTAATTTGCTCTTGGCAGGTGGAATCTGGGAGAAAGAATAACAATCATCAGGAGAATATTCTCCCTGCACAAAGGGTCTAAGTTCTACAAACAGTAACCTCTTCCCTATAGCCTTCTTCCACATTTTTTAGCATACAGTAGGCCTCATCTGTTAACTAAACAAGACAGTAAAAACAAAACTAAGCAATGTTTGTATACCTTGATTTTATTTTTTAACCCAAATGCCATAATAAAAGGTTATGGCAATAAAATATTAAAATAAAGTGAGAAATCATATTCAGCATTAGCATTCATGTCATGTTCTTTTTTCACACTACACAACATGAGAAATGCCTAAAATAATTTCAATCAAGTCCAATTTAATAATGGCTGGTTCATTTCAAGATAGACCATTTATTCATAAGTTCTTTAAATTTTAAGCATTGAAGTATTTTCAATTACCAACAAAATAATCAGATGCAGGTTAGAGAAATTCTGCAGGTTTAACCCAAAGTCATTTCAGAAGAGTTTCCTAATGTTCTCAACAAGTTTGTAATTACAGGCCAAAAGTAAATTAAAAAACACAAGCTTCTATAGAATTGAGCTCAATAAAGTTAATCATGTGGTTGTTTTTAATTACTACCTGAGAAATTATCGATCTCATTCCCTAAAGAATTTTTTATAGGTATGCTTTGAAATTAATTACCATTAGAATTTTGGAAAACTTCAACTAACTCCTAGAAACTACTTGACAAAAATGTACATTTCAAATAAAGATTCCAGAAGAGTGATAAAGCAAAAATTATGAAGTGGCAGACTATAGGCCCAATTCAACATGAAAATGTGTTTTATTTAGCTCACACATTGTTTTAAATATTCTGAATTCACTGGTAAAGCTTAAATTTAAAAAATCAGATTTCACATAAAAATCTGGATTTGCAGCTTCTCTTGAAATACCTGGTCAGGTAACCAACTAGCTCTTTTTAGACAGATCTATAGTGTTTATGGGCAGGTGAAGTCGCAACCTTCTCAAACTGCTTCGCTCACTTTGGTTTCCCTCTGGGTCCCCTTAGACATTTGAGTTGCAACTCTTAACAAAATACTAATTATAATCTTGCTTTCTGGAACATTTCAAATCAATAGTCAAGGTCTTCATAGTATTTTAAGTTTTATATTTGTTGCCTATACTCTGTTAATTCACAGTAATGTCTCTTAAAAGGCAGTTAACTTGATCCTTATACTTTATAGTTTATTGTGGGGGGAGAAGGGAAGAGCTATTATTTCTTTTTGTGGAGCACTGTAAGATGGCTGAAAATTTAATGTACATACAGTTGTATATCAGAATCCAATTGTTTAAAAATTTACAGTTGAAAATAAAACTAATCTCTCCCTACTTTTACTGTTGTTCTTTGTGTGTATCACTTTTTCAATAAGAAGCAACAGATACCATCTTTAGAAGCAACTATGTTCATATAAACTATAATCTTCTCATATACGTGCTCAACTTCATTTGAAAGCAAAGGTCACAAATACAAACTGTTCTGATTACAAAAGAAGAAACAGCAGAGATGATAAAATGGGCAGTTCTGAACCATGTTGAGTCTATTTGTTGACATTTCTTGACCTCTGTAGAAAATTCCAATTATTAGCTCCCTACCAACCCCACAGGAAACATAATTATGTCAAGGTGTTCTAATTTGTGGGCACCATTACCCTTAATAACAAAGAATAGCATTTATCAAAAGATGAATTTAAATGTAATTAATGTCAGCTGTAGCTTTTGGTTGCCTATGGTAACTGCTCTTTGAAATGACTGGTAATCCACCCACTTTTCAATGATCAGTCTATACTGAATTATCATTATTTTAGATAACCAGATAGAAGCAGTTACCAGGAAATGGGTCTTAGCATGCCTCACCAAGCTCCCTAGTTCTTTAGTCCAGTGGTCTTCAAACATTTTTGCTAAGATAGGCTCCAAAGTAATTTTTAAAAACCATGTATGCCTTCACACATTCAAGTGCATTTTTAAAAAATGTAATCTAAATATTTTCATCAGTTTAAATAGCTATAAATATGTAACTTTCAAATCCATTAGAATTATTGAGATTTTAAAATATACTTAAAAAAATTTTTTTTAAGTTTTATATATTTATTTTGAGAGAGAGAGAGAGAGAGAGAGAGCGAGCATGAGCAGGGGAGGTGGAGAGAGAGAATCCCAAGTAGACTCCACACTGTCAGTGTGGAGCCCTGATGTAGGGCCCGAATTTACGAACCATGAGATCATGACCCGAGCTGAAAATAGGAGTTGGACGCTCAATCGACTAAGCCACTCAGGAGCTCCTAAAATAATTATTCTTAAAAGTATATCTGTGGAATATAAATACCATACTGAATTTTTGTTCACCATCATCCACACACACAAAAATCACATGAGAAAGATGGCATGAAAAATTGGGGGAGGAGGACCCTAAACTCACCTCATCCCAAATACACAACTAGATAACACTCACATTAGTGTAAATAACCCAGGAAACAATCTAAAGATTGGCAGAACTCCAAAACTAAATATAGAGAAGTGGCCACATCTAAGAAGATAGGAAATGCAGAGACACTGTGGGGAGCCAAAAGGACCTACAGGACTGTTCACAGGAGGGAGAGATACTGTAGGGAGACAAACACACTCTCACAACAGGAAGTTCCCACAGAGAAGAAGAATCTCCCTAACATTTGGCTTTGAAAACCAGAAGGGCCAAATTTCATGAGTTCTTACAACCAGCAGGATTAAGACTTGAAACCTCAAAAATCAGAGTCTCTACTCTGGGGGAGCTGGGAAGGCAAGAGAAAACTGAGTCACTGCCCTTAAAAACATGGCACAATAAACAGCCTGAGGAGATACAACACAGAAGCAGCAGTTTGAAAAGTGCCAGGGTCATATAGAAGGGAAATTTGTTTATACTAATTTCAGAGTGTGTGCTGGAGGGGCAGGCCTCCGTGGGAGACTTCTCTGGGAACAAAGAGGATGGCAGGTGCCATTTCCCTCTCCTACTTCCCAGCATAAATACATGTCCACCTGCGGGGACTGGTGCAGTGCCAACACTCTTGATCTAACTTGCTTATACCACAAGTCCTGCTCCCACAGGTCCCTTCTCCCAGAGGACCCACACAAACCTTGCTAACACTGCACACCTGCCCCCACATACTTTGTGGATCTGTTCCCTCCAAACCAGGTGGCCTCAGTACTGGTGACTGCAGCTTCCCTCCTGCAAAGGACCTGCCTGCAAACCTCTCAAAAACTTCAGGTCCTACTCCAACACACTTTGCAGATCCACACCCTCAGATACTCTCTTGGCCAGTGCACATCCAAAACAACCAAAGGCCTGGTAGTGTGCAAGCAGTCCTGCCCAAAGTCAGAACAACTCCAAAGTAACTTCTGCCTCAGAAAGGGGGAAAGATAATCCCACACACACCAGTCAGATTAGGGACCCAGCAGTGGGCTGGAGACAGACAGCTGGTCTGTGTGCAGTCCCAGCCCACCAATCAAAGCTTCAGGACACAGGGATGGGATCCTGCAGTTTGGTGTTGCTACACCTCTGACAAATGCCTGGTCTGACTAAACTAGTAACACAGGGACCAAACACTGCCCACAACAGACCAACAGAGCCATTGCCTGGACTGAAGGCAAAAGTGGCTCAGCCACAAAAGCAGGGCAAAGGCAACACAAATAGGAGAAATTCCTGAAGTGCTAGGTTCTGGTGAACAGGGGACACTACATGACCTCTTCCTCATAAGGACACAACTTTCTTTTTTTTTTTTCAAATTTTTTTTTTCAACGTTTATTTATTTTTGGGACAGAGAGAGACAGAGCATGAACGGGGGAGGGGCAGAGAGAGAGAGAGACACAGAATCGGAAACAGGCTCCAGGCTCTGAGCCATCAGCCCAGAGCCTGACGCGGGGCTCGAACTCACGGACCGCGAGATCGTGACCTGGCTGAAGTCGGACGCTTAACCGACTGCGCCACCCAGGCGCCCCAAGGACACAACTTTCAAGAGCAAGAGATGTAGCTAACTTTGCTAACATATAGAAACAGACTGGAGATTTAGGCAAAATGAGAAGAGAGAGGAATATGCCCTGAATGAAAGAACAGGACAAATCACAGCAAGACACCTAAGCAAAACAGAGATAAGTGATATGACTGATAGAGAATTTAAACTAATGATCATAAAGATACTCATTGGGTTTAAGAGTGTAGGACCTCAATGAGAACCTAAACAAAGAGACAGAAACCATGAAAAAGAACCAATCAGACTCAATAACTGAAATTAAAAATATACTAGAAGTAATCAATAGTAGAGTAGAGGAAGCAGAAGACCAGATCAGCAACTTGGAGGACTGAGTAATGGAAAGCAAGCAAACTGAACAGGAGAGAGGGAAAAAGATAATACAAAATGAGAATAGACTTAGGGAACTCAGCAACAACCATCAAATGTACTAACATTCCCATTATAGGGATCCCAGAAGAAGAAAAGAGAGAATAGGGGGCAGAAATTTTATCTGAATAAATAGCTGAAAACTTCCCAAATGTGGGGGAAGAAAACATATTCAGACTCAGAAGGCACAGAGATCTCCCAACAGACAAACCCAAAGAGGTCCACACCATGACATAATATTAAAATGACAAAAAGTAGTTTGGGAGAATTTTAAAAGCAGAACGAGAAAAAGAAAACAGTTACAGAGGAAACCCCATAAAGCTATCAGCTCATTTTTCAACAGAAACTTTGCAGGCCACAGGGAATGGCATGATATATTCAAAGTACTGAATGGAAAAATCTTCAGCCAAGAATGCAACAAGACTACCATTCAGGATAGAAGGACAGATAAAAAGTTTCTCAAAGTTAAGGAATTCATGACCATTAAACCAGCCCCACAAGAAATCTTTAAGGGGACTCTTTGAATAGAAAGGATAGAATATAAGTAATAGCAAGAAAAGTAGGAAGCACAAAAGCAGAAAAATAAGTATATTGTAAAAATCAGTCAAGGGATTCACAAAATAAAAGGAAGTAAAGCATACTTTACCACATACCTAAAATGTGGGGGTGGGGGGGGGCGAGAAGCAAACATTGGTTCAAACTTAAGTGAGCACCAGCTTAATATAGACTGCTATATGCAGAAGATGTTACATACAAAGCAAATGGTAACCACAAATCAAAAACCAGAAAAAAGATTTACAAAAAATAAAGGGAAAGGAATCTAAGCATACCACTAAAGAAAGCCAACTAGCCATGAGAGAAAAGAGCAAGAAAGGAAAGGAGAGAACTACAAAAACAACCATAAAACAAGGAATAAAATGGCAACTAAGTACATAACTATCAATAATTACTTTGAATGTAAGTGGACTTGACACTCCAATCAAAAGACATAGGGTGAGGGGTGCCTGGGTGGTTCAGTCGGTTAAACGTCCGACTTTGGCTCAGGTCATGATCTCAAGGTTCATGAGTTTGAGCCCCGCATCGGGCTCTGTCCTGACAGCTTGGAGCCTGAAGCCTGCTTCGGATTCTGTGTCTCCTTCTCTCTCTGCCCCTCCCCTGTTCATCCTCTGTCTTTCTCTGTCTCTCAATAATAAAATAATTGTTAAAAATAATTTAAAAAGCCAATATTCCTGATGAACACAGATGCAAAAATTCTCAATAAAATACAAGCAAATGGAGTGAAGACAATACATGAAAAAATCCACCAAAAAACTCCACCAAAAAACTGCCAGAACTGTAACACAAATTCAGTAAAGTTGCAGGATACAAAATCTACACACAGAAATCTTTGCATTTCTACATACCAATAATGAAGCAGCAGAAAGAGAAATGAATGAATCTATCCCATTTACAACAGCACCAAAAACCCTAAGATACCTAGGAATAAACCTACACAAACAGTTAAAGACCTGTACTGTCTACACAACATTCATGAAAGAAACTGAAGGTAACACAAAGAAATGAAAAGAGACATTTTATGCTTATGGATCAGAAGAACAAATACTGTTAAAATGTCTATACTACCCAGAACAATCTACACATTTAATGTAATCCCTATCAAAATAGCAAAAACATTTTTCACAGAGCTAGAGCAAACAATCCTAAAATTTGTATGGAACCACAAAAGACCCTAAATAACCAAAGCAAAAGCAAAGCTGGAGGAGGCATCACAATTCTGCACTTCAAGTTCTATTACAAAGCTGTGGTAATCAAAACAGTCTGTACTGGCACAAAAACAGACACAGGTCAGTAGAACAGAAGAAAAAAACACAGAAATGAACCCACAACTATATGGTCAATTAATCTTCACCAAAGCAAAAAGGAATATCCAAGTCTCTTCAACAAATGATGTTAGGAAAACTGGAAAGCAACATGCAAAAGAATGAAACTGGACCACTTACTTACACCATACACAAAAATAAATTCAAAGGATTAAAGACCTAAATGTGAAACCTGAAACTATAAAAATCCTAGAGATAACTTCTTTGATATCAGCCATACAAACTTCTTTCTAGATACATCTCCTGAGTCAAGGGAAGCAAAAGCAAAAGTAAACTATTGGGACTTCATCAAAATAAAAAGCTTCTACACAGTGAAGGAAACAATCAACAAAACCAACATGCCTATGGAATGGGAGAAGATATTTGCAAATGACATATTTGTTAAACGGTTACTATCCAAAATATATACAGAATTTATACAACTCAATACTCAAAAAATAATCCAACTAAAAATGGACAAAAGACATGAGTACACATATTTCCAACAACATACACATGAAAAAGTGCTCTACATCACTGATTACCAGGGAAATAAAATCAAAGCTCCAATGAGATATCACCTCAAACCTGTCAGAATGGCAAAATCAACAACACAAGAAACAACAGGTGTTGGCAAAGATGTGGAAAAAGGGGGACCCTCTTGCACTGTTGGTGGGAATGCAAGCCAGTGCATCTTGGGAAAACACTATGGAAGTTCCTCAAAAAGTTAAAAATACAACTACCCCATGATCCAGCAATTGCACTACTAGCTATTTACCCAAAGTATATACAAATATTAATTCAAAGGGATACATACATCCCCATGTATAGTAGCATTATGTACAATAGCAAATTATGGGAACAGCCCAAATGTCTATCAACTGATGAATGGATAAAGAAGATGTGGTATGTATATACAATAGAATATTACCCATAAAAAGAACAGAATCTTGTCATTTGAAACAATATGGATGGAGCTAGAGAGTATTAGGCTAAGTGAAGTAAGTCAGAGAAAGACAAGTACCATATGATTTCACTCAGATGTGGCATTTAAGAAACAACAAAAAAGCAAAGGGGAAAAAAAAAAAAAAGAGAAGGAGGCAAACCAAGAAACAGACTCTTAAGTACACAGAACAAACTGATGGTCACCAGAAGGGAGCTGGGTGAGGGAATGGGTTAAACAGATGATGGGGAATAAGGAGTGCACTTGTGATGAGCACTGGGTGATGTATGGAATCATTGAATCACTATATTGTATACCTAAAATTAATATTATACTTTATGGTAACTAACTGGAATTTAAATAAAAACTTAAAATGAGTGAGAGAACTACAGATCAATATTCTGATGAACATAGATGCAAACATCTTCAACAAAATATTAGCAAACTGAACCCAAGAACATAGTAAAAAAATCATCTACCACAATCAAGTGTGGGATGCAAGAGGGGTTCAACATTGGCAATATCACAATAAGAGAAAGGATAAAAACTATATGATCATTTCAATAGCTGTGGAAAAAGCATTTGACAAGGTACATTTATTCATGATAAAAAACCTCAACTGAGTAGGTTTAGAGGGAACATACTTTAACATAATAAAGGCCATATATGAAAAACCCACAGCTAACATCCTATTCAATGGTGAAAAACTGACAGTTTCTCCCCTAAGATGAGGAACAAGACAAGCTGTTCACCACTTTTATTCAACATAGCAATAGTAGTCCTAGCCACAGCAATCAGACTATGTTTATGAATAAAAGGCATCCAAATCAGTAGAGAAGAAGTAAAACTTTCTCTATTTGCAAATGACGTGATACTATACATAGAAAAAAATGCCTAGACTAGAATTGATAAATCAACTCAGTAAGGTCACGGGATACAAAATCAATACACAGAAATCTGTTGCATGTCTATATACTAATAATGGAGCAGCAGAAAGATAAATTGGGAAATTAGGAAAACAATCCAAATTACAATTGCACCAAAAATAATAAAATACCTAGGAAAAAACTTAATCAAGGACGTGAAAGACCTGTACTCTGAAAACTATAAAACATGATGAAAGAAATTAAAGACAACACAAATAAAAGATAGTTCATGTTAATGGATTGGAAGGACCAATATGATTATAAAGTCCATACTACCCAAAGTAACCTACGCATTTCAGGCAATCCCTATGAAAATACCAACAGCATTTTTCACAGAAGTATTGACAAAAATGTGGAGAAAAAGGAACCATTGTGTACTGTTGCTAAGAATGCAACAGGTGCAGCCACTATGGAAAAGAGTATGGAGGTTCCTCAAAAAATTAAAATAGAACTACCCGTAATCGCACTAGTGGGTATTTACTCAAAGAATACAAAACCACTAATTTGAAAAGATATAGACACCCCCAGATTTGTTGCAGAATTATTTATAATGGTGAAATTATGGAAGCAGCCAGTGTGCCCATTGATAGATGAATGGATAAAGATGTGGTATATTTATATAATAGAATATTATTCAGCCTTAAAAAAGAATGAAATCTTGCCTACTGCAACAACATGGATGAAACTAGAGTGTAATACTAAACAAAATTAAGTCAGTCAGAGAAAGACAAATACATGATTTCAGTTACATGTGGAATTTAAGAAACAAACCAAAGAAAAAAGGAAAGAATAAATTAAAAAATCCGGAGTCTTAAACATAAAAAATAAACTGATGGTTACCAGAGGGGGATGGAGGATGGGTAAAACAGGTGAAAAGAGATTACATTTTTTTAAAATGTTTATTTTTGAGAGAGAGAGAGAGAGAGAGACAGAGACAGAGCCCGAGTGAGGGAGGGGCAGAGAGAGAGAGTAAGACACAGAATCTGAAGCAGGCTCCAGGCTCTGAGCTGTCAGCATAGAGCCCGAAGTGGGGCTCAAACCCATGAACCGCAAGATCATGACTTGAGCCGAAGTCGGATGCTTAACCCACTGAGCCACCTAGGCACCCTGATTACAATTATCTTGATGAGCTCTGAATATAGAATTGTCGAATCATTATATTATATACTTGAAACTAATAAAACACTGTGTGTTAACTATAGTAGACTTAAAAAAATATATGAGAATGAGGTCTTCTTTAATTACACATCTTTCCCTTTATCCTTGACTTTGTAATTCTATTCCATCTCTTAGAGAACTTTATCATGAACCAAAATGTTTTCATATCTGAAGCAATTTTAGTGGTCACTATATCTATCATACATCTATGAAGAAATGTATGTCTACAAATTGATAAACAAATTAAAATTGGTATTTAAGTTGGTTTTGTTTATATATCAAAGTATTAAAAGAGATCTCTTTGCAGTTGAATTATTTTAACTATTAGTGTACAACTGATGAAAACACCTATTATATAGTTTGATAATTTATTAAACAATATGTAAAATTTTATTAGAAATGCATTTTTTGAAGAGATGACCAGGACTTTAAAATACATTATTCATCCTTATAATAACATGACGTTACTAGAATGAGACAGTAGTCAGTATAAAGTCTATTCCTACTCTTCATCTTTATAGATATAAATGCTAAGGAATCTCGTTCATAAAGTTTTAAAACATCTCCCTGAAGATGATTCTTATTTAGGTATGGTAAAAATATTGAGACTATATATTTTTAAAATATTAGACATACTTTATAAATAGATATTGAAATATTTATAGATTAAAAATATCTTGGCTGTGGGTTAGAAGAGAGAAATGAGGGGAAGATGTGAAAGAAAAAAGACAGACCAAGTGTTGATAAATAAGTGTAACTGCCTGACAGGTACATTATAAGCAAATTAATTGTCCCATTCTCTGTACCTTGCATACCTTTAAAATTTTCCATAATAAAAGTTAAAAACAAATTAGAACTGCTGAATTAATTCATTCTATTTATGGAGAATGTCTGCCGTATAATCCAATCAGCAAAGCCAGTTCTCACTGCCAAATGAATGTCATTTTCCATCAGAGTCTGACTTCAGTTTTTCAATTCAAATACATATGGGGCGTCTGAGTGGTTCAGTCACTTAAGCATTTGACTTCGGTTCAGGTCATGACCTCATGGTTTGTGAGTTTGAGCCCGTGTCAGGTGAACTCGAGCCCAAGTTGGGTGAGCACAAGTGCCATGTCAGGTGAGTCCCGCGTCCCTTTCCCTTTCCCTCTCTCTTTCTCTCTCTGACCCTCTTGGATTTCTCCCGCTCTCCCTCTTTTTCTCACTGTACCCCCCCCTCTTTAAAAAAAAAAAAAATATATATATATATACACACACACATATGTGTGTGTGTATTAACACATCTTTCAAGGAATATGATTAAAAAACCTGAGAAAAGTATAAGCAGTCAAGATTAAAATAATATAGTTCTTATAAAACTGACCTATTTTTATAAAATAGGTAATAAAAACAAGGCAGTAAGGCAACACGCTGTTTTTCAATTAACACAGCAATGCAATATAGCTAAAATAATTTATAATACAAGAAGCATGGTAAAAGAAGTTAGTTCTTCATTAAATGTGCATGAATATTGACCTCTGGTCTGGAATAATTCAATAAAAGTTGAATATAAAAAAAATTGAGTATAAAAATGAGAAACAACACTGTTTTTTCTCATTTCTTTCGATAGAAGAAATGTTTCCTGTGACTTTAATAAATGAGAAAGGTATATACTGCAAAAAATTACCTGGCTCAGGAGCCAGCATGTAAATTTAATTTTTATTAAGAGAAAGAAAATAATAAACATCCCAAAAAGACATAATGAGATGCTTGACTTTAAATGGAATTTTCTTGATATGATTTGATAAAATAGGTTTCAGCTACATGACAGAAAAATGCATACCAAATATGAAGGAAATTATATAAAAGTTTTATCCATACATTTGGTAGTCCAAGAAAACATTCCAGTCACATATAACATAATCACTGTCATCATCTAAAACTACATTGGGATGAAACTACCTTTCTTCCAGTTAATGTTGTATCTTAGGGACAGAGTACTAAGAAAAGCTGAAAGGTCTGCTTTGTGGAATTCAGTACTTATTATGGATGCTTTTTGCTTTGCTCTCCCAGGGCTCTCTCAACAGTAACAGATTTTTGACAATAGCCATGGAATGGAAGAGGCAAAGTCATTAAAACAAAAACTGTCATTACTCCCACAACCCTATTCTACCACATCTGAATTCAGAATATCTTACTGTCGATCAAAATGTTCCCTTCTGCAGCCAAGCTTCATCTTAAGTGACATAGGTATCATGAAACAGAAATACAGGAAACAGTTTAGTATAGCTGTGCTTGGTGCCCTATGGGTTTTTACTCTCCAGGAAATGCATCAGTAAAATTTAGGAAGGGTAAGGAATATGGCATTCTCATATGAAGGAAGAGAAAGTTATAATGAAAACAGGTACATTCTCAGGCACATCAATTTTGGGTAAGAGTACCTTTGAACCTGAGGATCTAGAAAGTGATTTACTTAAATGATTTGTATGCATGTTTGTTGGTAGGTCTTCACTTATGGTAAAGTAAATACACACAGACTACTATGTTGTATTTCTAATAAATTTTTTTTCAACGTTTATTTATTTTTGGGACAGAGAGAGACAGAGCATGAACAGGGGAGGGGCAGAGAGAGAGGGAGACACAGAATCGGAAACAGGCTCCAGGCTCTGAGCCATCAGCCCAGAGCCCGACGCGGGGCTCGAACTCATGGACCGCGAGATTGTGACCTGGCTGAAGTCGGACGCTTAATCAACTGCGCCACCCAGGCGCCCCTACTATGTTGTATTTCTAAAGATGATCACATTATTTCAATTCTGCCATGCCCACATATACAGGTAGTCTATAATCCTCCAATCCCCTTGAATCTTAGCTAGTTCCTTGATCTATTTTGACTAATAGAATGCAGCACAAGTGATGCTGTTTAACTTCTAGGACTGGATCTGGAAGAGATCTATAGCTTTTACCTACACCTCTCGGAATGCTCCTTCTTAGAAAACAGACACTATGCTATGAGGAAGTCCAAGCCAGCCATGTAGGAGCACCACCAAAGGCCCTCTGTGACTACAGCAATAGTAATGGCTGTACAGAAATAAAGGCAAGAGTACAGGCTTTAGAAATTGGAAGACCAAGATTCAAATCCCAGATCTACCACTTATTTTTATATTCTAAGCTTGTAATGGTCACTTCACCTCTGAATTAGCCTCTTTAAGCAGCCTCCCTGAAAGAGCCTCTTTAGCCTCACAAATTATCTGCTGTGAGAAAAAAATATAAGACAAGTGAGGTAAAGTGCCAAGCCCAGAGTTACCAAAAGGCCTGTTTAAGGTTTTCTTTTCTCTCTTCCTTGCTCATCCAACCCCAAGCCCCAAGTCTCAGATAAGCTGTGCAACCCCATGGTATGCCTCTCCTGGAGGGGCACAGTGAGGAACAGAATCTAGGGAAGGTGGATCAAGAAGCATCACTGGAGAACAAAGTTACCCTGGCAACATGTGATGGGCCATTCACACACGCTGGGTCTGTGTTAGAACTCAAAGGTGTGGGATGGACCAGGTAAATCTTAAGGACCTCACAGAAATAACACGTCCATAGGAGAAAATATGGAGATTTTTTTCAGCCATATTCTTATTTTGTCCCAGTATTCCTACCTCCATACAGTATGCATCATAATATTATATCTAGGAGACATGCCAAGTTGTTATAGTTCCTAGGGCAGGGAGATACAACAACAGGATAGGAAGTCTGAAGAGAAGCATAGGCCTGCACAGCTGAACTGACTCAGGACCATTGTGGAACTCAGGAACTACAGCTTAGAGCCTAGGCCTGCATACTGGTAAAAGTCATGTATTTGTAGGGCATTTTGAATAGCAAATACATTTTTTAAAAGTGTAATAGAAATCTAATGAAAGAGAGTTAGCCTGTATTTTCAGAAATAATAAACTATTTTGACTCATTTTACACTAAATTAGAATAGTATTACTAATCTTACTCAAAGTCTGTGTATCCACAGTTTCTCTATGTTTTTCTTTTTCCAATTTTTTTTACTATGTGAAATGTACACGACATCAAATTTAGCATCTCAATCATTTTTAAGTATACAGTTTAGTGTATTCTATGCTTGTTTTAAAGAGGACTTTTTTCAATACATATGCAAGAAATAATGAAATATAAAAATAGTTTACCCTCAAAGAAGGAAACAAAACTTTGATGTATACTAATGGAAAGAGGCTGAAGCCAAGACATTTAAAAATATCATCAGTATTCATAATGACTTGTTACTATCAAAATTTGCACAGAAACTATAAAACTATGCTTTCTCAAAAGAAGTTGATTATCTTTCTGAATGATTACTACAAATACATATCTAAAAATTGTAAGATTTAACTGAAAGCAAAGTGAGTAAACCTTAAGAATAATATCTTAAATCACAAACATAAATAGACCCACTGATAATAATAATGTAATAGTAGGGGACTTCAATATCCCACTTACAGCAAAGGATGGATAATCTAAGGAGAAAATCAACAAGGAAACAATGGCTTTCAATGATACACTGGATCAGATGGACTTAACAGGTACATTTAGAACAGTTCATCCTAAAGCAACAGAATACACATTCTTCTCGAATGCACATGGAATATTCTCCAGAATAGATCACATACTGGGACACAAATCAGCCCTTGACAATTACAAAAAGATCAAAATCATACCTTGCATATTTTCAGACCACAACACTATGAAACTCAAAATCAACCACAAGAAAAAATTTGGAAAGACCATGAATACTTGGGAGATTAAAGAACATCCTACTAAAGAATGAATGGGTTAACCAAGAAATTAAAGAGGAAATTAAAAAGTACATGGAAGCCAATGAAAATGAAAACAAGACAGCCCAAAACCTCTGGGATGTAGCAAAGGTAGTCATAAGAGGGAAGTATATAGCAATCCAGGCGTTCTTAAAGAAGGAAGAAAGGTTTCAAATATACAATCTATCACTACACCTTAAAGAGATGGAAAAAAACAGCAAAGAAAGCCCCAAACCAGCAGAAGATGGGAAATAATAAAGATTGGAGCAGAACTCAATGATATCAAAATAAAAATAAATAAATAAATAAGCCAGAACAGGAGCCGATTCTTTGAAAAAATTAACAAAATTGATAAACTAGCCAGAATGATCAAAAAGAAAAATGAAAGGACCCAAATAAAATCATGAATGAAAGATGAGAGATCACAAACAAACAACACTGCAGAAATACAAACAATAATAAGGGAACATTATGAGCAAATATATGCCAATAAAATGGGCAATATAGAAGAAATAGACAAATTCCTAGAAACATATAAACTCCCAAAACTGTAATAGGAAAAAAGAGAAAAACTGAACAGACCCATTATAACCGGTAAAGAGATTAAATCAGTAATCAAAAATGTCCCAACAAACAACAGCCCAGGACCAGATGGCTTTCCAGGGGTATTCTACCAAACATTTAAAGAAGAGTTAACACCTATTCTTTTGGAGATGTTCCCAAAAATAGAAATGGAAGAAAAACTTTCAAACTCATTCTACAAGGCTCCCAAAGCAATCTACCCATCCAATGCAATCCCTATCAAAATAACACCAGCATTCTTCACAGAGCTAGAACATACAATCCTAACATTTGTATGGAACTAGAAAAGACCCCAAATAGCCAAAGTAATGTTGAAAAAGAATACCAAAGCTGGAGGCATCACAATCCCAGATTTCAAGATGTATTACAAAGTTGTAATCATCAAGACAGTATGGTACTAGCACAAAAACAGACACACAGACCAATGGAACAGAATAGAGAACCCAGAAATGGACCCACAAACGTATGGACAATTAATCTTTGACAAAGCAGGAAAGAATATCCAATGGAAAAAAGACAGACTCTCCAGCAAATGGTGTGGGGAAAACTGAACAGTGACATGCAGAAGAATGAAACTGGACCACTTTCTTACACCATACATACAAAAAAACTCAAAATGGTTGAAAAGAACTAAATGTGACCCAGGAAGCCATCAAAATCCTAGAGGAAAAACAGGCAACAATGTCTTTGACCTCAGCTGCAGCAACTTCTTACTTGACATGTCTCAGGAGACAAGGGAAACAAAAGAAAAAATGAACTATTGGGACCTAATCAAGATAAAAAGCTTCTGTAGGGCAAAGGAAACAATCAGCAAAACTAAAAGGCCACCGATGGAATGGGAGAAGATACTTACAAATGAAATATTAGATAAAGAGTTACTATCCAAAATCTATGAAGAACTTATCACAATACCTAATAAAAAAATTATCCAGTGAAGAAATGGGCAAAAGACATGAACAAATACTTTTCCAAAGAAGACATCCAGATGACTAACAGACACACGAAAAGATGCTCAACAACAGTCATCATCAGTTAAATACAAATCAAAACCACAATGAGATACCACCTCACACCTGTCAGAACTGCTAAAATTAACAACTTGGGCAACAATAGATTTTGGTGAGGATGAGGAGAAAGGGGAACCCTTTTGCACTGCTGGTGGGAATGCAAAGTGGTACAGCCACTCTGGAAAACAGTGTGGAGGCTCTTCAAAAAATTGAAAATAGAACTACTCTATGAACCAGCAATTGCATTTCTAGGTATTTATCCAAAGGATACAGGAGTGCTGTCATTTCATTTCATTAAAGACAATTATTTGCAATATTTTCCATAATGCATCAGCAAGCCAACAAAAGGAGCAGCAGTAAAAATGAAGGGGATTAAAGAAGTCAGTAATTGGTATAAAGTGAGAAAAGATTACATGGAAAAATAGGGATTTATACCTCTTGGATTGAGACCAGCTAACTATATTTAAATAGAAAATATATATATATATATATATATATATTTTGGCATTGGAGGAAAATTACTCATCTATGTAACAGTTAAAAATGGCTGCTTTCAGTGCCACTAATATTCATTCAAAATTTTTATGCAATCACTTGTGAAGTAAACAGAGTATGGCAAAGTATTTATCACATACCTACATTAATATTCCCAAGTATACAACTTGGGCCTGACCCAGAAATGTGTTTGAACTCAGTACAGGAGTCACAGAATTTGAAAAGACTAATATTACATTTGACTTTGATTAAAATTACAAGTACAAATGTTTTCACTTCAATACTTAATATTCTGAATGTTTTTGCAACATCAGTTTCAAACTCCCTTTTATAGAAAATGCTCATTGATCATAACCTCACATCATTGCAAAAGCCACCATAACACTTAATGGGTAGGTGTTATTTTTAAGTAATATGACACATGACTACGTTATTTCAAGTCATTATAAAGTGGGGTTGAGACACAAACCAAAGCCTCACCTTTGACCATTTAACACAGTTATCTCTGGCACCTCAGTAGATTCAGCATCCTTCCTGTCCCTGTTAGATAGCCCCCACTGTGCCAATGAAAAGGGATTCTTTTGCCTATTACCACTGTCTTCTTAGACTGACCATATGTACTTTTACTCCAGCCAAATCAGTAATGCTAATTTTACTTGTGGGCAATCTCCTATTCTTATTCCTAACTGGACCAGGTTACAAGCTGTGGGCTTTTCAGCACAATCCTATGGGAGCATTTAGAACTCTATTTAAAGATCATTGCAAATTTCCCACAAAATTAAGGTGTTGGCAAAATTTAATTAAATTTAAGATAATCTTGGGTCTACTATGCCCATAAAACACAATATTTAAGTTGCAAAAATTAGGTTAGATTTCTTGATAAATAAGATTGGGTTTCCAATCAGAGGTCACATGAAAAGTCCCAAATGTCAATGCTGTGGCTTTTTCACTTATGTACCTGTACATTTGTCTATATTTGTAAAAGTGGTATGGCCTAAATATAATTTTCTTATTTTAGTCACACATTCATGCTTGCTCCCAAAGGGACATATTCAGCTTTCTGTTATCTGAATCATGATATTGCCAGGCTATAGTTATCCTAAAATACTACTGACAGGAATTCTTTTCTGCCAAGTTATATAATTTCATTCTCTAAACTGGAATTAAAATATCTTGGATACAAACTTGTTACTTATAATACAGTTAGCTATTATTGTTTAATCTGTATGAAAGTTTAAATGAGAAATATCATAAAATACCAGGATATTACTATATTACTCCAGTGTACTAAAGTATGTCAGAATATAATGTCTAAAAAATAAAAATGAATAAAAGTGAAAGTGAATTCTCCAGGCAGAATAAGTTTTAAAAGCTATCGTTTTTCAGGAAGCGACAGAGAAAAAATGAATGCAGAATTCGGAACAAGTAAATAAGCTATGACACTATCACATGACACTCTAAATAGTTTTCTTGTGGATTAAGTGGAAAATCCATAAAGACATTATTAGCTTTCCTTTCTGAATTAATAACAACAGCTGTTAAAAATTTTCAATTTCTAAAGATCAAATGACATATTAAAGGTATTCCAAGTATTTCTTTGACTAAAATAGAAATTACCATGAAACAAAGCAGGCCAGAAGTTACCATCATGTTCTCAATCACATGTATGCCTTTATTTACTTGTGTTTTTAAGTTTTTATTTAAGTAATCTCTATACCTATGTGGGGCTCAAACTCACAACACTGGAATTGCACACTCTTCTGACTGAGCTAGCCAGGCGCCCCCCACATGTATGCCTTTAAAGAGAGGAAATGAAAAAGACAACTTCCTGAATAGTCCCAGCCCAAGGCAAATAAGCTGGGCTTGCCATGGTAGGGGTGGCCTGTGCCTTCCTCCAACCCCACCCCCACACAGTTCCCCTAGACAGGGCCACAACAGAACAAGCAAGATCTCCATCCAATTGGTCTCTAGAGCAGGGCTCTCTTCTAACTTATTCAAAGTTTGGGGGAAAAAACAGGTTTCTCATTCAAGATTCACAGTAAGTCCTTCAAAGGTCATTCTTCCTAGCATCAAAACACCCATATTCTTCATTGAAAACCTTCAGAAAGGGGCGCCTGGGTGGCTCAGTCGGTTAAGCGTCCGACTTTGGCTCAGGTCATGATCTCGCGGTCCATGAGTTCGAGCCCCGCGTTGGGCTCTGTGCTGACCGCTCAGAGCCTGGAGCCTGTTTCAGATTCTGTCTCCCCCTCTCTCTCTGACCCTCCCCCGTTCATGCTCTGTCTCTCTCTGTCTCAAAAATAAATAAACGTTAAAAAAAATTTTAAAAAGAAAAGTGATAGGAAATGTAACATTTTCTTCTCATAATACCTTAAATTTTGACAGTTTACTCATCTATGGGCTTATCAACCACAATTCAAAAGGTACATATAAAAATATACAACTTTTCCAAAACACAGACAGGAAATTTGTTAGATTTCCAAACACTTGGGAAAGACAGAATGATAAAGGTAGTTCTCCACATTCACTGGAAAGTTAAAAAAGTAAATGTGTTCTGTATTCTTAAACTAAATTTTTGGCTTATCAGATACAGAAAAAATTAACCAAGCTGAAGGTATCTCATGAAAAGTATCTTGCTATAAATGTTAAGAGGCCACTTCTATTTAAGTCTAGAGGAATTATATCTTTGAATTGCAAAATTCCAAACAGATTTTCCCAAGAATGGCACAAAAGGATAGTGAGAGAATCCCAGCATACATGTCAGTCAAGGATAAAGTATACTTGGAAAAATTTCCAGAGCTCAGAGGAGTGTTTACATTCTTAGGCAATTATTGATTGCTCAGTGAACAAATAAAAGGAAGAAGGAACAGGCTTATCAGTAAAAGGCTCAGAGATAAAATGACTAATGTGGAGAATCCAATCAAGACGGCAGGTATCCATTCTGTTCAAATTAAATCTTTCCTAAAAAACAACGAATGAACATTCAAATTGGGACCTGTAAAGTTTGTATCTCTAATTTCCAGAAGGATAAATGGATTAAGCTGGCTCTACAAAGAGAGCAGTCGCAGATCAAATCCAAAACTGTGTGAGAAAGCTTGTATGTCGACCAAATGCCCTTTTAAAAATCTCTAAGAGCATGGATTTCCAATGAGCTACGTTTTTCCCTAATGGTTAAAGCAATCAGTTTACATAGACACATAGTTCCTGTAGCAGCAATAAGTACAATTAATTACATGGTTATAATCATGTTTACTCACCCTCCCAATAATATCTGTGGCTGGCTGGATTCATTTGTAACACCAAATACATCAGGAATTAAATCACCATTGAAGCTGAAAAGAAAACATTAAAAACATTAAGCAGCTATTTCATAAAATTCTCATGTTCCAGCTTTAAAAGGAAAATAACCTCTGGGAGGTGTGGTAGAAATCATAATGCTCACCAGTTTCTGCTATAGTCAATAAAATGTCAGCAAAAGTGTCAGACATGTGTTATTTCTAGGCCAAAGTGTTTGTTATTTATTACTGGACCTCCAGCCCTCTTTAAGCTGGTAGTAGCAATGAGACCTCTGATATACCCTGAGTGATGGCACATAGCAGAACCTACCACTGACCCACAGTGGACAGACACAAGATGTAAGAAATAAACTTTTGTTGTGGAATCTTAGGGTTGTCTGTAGTTTCTGCATAACCTACCCTATTCTTGAGTGGTAAGAAAACAGTACGTGTTTCAGAATCATGACCCAAACTGTTCAGTTTAGATGGGCTGAGGAGAAATAACCCACAAAAGTAATTCCCAGCTGGTATAAAAATTCATACTGGCCATTGATTATTTCAACAACAATGAAAATATACACAACTATAAATGAAATCAAGCTGAGGGTCTTTATGGATTTATAGTTCAGACTTCTGATTGCCACTGACCTATTGGTATATGATTATTATTTTAATAACTGTATGAAAGGCAACAATGAAAACAAGAATGTGGCTGTACATAACTTTAGCTCTCGAAGTGATCTCTGTGTCATTACCAAAAATTCTGACAGGAATTTGGATTACATTTATCCTGGTACATGAGTGTACTTTGAGGAATAATAACACTAAGGAAGAGCTTTATAAAAAGGATAAGCTGGGGCGCCTGGGTGGCTCAGTTGGTTGAGCGTCGGACTTTGGCTCAGGTCATGGTCTTGTGGTCCCTGAATTTGAGCCTTGTGTCAGGCTATGTGCTGACAGCTCAGAGCCTGGAGCCTGCTTTGGATTCTGTGTCTCCCTCTCTCTGCACTTCCCCACTCAGCTCTCTCTCAAAAATAAACATTAAAAAAATTGTTTTAATAAATTAAAAAAGGATAAGTTTCTCCTTAATATAGACATCTGTCTAAATTTCTGGAAGAAATCCCATACCATTCATATCTATCAATCAAGCACTAATAGTTTTACCGTGAAACAGTTACCTTAATTCTTTGAGTAATGACATGGCTATAATCAACACAGATCCATAATGAAGATATTCAAAGCTACTGAAGCAAAAACAAAAACACAAAATTCTTCCTCTTTCCAAAATACTGAATTTCATTTTTCTTTTCCCTCCATTATGACAGATAAATATCATTTAATCAAGTACCAGCCTCTATCACCTTCAAAGGGAGAATGAATTTAGTGTCAATGCCATGTAGCAAAATAGTCTCTTATGTGAGAAATTTTATGTTTTTAAGTTTAAAATCATTCAAACGGTAGCAAGCATATACTTACTCCATAATTAGTGGTTCATCTTGAAAAGTCCTATTGAGTACAGTCATATTGTTAGGATCTGTATAGAAAAAAAAAAAAAAATATATATATATATATAAGGCACTTTCTATTATTTTAAGTTTTTTTTAAAAAAATGTTATTCATTTTTGAGACAGAGAGAGGAGAGAGAGAGAGAGAGACAGAGCATGAGTGGGGGAGGGGCAGAGAGAGAGGGACACAAAGAATCCAAACTAGGCTGCAGTCTCCAAGTCATCAGCACAGAGTCCAACGCAGGGCTTGAACCCATGAACTGTGAGATCATGACCTGAGCTGAAGTTGGACACTTAACTGTCTGAGCCACCCTGGAGCCCCTATGATTTTTGATATCTACACTTGGGGTAAAATATCTGCATTCTTTTCAACGTTCATCTCTAATTAATTCCAACAATTACTATTAACAAGACACTATAAATCTAACTTAAACAGACATCCAAGTTTGTAAAGACAAAATCCTGGGGTTCATTCTTTTTTTTAAGTTTATTTTGAGAGAGAGAGAGAGAGAGAGAATATGTGGAGCAGGAGCAGAGAGAAAATCACAAACAGGCACTGCAACGGCAGCAGTGAGCCACCCAGACACCAACGGGGTTCATTCTATAGTTAAAACCATTACAAGAACTTTTTTTTAGAGGCTGCAATCTAAAAATCTTAGGTGAGTTTTCTTTCTTTCTTTCTTTCTTTTTTTTAATTTTTTTTTCAACGTTTATTTATTTTTGGGACAGAGAGAGACAGAGCATGAACAGGGGAGGGGCAGAGAGAGAGGGAGACACAGAATCGGAAACAGGCTCCAGGCTCTGAGCCATCAGCCCAGAGCCTGACACGGGGCTTGAACTCACGGACCGCGAGATCGTGACCTGGCTGAAGTCGGACGCTTAACCGACTGCGCCACCCAGGCGCCCCTATTAGGTGAGTTTTCTTTAAATACAAATTTAGCAGTTGGCAATACGCACAAAACTACTTGATTCTAAAATATCCATGCTTATGTACACAAAATGCTTTACACATGGTACTATTTCTTCAGATATTTATTGACTGAATTAATTTGAAGTATTGAAACTACTGCTTAAGTTCAAATGTTACCAAAAACACAACTGCATCCCTTCCACCCCACCCTGAAAACTGGCCCCATGAACAAAGTCATCTATTTAGTTATAATTAATTCGTTTTTCAGATAAGTTCTGAAAGTTTAGGGGTGGATATAGTAGACTGACTCTCAATCTCCGCTACAACCTTTTTGTGCTTTTCTGTACTGGGAGGGACTAGAAACCAAAATAGCTATTCTCACGTATCTTTGCATCTGAGATTCTGAATAAGATGTAAGCCTTGACAATCAGATACACTCTGAGTTTTGGAAGCTAGGAATGAAGTGAAAGCTGTGTCTCTGCTATTTCTACCTCAGTGTCTGATCATTGAATTTGTGAGTATCAAGAGGCAGGGTGCAGGGTAACCATCTGGCTGGTGAGGGTCACAGCAGACACAATGTCATCCTAATAGTTATTGTGTAATTGGCCATGTTCTGACAGTAAAAAGCCTTCCTTGAAGGCTTTGGGGATCGTTCCTGAAAGGTCAACCTAGAATGTGTTCTTTAGCCATCCCAATAATTCCATAGGCCATAAAAATCCTTTAATAATTCTCTCTCTTCCTTAAGCTAGCAAGGGCAGAGTTTGTTCAACTCCAGACTAGTCCTGGGTTACAAAAGAAAAATTAAAAAATTGACTTTTAAAAAAGTTTTACAATTACTGATTTTTTTGTTGTTGTTAAGTTTAAATGTTTATTTTTGAAGAGTGAGAGAGAGGGAGGGAGCAGAGGAGGGGCAGAGAGAAAGGGGGACAGAGGATCAGAAGCAGACCAGTAGTGAGCCCGATGTGGGGCTCGAACTCACAACTGAGAGAAAATGACCTGAGCTGAAGTCGGATGCTCAACCAACTGAGCCACCTAGATGCCCCTACAATTACTGACTCTTAAGAACTGCATTACTGAACTGATTTCAGAACAATATTTTTGTTACATTTACCTAAGAATAAAAGGCATATTCTTCCTTTAACATCCAAAGACACATATTAAGAACTCTTAAAACAAATTCACCTAATGTTTGATTTTGTCCCCAGAAGATAACAGCTCCCAATTCACTGCTGGCATGATTTTTGGGAAGATACGTGAGGAGGACATCCATTTGTGAATCTCCATCATAATCCCCCGGGACTACACTTGTTATCAATGCACTGTGATTCCTATAAGAAACACACATTTTAAGGTATCTAGTCAGTCTATAATAGAAAAGGACAACATCTCTATATCTGTACTACATACAAATATTTTCAATGCAAAATTTAAAGTTTCACATTAATTTTATTCTCGTCTTTAATATCTTATTATCCTTCATGTATGTAAGCCTCCTTGGTCTACAAAATAATTCAGGATGAAGGTAGAGCTATCTTAAATAAAAAATCTAAAATATTTCAAAAGAAAGCACAGTTAAAAAAAAAAAAGCACAGTTTTACATTCATGCACTGCTTAATATAGTCCTTTTACTTAGTTCTTTTGTCAAGGACACCAGTGCATTTGGCTGGCTTATAAGAAACAGAGGCTCGGGGTGCCTGGGTGGCTCAGTTGGTTAAGCATCCGACTTCACCTGAGTTCATGATCTCACGGCTCAAGGGTTTAAGCCTCGTATCAGGCTCTGTGCTGACAGCTCAGAGCCTGGAGCCTGCTTCAGATTCTGTGTCTCCCTCTATCTGTCCCTCCCTGGCTCGTGCTCTGTCTCTCTTTCAAAAATAAATAAACTTGGGGCGCCAGGGTGGCTCAGTCGGTTGGGCGGCCGACTTCGGCTCAGGTCACGATCTCACGGTCCGTGAGTTCGAGCCCCGCGTCAGGCTCTGGGCTGATGGCTCAGAGCCTGGAGCCTGCTTCCAATTCTGTGTCTCCCTCTCTCTCTGCCCCTCCCCCGTTCATGCTCTGTCTCTCTCTGTCTCAAAAATAAATAAAACGTTAAAAAAAAAATTAAAAAAAAAAAATAAATAAACTTTATGGGGCGCCTGGGTGGCGCAGTCGGTTAAGCGTCCGACTTCAGCCAGGTCACGATCTCGCGGTCCGTGAGTTCGAGCCCCGCATAGGGCTCTGGGCTGATGGCTCGGAGCCTGGAGCCTGTTTCAGATTCTGTGTCTCCCTCTCTCTCTGCCCCTCCCCCGTTCATGCTCTGTCTCTCTCTGTCCCAAAAATAAATAAACGTTGAAAAAAAAAAAATTTTAAAATAAATAAACTTTAAAAAAAACTTAAAAAAAAAAGAAATGGAAGCTCATAATCAATTTTTAAAGCACTGTCACTTTATCAGTTAAAAGGTATTATTTGTGAAATATTTAATTTTGGATTGTAATGCAGATTTAAATTTTACAGTGAAAATTAATCATTTTATTTCTGAAAAATATTCTATATTCACAATGGAAAATAAGTTCTTTTTACTAAACTTGGCAATATACTATCAAAACACATATACCTAATACTACGTTATTAATAATGAAGTAATTCTGAATTTATTTATATTAACATTGAAAACGTAAAGCATGTCTAGTCATAACGCAGTTTGAATAACCCAACCAAAAAAATAGGCCTTGTGTTCAATTTATACTTAATTCCATTTAGAGCAAATAGCAAGGCAGCAAGTTTTCAAATATATAATTATTTTGAAAATACCATCAAAGTTCTAAAAATATATATATCAGATTTTATTTAAGATGAAAATGAGAAAAATACTGAAAAGGTTAAATAGGGTGAAGAAAAACAATACTATAGATTTATCATGATGCATCTACCTACTGTGTCCCACACATTACATCAATGCTTAATAGCTATTAATTGATAAGTTTCCAAACCTGAAATAGGTACTGTCATTCTCACTGAATGGACTAGGAAACTGAAGTTTGTAGCAATTAAGTAGCTAAACCTAAAAGCTAATAGCAAACTACTAGTAGCTAGAAATTCAAATTGTGTCAGTCTCTAAAATTGATTTTCATTATGATAAAATCATTTTGGTAATGCCAATTTCCTCAAATAATTCCAATAAAACTTTAACTTTTCCATGAAAAATACCTGGTGTTTAAAAATGATGATATAGCAACCATACACGCTACTATGAGATACAGTAGCAAACTATATCTAATTGTGGAGGCCTCTTCATGTGCATGTGTACATATGTATCCACAATAACACATACTGCACATACTTGGCAGTAATACCTGTCTATATATATTCATAATTTGGGGCTAAAAATATTCTGGAATAGATAGAAATATATTACAAAGGATTAGATGGAAATTTAACCTAATCAATGGGTTTTTTTCTTTTTCTTTTTAAATTTTTTAATGTTTGCTTATTTTTTAGAGACAGAGTGCAAGCGGGGTAGGGCAGACAGAGAGGGAGATACAGAATCTGAAGCAGGCTCCAAGCTCTGAGCTATCTATCAGCACAGAGCCCAACCTGGGGCTCAAACTCACCAACCATGAGATCATGACCTGAGCTGAAGTCGGAAGCTTAACGGACTGAGCCACCCAGGCGCCCCAACCTAATCAAGGTTTTATTGCCATAAATACCCAGCTTCTTTATGATTGTAAAAATACAAAGTAGAAGCATTTAAAGATATGAGATTAACTCATGTGTTTATCTTTTCTTCTTTCAAAGAATCCACTAAAGTTATATGGAATGAACTTTAAAAACAAAAAAGGTATAGCCCCTCAGAAACAAAGAGATCACGAAGGAAGATATTGATAACGGACTTACAATGGCAAGGAAACTGTAAGCTAAAGTGTCTGAAGGTAAAGTCTTAACAAGAAAAGCTTTTGGCCCAGAACACCTGAGAGGCTCAGAATTTGCAGTCATCAGAAATTGTGAAACACAAGAGTGATGCAGAAGGCTGAATACAGGTTAAACTGAAAGTCTGTATTGTGAGTGACGGTCCCTTCTCTGTCTCTCTCTCTTACCAAGACAAGGACCACAGAGTTTATTAATCATGCATTAGAGAGTTAAATTACAGCAGAGGGTAAGGTTTTAGCCATAAGCTAAAAACAGGGGGTTAATGGAAAGTCTACAGAAGGAACAGTTTGACCCTTCCTCCAGCTCTACCCTATTCCTGGACTGCTAGTCAGCCAGGAACATGACCACAGGGCAAGAGACAGGCGACATGTCCAACCATGCAAAGACTTTCCAATTAGCTCTTTATTGCCTTACTCTTAAATATGATACCCCTGCTTTTTGAAGAAAACTATGAATATCAAAGAGAACCAAAAAATAGCAATAAAGAATCTGAACAAAACAGATAGTAAGATGAACAAAGAAACTTCAAATTACACTTGAAGACATAAGAGAAGAACGTATGTCCATAAAACAAAAAGAAACAGCCTGCTTACAAAAGGATAATAAGAGAACAAAGAAAACTTCTTGGAGATAAAAAATATGACAGCTAAAATAAAAAATTCAATGGAAGGCTTAAAATAAAAGTGAGAACACTTCCTAGAAAGGGAAACAAAATGAAATGACAAAAACACAGATAAAATGAAGGAATAAAGGTTGGACTCAGCAGTCCAATAACAAAGTGATAAGAATCTCGATAGAACAAATAAATTACTAAAGAAATAAGAACATTTCAAAAAGCCCCCAAGGATAGAAGCTTCCAGTTTGAAGGGATCCACTTAATACCCAGTATAATAAATAAAAAATAATCTATATCAAGGTACAACATCATGAAATACCAAAACAAAAGGGATAGAGAGACCCTAATAGCTTCCAAAATTAAAAATAAAACAAGTCACATTAGAAGGATTAGAAGAAAGAAAAGGATTGGATTTTAAAATAGCAACCCATGAAGCTAGAAGACTATAGGCCAATGAAATTATTAAGAGTAAAAAAATTGGGGGACATTGAACATACCATACATTCTATCTCAGGAATTTCCTAAAGGATGCATTCCAGTGAAGTAAATGAAGAAGCTAAGAATAAAATGGCACAGGATCCAAGAAAGAGGGATCCAACAAAGAACAGCAAAGGGAAAGTCTCCAAATACTAACCTTGCAGAAGGCTTAAAAATGAACTCTGATTGGGCAGAAGTGTATAGGACTCAAAGGGGAAAACGTACAATAGATATTTGGCCGATATGATGCAACATCTACCAAGAAATTCAGGATATGTACACAGAAAACTATGCAATTGATTGTTTTCAAGTTTATTTATTTTGAGAGGGAGAAAAAAGGAGTGTGAGTGTGCACATGAGCGGGAGAGGGGCAGAAAGAAAAGGAGAGAGAGAAGCCTAAGCAGGCTCCTCCTGTCAGCATGCAGCCCAACTCAGGCCTCCATCCCAGGAACAGTGAGATAATGAGCTGAGCTGAAATCAAGAGTCGGAAGCTCGACCAACTGAGCCACTAGGCGCCCCTGCAATTGATTTTAAAAAGCAACGATTTACGGCAGGAGGAAAAACGATACAGAAATGAAATACGGGGGTGCCTGGGTGGCTCAGCTGGTTGGGCGTCTGACTTTGACTTGAGTCATGATCTTGTGGTCTATGAGTTCGAGCACGTTGGACTCTGTGCTGACAGCTCAGAGCCTGGAGCCTGCTTCGGATTCTGTGTCTCCCTCTCTCTGTCTACACCTCCCCTGCTCGTGCTCTCTCTCTCTCTCTCAAAAATAAATAAACATTAAAAAAAATTTTAAAAAAATGAAATACTGTATGCTTCTTGGTTTGAAGTGCACAGAATCTACATGGTCAAAATGTAAACAATGTTTACTGATTTAACTAAAAATATGATATAATGATAATTGAGATGATATAATTTAAAGATGGTAAACCCTCATCTATGCTAACAAAAATCCAAGAGATAAAGATAATTACTAAAGAGATTACAGTGTAAAAGCTTATTTTAAAATACGGAAATAAGCACCAGAAAAAAATAGCTTAAGTTTTTAAAAGTGGTTGCATCTGAGAAAGGAACAAGGGAGCGGGGGAAGTAAAGAATGAAGGAGAGTTATTTATACTTTGAAAAATATTCTTTTTGGTTTTTGGGTTTTTTTTGAGGGGGGAGGGGCAGGGAGGGAGAGGGAAAGAATCCCATGCAGGCTCTGTGCTGTCAGCACCGAGCCCAAAGCGGGGCTTGAACCTGTGAACCCGTGAGATTATGACGTGAGCTGAAACAAAGAATCGGATGCTTAACTGACTGAGCCACCCAGAAGCTCCATATGCTTTGAAAGATATTCTAAATAAATAAAATAAAAACAAGTTTCTAAATTGTAATAGTATAGAAAACAACACTGCATTTGTTAATCAAGAAAAATGAAATGAATTGGGATTTTTTTTTTTAACTTAGTGGAACCCTAGTCCTTTGTAGTTCAAACATTTCTTTCCAAGAAAAATCATTTGTAAGCAAGTCATTTCTTGTATATAATATTTATCTTTCTGTTCCCACTCCAAGCATGCTGATATCCAGTATGTAGGAAAATTTCTCACTAGGGTAAGTTTCTGTTTGTCCATTTAAAACTTTCCTTTCAATGTTCTAACTTAAGGCCATTTTTTAAAACATAAGTGTGAGTTTAAATATTGTAGACTCTGGGCAGTTATTAACCCACAAAGGAATTTAAATTTTTCTTAAACCATTTCCTAAGTAACCTCTGATCTTTCTGTAAATGGTTAACAAGTAAATAAACTTAAAATACCGTTGTTGTTTTTTCATCTCTCCTTTAAACAACAACCTATCATTCTCCACTTCTCATGGGATTGGGTTCAAACTCTTTCTGATATTTATGAAGGCTCCTAGTCTGCCCTAATCTCATCTTCTTGGTCCAAAACTCTCCAAAGTACACCCTACACTTCTGTTAGGTAAATCTTTCCACCTCCTCTTCACAATATGCTTACTGCCATCTTGTTAATGCTGTGTCGCCAAACTTGAAAGCCCTTACCTAAATTGTACTGAAGGTCACTGAAATTTTGTAACTTTCTGGAAGTTTCCACCTTAGTATGCACTAACTCATTTCTTCTTCCTTGAACCATCCAGCAATCAATCCTTGCTTCTATGTTTCAAAACTGTGCTGGCTCACTACTGAAGATCACTGAGTTTCAGGCAATGCCAGTCATAGAAATGAAAGAACTATTATTTGAACATTTAAAGACTTCTGCTTGATTTAAATTCCTTCAAAATAAACCTTAAAAAACTCATCACCTACAAGTCAACAAACAAAAAGAAATTAGAACACCTCTTCCCCAGTGCAAATGAAGCCCCCCTCTCACCCTCAATACATAGTTGACCTGACAAGCCTGTGTTCCCACGGGCACACTCAGGATGAGGGACAATCCCCAACACATTCATGAAGGGGTACTATATTGCTAGAGAATGAAGGGTGTTTATGCAGGAACAGATGTGAGCTACTCAAATTTATTAATTTGTTTTCAAAAGTAAATGACTTTTAAACTTTGGTATATTCACTATTTTTCCTAACTAATTACTTGCTACTCACACCTCATAACTAGTGGTTTTGTGTCAACACAGTTAAATAAAATTGATTTCAAAGACAACCCAGCTAGCTATTACATATCAATCATTACAGTAATGATTGTTTTTTATAGGAACAGATACATTTGTACTTACTTCAAGGATACTTTTACTTTGGGTTTAAAATAGGGTGCATTCTGGTCTGCCAAAAAGACGATTAAATCATTTCCTAAAAGAAGCAAATATATGGTATTAGAGAAAAGTTTCTAGGTAACACCTCCAATCAGTAGTTACAAAAAGCTTTCTGGGTGCTATTCTTAACAAAAACACTTTTATTTTACTCTAGTTACTATGCCCTTTCAAGGTGAGTCCTACATGTCTAATGGAATGGAGATACTTAATATCACAAATTCAATGTTAAAAAAGTAGCAGAGAAATAGGAAGGATGAACAGTTGGTCAAAACAAACTGAAACCAATGGCTTTTTGCCAGGAATCAGATCAGTTGACTTAACCATGTAAAGAACATACCTTTTAATTACAGTATATGTCAAGCCTTGTTTCCCCAAGAACATGACCCCTTATAAGCTGTTTAGTTCATCACGCAGATGCATCACACCAAGGACACAGGAACTCCTACTGTAGGTATCTGACTAGTAACAAGGACATGACTACATACTTAAGAAGAAAAAGATGAATCCTCCAAGACCCTCCTCTTGTGGCTCCTATGGAACCATTCCCCAGGATGGTGCATCTTTGGAACTCATTGGATGCATTCAGGAGGACTCACTGAACAGACTTTTGAAATGGTTTAATTAAACCCAAGCCATCTTTAACGTTAAAAGGAGAGTCTCTGCATCCAGTTTGAATGGAGTAGCTAGGGGTTTGATAGTGTGCACCTTTCTTGCAATAGATACATAGTCATACAAAGACAGGAAAAATATACAGGGTCCCCAGGGGGTTCTGGTGTTGTGGCAAGAGTCCAAGAAACCTAGGCCAAGATCCTGTTAGTTGAGCTCTGTTTAAACCCGCTTCACCTCCTTCCTTCAAGGCCTTGACCTACCCAGTTTTGTGGGTACTCAAAAGAATGCTAAGACCCTCTAATACCCGTGGTCAGCATCAAAATTTACAGTAAAGTTTGTTTAGTGATGTTTAGTTAAAGCAAAGAACTCCTAAGAACCTCGAGTTGACAAGGAAAGCAGAGATTTGGAAGACAACGGTGGTGACCAAAGTGAGGAAAAGGTCAGGTGCATATGAAAGACTAGACAGCTCAGGAGGGAGAAGAATCTACAGTTTGAGAATCTTTTCCCAAGGAGACACTGAGTTTACCAGTGATCCCTGCAAAATGCTTGTGTGAGCTGTGGAGTGTTTAGGGCGTTGGGGAGTGGGGAGTAGGTTCAAAGAAAGCTGGGACCATGAAAAAGAGGAGGGGCAGGTGAATAAGGCAAATGAGGTAGGTAAAAGTCCCCTATGAGAAGACACTGTCAAGTTGCATCTTTTCCAGTTTATGAAAGGGGAAGGAGAATTGAAGAAGTAAAGCAGGAAGGAACGAAAGGACTTTAGGAGGGAACGCAGAGGCAAGCTACAAAGACTCCTGGGAATCAGGAAGGACTTTGAAAGGCAGGTGATTCCATGGGGAGGAGGGGGTACATGGGTGAAGGCCTACGGCTTCTCAGGAAAAAAAAACAAAACTGGGGTGTTTCCAGGACTTATGTGGGTAAATAAAACTGTGGGGTGTCAGGACAAGGGGCTGGAAAACATGGAGAGAACGGGCAAACTGCAAAGGATGCTAGAGATAAAGGCAGAGACAGGGTCGGGACAGAAGGGTTGGGAAATGCAGGAAGACTGGCCATCCGGGCTAAGGGTGTGGGGTACACCGGGAGGGGCACAGGGACAGCGGACAGAGGGAGGGCCGGGCAAACACTGACTTTCCCGCAGCACGAAGAGGTCCGTCTGCTTGTCGGAGTTGAGGTCTCCGAAGGCCGCCAGGGTGCCCCAGGCCTCGGCCCCAAAGAGCTCGGCTGTGACGTTGTGCAGCGCCCGCGCTGGGACCGGCCCGACTCCCAGCAGTGCGAGCCCCCCAAGCAGCAGCACCAGCAGTGCCCAGGAGCTCGGCAGCCGGCCCGCCGCCGCCATGGCAGCCCCTCGGCCCCCGCCCTCCGGCCCAGTGCCGCGCTTGACGGCAGCCGGAAAGCACCGTGCTGCCGACCAAGAGAGAAAGCGCACAGCCTCCCCGCCCGTACGAGTCGCCACCGGCTCCCCTCTCACTTTCCCTTAGAACTACACCTCTGACTCTTGGGAGGCCGTGAAGCTGGGTCGAAAATCGCCCCTGCGCTCACTTCCGGCCGGCGCGCCTCCCGACAGTGTCGTGCGTGGGGGCGGGGCCGGCCGGGCGGAGCTGACAGTAGGCCTTTGGGGCGGTGGCAAAGGCGGCGGCCTGAGAGAGATGGTGGGGGCGGCGGGGCTCATGGCTGAAGGGAACTGGAAGGTGTTGGAGCGAAGAGCCCGGGCCAAGCGCTCAGGTTTGGCTGGCTGGGGCGACACCCCCTCCCCTGCACCAGGGTGGTGTTCCCCCTCAAGCGCCTTGGGCGGGAGGCTGGTCGGGGTCCTGGAGTTGAACCTGTGCCCGCGTGTTTCCCCTTAGAAAGCAGACTGCGGTCCCGGCCTTCCTCTTCATGTTTACCCCCACCTCCCAAATTGGTGGTGCCCCCTACTACATGTGTTTTTCCCCAACGCTATTTCGTGTGTGTTTCGCTCAGAAATTAGGTGGTGGTGTCCACCAAAGCTGGAGTTTTACTCTTTAGAAATAAGGCGGCTGCCAGGTTCCTGGGAAAGACAGTGGGTCGTCCCTCAAAAATCAAATAGCTTCATTCTTAGATGTGATTATGATCTATGATCTGGTCCTAGAAAACTGCCAGCAAAAAAGTTTTGCTTTATTTCATATCTCCCTTTTATGTTCTTCACAAGTTCTGAGCCCTAGCCGATTACTATGTGGCAGAAATTGAGTGGAGACAGGGCCTTAGGCTATGAAGGGGGTCACGTTGAGTGTGCTTAAGGGCTCTGGAGCAAGCGGGTTCCTTCCCTGGGCAAGTGGCCTCAGGACACATAGTTCCCAGCTGTGCCTCCCAAATCCAAAGCCACCGAGGTCAGAAGACGCTGCGCAGGCAGTTACTACAGTTGGAAGTGTCCTGAACTGACTTGTTCAAATTGCAAAGTCACGTCTTTGAAGTTAGCACTTAGGGCCCATCAGTCCTCTGAGAGACAGGATTGAAACTTCCCTCGTTTCTGGCTGGCTGTATGTAATCTTGAGCTAAAAGTGTGCTTACAAAACAAAAGATGGTGGGATGACAAGTGTTCATTTAATCTTCCCTTTTAAAGGATTGACATTACTATTTTTCAGTGTTGAAAGATGCTACTGTTAAGGAAAGGCATAGCCCTAGAAAACTAAGTCTGCATTTGCATTGATCCCTAGAGGGTTTTTTTTTTTTCTCAGCTAATATGCCCCCATTATGTTTGGGGTTTTACCCAATTTATGAAGTTCTTGGTTGTCCCTTGTGTAGTTTTCCTTTTTTAAATTTGAATAAAGTATCTAATTTCATAAATAATACAGGAGAAATTCATCCAATCTTTGTTGCTAATATCCATTATGTTTTTAAACTTTATTTATAAAGTTCTGCACTTATTTACTTAGATTATAGCAAAACTACCACAGAAATATGAGAGAATTTTTTAACAGTCCTTAGTACATTTAAGAGTAAATATAGTTAGTTGGTATAGTCTTATATTTGTGTTTCACACTTAAAATTTTTGTGTCATATTGAAGTATTGATTGACTGCTAACAATGTGTTTATTTGGGCTATAAAGGGAATTGGATTGATAATATTTGGTCAAAGAGAGTAACCTGAATTTTCTTAACAGGGAACTGAGCTCTGCCCTCCACATCTATTTTACAGCATTTCTCTTTCCTCTTAATAAGCATATAGGATTTATTTTCTTTTCCAGTTTTTATTTTCTCTGAATTGCATGTCATAACAGTGAGCTTTGAAAACCTACCTTCTCTTTCTTAAGTGAGAAAAAAACTCAAATTTTATTTAACTTTTCTTGAATGCAGTCACTTAAGTCCAGTTTCATGTGCAAAGTAGTTAAATGCATAGTATAAATGTTGGATGTTCCTATATTGTTTATATCATTGTAGTAAGAGATACCATTTGAAGTCATTCAAATTCATTGAGGTTTCTGTTTCTCACTCTGTAAGGTATTGACTATATAGTTTCTTGAATGAATCCTTGACTTCCTATGTCATTGAAAACAACCAATCTGATTCTGTTTGTTACTTTTAGAAGAATATATAAACTCAGCTTAGTTTGAAACTTGGGCTAACCTGGCTCTGATATAGATGTCACTGCAAAGTTCTGAGCATTGTTACATAGTAGCATAATCACTGCACTGTTCAATAGAGGATGCCACTCTTATGTAATGTTAATAAGTGGATATTATGTATTTCCTGCCTCATCCATATAAGCAAATGTAATTTATCAAAGCAAAGAAAATCAAATTTTCAAGTCATTAAAAAGAAAATAAAATTAAAATGAACCTCAATTATTGCCTTTGTTGCACACTGCATCATGTTAATAACTGCTCACACTGCTTTCAATTAATCTAACGCTGATTGCTTCTAACCTTCACTAAACAGTTTTGAAAATTGCTCTAGTTTAGCCTGCGACGCTTATGATTAGAGTCAACAATTTGAAATGGCCAACTCACCTGATGCCCTCGTCTCTTCTCCACCCGCTTTCTTAAGGTCTGGTAAGTGTGTAGACCCCAAAAGGGTCACTTGGTAATTTTAGATATCTTTGATTCTGAAGGTTGATGTCACCACATAATGTCATTTCGGTTTTATTTCCTCTTTGGTGGTCCCAAGCCCGAGTACCAATTCTGCTGTTATTAGGCTCAGGTTTGTACTGTGTGTTGAATGTGGCCTGTAGTGGAGCTGTGTAGGGCATGAGAAGTGCAGACTGGAAACCTGTCTTTACATCAGCTCTGTTTGACCAGGGTTAGTTCCTCAGTAACTGGGACACTCAATTGTAAAATGGGTACTTAAAAAGGTTCTTCAGTGATTATTGTCTTATTGCATAATGGAGATAACTTTTATAAATCAGCAGTTTTTGGTAAGGGTTACAATTATTTACTCTTTATCAACTCCTTGTGAAAGAGGTATTTTTACATACAATTTCATAGACAAGAAATGGAAGCTCACAAAGGTGAAGCAATTTGCCCCAGGTCTCCAGACTATCATGTTTCAAGGCCATTGCTCTGCCTTCCAGCCCATGGCTTTTTGGTATAAGGGCTGGAGGAGGCATTTGCATAATGGCTCTTAGAAGAACATGGACAGTCATGTTGATGAGACCCTTAGCAAGCTTGATGAAAGCTGATTGCTCCCCTGATGAGTGCCCAGGATTTTGAAAACAATTTCAAGGAAGTTCATGTATCCAAGAGAGACCACCTTTGTATTCCCATTAGGAACTCAGGTCTTTTGATGTATCTAGTCTACCTTTACAGAGGAAGAAAAGGCCTTTGTTTAATGGCCATAGAGCTAAAATGAAAACTAAAGTCTTTAGGGCTTTTTTCTGTAGGTTGTGTTTCATTTTGGCCATTTAAAACCTGTTCATTAAGGGAACACTCTGCAGAAGCCTAATGTCAAGAGGCTGGTTTTTGTCTCAAATATGCCTTAAGCAGAGCCTCAGGACTCATTAACAGGTAAATGTGAGATGAGCCTGCCTAAATCCTGACAGTGGTTCCCCTTTTATTTCCATTTAGATTTTAAATCCTGTTTTGGCAAGATTAAGGAGGAAAATCATGAAAAAGGAAGGAGCTTAAAGAAGAATCACAATCAGATATAAAGGAAAGCTTTTATTAAGGCCCAAAAATGACCCTTATCTTCAGTTGTCATCTGCTAAATAACAAAATGGTGTATGTAACATTGCCAGTTGATTACTGATTTAATCTTTGAACTAAGAATAAGAGGACATATATCTTTGGACTGTGTTTTCTGTATTTTAAGCACGGACTCTTTTTCTATCTAGGCTTTCCTAATAAGGGCTTGGTGGGTTTCCAGCACTTAGCAAAGTCATTCAGCAGTTATAGGGAAACAGAATACTAAAGATATGCTTTTATGCATCGACAGTTCTGAAAATTTCAAAACCTAAGAACTGTACTTTAACATTATTTTGAGTGTTTGAAGGCATACACAAGAAGCATTTCCAGTACCATATTATTAAATTGAAATAGAATGCACCAAGAAACAAAATAGAAATATACTAAATTTCATAGTTTTAAGCCATTTAAAGGAACTGATTTCTTATAAATTAGTTTCAACATTTACACCTTTTTTTGGGGGGGGGGGTCCCCCTAACCAAAACTTAGTAATGGCTCTAAAAAACTCCTTAAATATTTCATCTGTTAAAATAAATACTTAGAGTGGTTTGCATTTATAGTTTATTTACTAATTGAGAAATATTGCATTGGAATTGATTTGTTTTCTTCTATTATGGTTCTTTGGACATTACTATTGTAGGAGAGTGTTTTAAGGAATAATTTCATTTAACAGTTACTTAAAAGTATGTTCTCAGTTGACAGCGGAGCTTTTCCCTGGTACTTTTGGCTAGACACTATTCGGTGTTAGCAAAAATGGAAGCTAGTACCTTGATTTTGGAAAATTAACTTCCGGTGTTACCTAGATTGGTTTATGCATTGTAACCCTCTTTATTCCTTTTGGATTTATTTCTACTATTTTGTCTTTGTTTCTACTCTTCACTGAATTTAGTGTGTGTCCTGTGTTTATGTGTGTGCATGCTTGTTAAGTAGTGCTCTGACTGCTGATGTGTCAGTGTGTGCTTTGGTTGAATTTCTTTTGTTTTGACTGCTTAAATCCAAAGAGATAATGTGGAGGTCCAGGTTTCTCTTTAAAGAATCTAAAGAACCTTGGAGTAAAATGTACAAGACAATGAATTTATAGGCAAATTCCATAATGAAAATAATTAACTAATTAGGGAAGGAGTGTAGCATGCAGTACCTCAGATTGCTTTCATTTTCTATGTGACTACTACAGTTACAAAATATGTTAGGTTGACAGTTAGGCAGCAATAGCAGTCACTTTGGTATTGCAGTTAAATTATTTGAGATAATTGTTATGAGCTAAGAAATGTCTTGACAATTTTACTTTTATTCTTAAATGATAATTTTAAAAGTTACTCCTTAAAATGAAGTATCACAACTCTATCTTGGCTCCCTAAATTTATTAACATCTAAGTGAGTTTATCAGCATGACTTTACTTTTTTCCTTTACTTATTTCTTTTTTCGTTCTTTTGGTTTTTACATGTCTCTTTCTTTTTTTTACATGTCTCTTCTTTTTATACATTATAGCCTTGTTTTCAGCCTAATTCAGTAGTTAATCAGTAAGATTCTTATAGCTTAAAGAGACCATAGGCTTGGGCTCCTGGACCATTGTGGGTTTTAGCCCCTTTTAAAAAAGCCTAAGGCAAGTGTACATGTTTTGTGTTCAGCTAAACCTGAATCTCCTCCTGGCTCTGTTGCTTACTATCTGTTTGATCTTGAGCAAGTTACTCTACATCTTTGAGAACTGGCTTCTTCCTCTATAAAACTTAAGGGTAATAAAACTTGCCTGGAAGGATTATTGTGCAAAACAGTTGATATTTAATAGCTGCCCAATAAATTTTAGTTCTTATCTTTCCTAACACGGTCTTTTACAATATTGCTGATAGCTATTTAAGAGTAAGACTTACACAAAAACAGATAAGGTTGCTTGTCTGTTTCTCTCATTTTGATATCTACCCTCTAAGTAGCCATTTGATTAAGAAAACTTGTCACACTAAAAGACAATTAGCTTGAATCAGATTACCCAGAATCTAGTTCTCATTTGACTCCAAGCCTATTTTGTTTTTGTCAATAATCACAAATCTAAGGAAATTCTTTGTGATAGATAGTTTCCATGGAAACTCCTGTCTGACAGCAGGGAGAAGTCATTATTTTATGTACAGTTAGGGTTTACTTTTGTCTTGTATTGGGTATGCAATGGATTCCCTTCAGATAGGATGGAATTTTCAGAAACACTTATAAATTGTATCCTGCTGGGAGCTCCGATCTCTTCTTAGTAGGTCCTGCCCTATAATCTTGTAAGATTTAAGAAATAGAGGCCACATGATATGGGTTAACTCTCTTGGCATGAATCTCATTGACCTTAAAGCTTACTTTCTTTCTGTATTATTATCCTCAGCAGAGATGATACTTTATTTTCTATAAGTGAAATAGTTTCATGAGGAGTACAAGGTCTTGTCTCACTGTTGTAGATTGTTACAGAATGCTCACATTATGCATTCTAAAATCTATGTTCCTCTTGATGTTTTCTGTATCTTCAGTCTTCTATGAAGCAAGAGAAAGGAAGGATAAGAGGAACTTCCAGGATTCCTGATTCTGATCCAGGTGCCTACTGAACATTTCCAGATGGGTATATGATGGGGATCTCAAATGAAACCTGGCTAAAACTGTACTCTTATTTCTAACTCCTATTCCTACCCCAAACATATACCTCCCCTAATTTTTGTCACCTCAGTAAACTAAACCATTATAATACAGAGGTTAACCCTTTTTCCTTCATCTTTTTTATTCAGTTCATTTGTAAATCCTTTGTACTCCATCTCCTGAAATGTACACCAGAATCTGTCTATTTTTCTCCAGCTGTATTCCTGCCTCTCTAGTTAAAGCACTTTCATCTCTGGTCTAAACTACTGAGATAGCCTGGAAAGAATTCACATTTTTGTCTTACTACAATCTGTTTTCCATCCAGCAGTGAGTAGCTTCTTTTAAACATAATTCAGATCATGTCACTTTCCCATCATCCTTTATTACCTTTAAGCATAAAATCCACATTCCTTTCCCTTGAGTGACCCCAAGGCACCTGGCTGTTGCCTGCCTCTGTCATCTCATGGAATACTCCATTCCTCCCCCACTGCTGTTTGGCCATGCTGACTTGCTTTGTTTGCTTAAGACACAATTTTGTTTCACTTAGACTCTCTGTAGTAGCTATTTCCTCTGTCTGGAAAGCTCTCTATCCTGTTGTTTGGTACCTTGTGCTTGTCCCTTTTGATTGTCTTTTAGGTTCTCATCTTAAATTTAAATCTCCTTAGAAAGGCCTTTTCTGCCTATCTAATCTAAGTGACCCCCAGACACATCACTCTTAATTCTGAATCTCTGTGGTGGACTTCTCGCTGTTTGATATTTTTCTCTTATCTTGCCTGTCTCATGAGAGAAGAGACTTAACCTGTTTTGTTTCTCTTGTATGCTTCAGAGCCTAGAAGAACTCTTAGAGCATAGTAAATGTTCAGTAAATCATATGGCTTAGAAAATTATATTACTTATCACACTGAGTCCCTCCTGCCCCTTTTGAGAGACAGTGTCATAATGTGTTTAATATATAAACTTTAGACTCATAGTACTAGGCTCAGATCCCAGTATGATGCTTAAAAACTTTGCAAACTGGTTTTGTATCTACTTTCCCTCATTTTGTAGTAGAGATAATAGTATATCCTTCCTAAGTTCTTTTGTGAAGATGAAATGTCTCTGAAGTACTTGGTGATTGTAGTAGTGGTACTAATAATAAAAATAATGATTATGATGTTGATGACAGCGGTGACTAATTTTTATTAGTAGCTAATTTTTATTAAGTACTTGACATGTGACAAGCAGTGTTCTTTTCAGTGCTTTACATTTAAATCTCACAACAATCCTTTGACATAGATACTAGCTCTTGAAAAAAACCAAAACACAGAGATGTAAACTCATAAAGTACAAACTCTGGCAGAGCCACTGCTCCTCACCACTGCTGCCTTCCCCTTCTTCATTATGCATAGTGCCTAAGTGTTCAATAAATGAATGACAGTGATTATTGTTTGCATCTTGGTTATGTTCACTGATGTTCTCACACTCATTTCAAATTAACTAATGTTTATGGGGTCTCTCTAATGTCATAGGAAGTTTGTAATATATAATAGTGGTCTTAGAGAGCTCATAGCCCAATGGAACTTTATGCAGAGCCAAAGATGACTTTAGTGTTCTTATATACATACGATCTCTGTTTCTCTCTGAGACTCTTATAGTTGTTTCCTACTTAACTTCGCTGCTTATAGCTGTCATCTCCCTCATATCACCTCTAGCCAGTCCATTGTACAAGTTCCTGTCTGGATGATTTTTCTAAAATGAGGAATTAACCATTACTCCTTTGCTTTATACCACTTACCAGTTCCTCATCTCCTGCAGCATTAATGTGGGACATTAGTGAATGCTTCTATGGAAGTGACATTTGAGCTGAAGGAGAAAATAGGAGTCAAGTAAGAAGTTAGGGTGAGGAGGATTCTAGGCTAGGACCTTGGGGGTTGATAGAGATGGACATTTGAGGAGCACTGAGAAGACCAAAGGACAAGCATTGTGAATGACAGGAATAGGAGAGAGAAGATGGCTAGGATGGGCAGAGCACTGGAAGCCTTGAAGATACTTGGATTTTATTATAAATGAGAGGGAAAGCTATTGAAAATTTGAAGTAATACAGTGATAAGACTGAGTAACATTTTATGAAGATCCTCTGGCTACTAAGTAAAAAATAAATTGGAGAGTGGGCAAAGGTAGGGAGCAGCTGATGCAGAAACCATGTATTATATGTCTATCTCTGTTTGACACTTAGCACAGGACACAGTGCCAGGTGTGTGGGTCACTCAGTCCATTTTAGGTCATGAAAACACATATATTGACTCTGTCATCAGTCTAGATTCAGAAAATGTGGCCCCCTTGATTAGAATCCATTTATCATTTATTACATAATTTTTGACTCAACAGACTGACTTTTATTTTTATTTACTTTTTAATGTTTTTGAATGTGTATTAATTTTTGAGAGAGAGAGACAGAGCGTGAGGCAGGGAAGGGCAGAGAGAGAGAGGGAGATACAAAATCCAAAGCAGGCTCCAGGCTCTGAGATATCAGCATGGAGCCTGATCTGGTACTCAAACCCACGAACCGTGAGATCATGACCTGAGCTGAAGTCAGACACTTAACTGACTGAGCCACCCAGGTGCCCCTTTACTGGTAAGCACTTAAACACAGTTAGGAGATGTCTGTTATGTATTTGGAGGGGGGCTTATTTTCAAATCCTTGAGCAGAAAACAAATAACGGAAAATTGTAAGTGTATGTTATATACGTGGTCTTGAAAAATTGGTAAATGCTTTTTGATGGTTCATTGTAGTTTTCTGTTTTTAATAAATTCACACTTATTCTCATTTTTGTCACATTAGGCCTTGGATGCCTTGATTACAGTGGTTTCTTAATGTTTTTTTAAATGTTTATTTATTGCTGCGAGAGAGAGTGAGAGAGCGGGAGACACAGAATCCGAAGCAGGCTCCAGGCTCTGAGCTGTCAGCACAGAGCTGTTTGCAGGGCTAGAATTCAAGAACTGTGAGATCATGACCTGAGCCGAAGTCAGATGTTTAACTGACTGAGCCACCCAGGTGCCCCGGAGGTGGTTTTTAAAAGATGAAAAAAATTGTTCCTGTTTTCTGTTTTGTTCCTTTTTTTTCCCTATGGATTTTATTAGTTACTTTTTACCAACAATGATATGACTACATATTAAGTCCTTTAAAAAGAATTATTCTTCATCTTTCAGTTCTTGATTTCATAGCTCTCTTCCCTTCCAGTTCATATTTCACCAATTTCTTGAGGAAGTTCCTTTTTACAGGTGCATAGATATGGCATATTAAGTGAGGTAGTAGTTTGGATGAAGACTTTTTTTTGCATATGCCAGATTCTCCTTAATATAATCTAATTTATACTTTTAAAATGCAATCGCTTGAAAATAAAATAAAATAACTCAATGTGTAAAAAAAAAAAAAGAAATTGGCTATTTTTATAGGTTCTGGTGTATGTCTTATATGTTCTTGTCTTTCAAAATACACATCGTTAGTTTTTACTTTGTTATATAAAAATTTTAAAAGCTTATTGTTGTATTTGCTGATAAAGAAATAATAAATCAGTAACCTCACACCATTTCCATGGCCTTCCTTTTTGGTCATTTAAGATTCAGGTCTTATGGCTCAGGACTGAATGTTTAGAAATACATAGGTCCCACTCATGGAGATGAACAGCCATGAAGTTTTTGGATAGTAGACTGCGTTTTACTGCTAAAGTTGTGAAGGTATTCTGACAAGGACAGGCACAGGGTTCAGAGTTGGGCAGTTGAGTTTTGGACTGTATTTTATCATATATGTGTTCTTTCCTGGTATGTTTTGAAAACATACTCATATCAGGTGTTTCTGATGTTCCTTTTGCATTTCAGTCTTCCTTTTGAACTTGAATCAGTGAAGAATTTTCTATGTATTTAAAATCTTTTTCTTTATGTGTTCGCATTAATTTTTAAAGCTTGGTCATAAACATCCAATGGTTGCTTATAGTTATAAAAAATCAGTTTGTCAAAAATATGACCTTGGCTTGCTTTGGTTGTAATCAGTAGACTATTTTTTCCATGAAGTTTTCAGCTTATAGGACAGTTAATTGTTTATGTAATTTACATCTGAACTTTTAACAGCTCTTGATTTACAAGGATTTCAGTCACATCTTTTTTTTTTCTTTTCTGTCTTCTGAATATATTTCTTTCATGAATTTTTGTCTGTAACCTATTATCAGTTGTGCAAATGTATCTAATTCTTCAGAAATTAAGGGTGAAGAAATAAACCTCTAAATGTACTATGATCTTTGATTTTAAATGTTTTTATATACTTTACTAATGTATTATGATATATTACAATTTACTGATGTATTTACTGATACGTTATGATGAAATTTTGGCATGTCTCAACTAACTCGTGTATGTGTAAAGCAGACGTCATAACCACTACACTGTGAAACCACAAGCCCCAACTAACTCGTGTGTGTGTGTGTGTGTGTGTGTGTGTGTGTGTGTGTATGTATGTATGTGTGTAATTTGACCATAGACCTTGTTGTCTTAATGTAGTGGCCTTACTATGTTCTCTTTCTTTAAGTAAAGACAATGTATTTAATAAGTTTTGAACAACAGGACATCCTATGGCTAAGTGATTTCAAAGTAGTCAGCACTGTTAGGTTTTGACTATTTTGGTGTATAGATTTGGTTAGGTGACTTCATCATGAAATTGTTGAGGATTTTTAAATCTATGTTCATCAGAGATATTGGCCTGTAGTTTTTTTTGTAGTGTCTTTGTCTGGTGTAGGTATCAGGATAATGCTGGCCTCATAGAATGGATTTTGAAGTTTTCCTTCATCTTCTATTTTTTGGAATAGTTTGAGAAGAAGAGGTATTAACTCTTTAACTCTTTAAACGTTTGGTAGAATTTACCTGTGAAGCCATCAGGTCCTGGACATTTGTTTGTTGGGAGGTTTTTGATTATTGATTCAGTCTCCATAGTAGTCATTGTTCTATTTGCATTTTCTATTCATGATTCTATGTTGGAAGATTTTGTTTCTAGGAATTATCCATTTCTTCTAGGTTATCCCATTTGTAGCCATGTAATTAGTAATAGTCTCTTACACTCTTTTGTATTTGTCTGATAACAGTTGTAACTTCTTTCATTTCTGATTTTATTTGAGCCCTCTTTTTTCCTTATTGAGTCTAGCTAAAAGTTGGTTAATTTTCTTTATTTTTTCCAAGAAACAGCTCTTAGTTTCATTGGTCTTTTCTATTGTCTTTTTAAATCTTTATTTCATTAATTTCTGCTCTTAATTATGACCTTCCTTCTACTAACTTTGGCTTTGCTTGTTCTTTTTCTAATTCCTTTAGGTGTAAAGTTAGATTGTTAATTGAGATTTTTCTTGTTTTTTGAGGCAAGCCTTAATCATTATGAACTTCTTACTGAGAACTGCTTTTGCAACTTCTGTTGACTTCAGCATGCTGTATTTACATTTTTATTTTGTTCAAGGTATTTTTTTATTTCTCCTTTGATTTCTGTGTTGACCCATTTGTTGTTTTATAGTGTGTTATTTATCTTCATATATTTGTGATTTTTTTTTTTTAGTTTTCTTCTTGTAACGGAGTTGTTTCATATCATTATGTTTAGAAAACATGCTTGATATGATCACAGTTTTAATTTATTGAACCTTGTGTTTGTGACCCAGCATATGATTTATTTTGGAAAATGTCCCATGTGATTTGGAGGTACTGATGTTCCCTGATATTGTATTGCTGTCAATTTCTTGGTTTAGGTGTGATAACATCTGCCTTATATATTTAGGTACTTCTGTGTTGGGTGCATAAATATTTACAAATGTTTTATTGTCTTATTGCCTTAGCATTATGTAATACCCATCTATATCTTTTATTATGGGTTTGTTATAAAGTATTTTGTCATATATAAGTGTAACTGCCTCAGCTTGCTTTTTTTTTTTTTTAATGTTTATTTATTTTTGAGATAGACGGAGCACGAACTGGGGAGGGGCAGAGACGGAGGGAGATACAGACTCCAAATCAGGCCCCAGGCTCTGAAATGTCATTCAGCACAGAGCCCAATGCAGAGCTCGAACCCACAAGCTGTGAGATCATGACCTGAGCTGAAGTTGGACGCTTAACTCACTGAGCCACCCAGGCACCACTCAGCTTTCTTTGTTTTCCATTTGCATGAAACATCTTGTTCCATCCCTTCACTTCTGGTCTGTGTATGTCCTTACATCAGAGGTTAACCCCTTGTACAAGTCATATTGATAGATGGGTCTTGTTTTTTTTTTGTTTTTTGTTTTAATCCATTCATTCATATTTGTGTCTTTTGATTGGAGTATCAATCAAACTACAACTGTGTGTTGTCCAGTTTTCCAAGCACCATTTGCTAAAGAGACTGTCTTTATTCTATTGGATATTCTTTCCTGCTTTGTCAAAGATTAGTTGGCCATAACCTTTGGGGGTCCATTTGTGGGTTCTTTATTCTGTTCCGTTGATCTATGTGTCTGTTTTTGTGCCAGTACCATACTGTCTTCATGATTACAGCTTTTAATACATCTTGATGTCCAGGATTGTGATGCCTCCAGCTTTGGTTTTCTTTCTCAGGATTGCTTTTGCTATTCAGGGTCTTTTCTGGTTCCATACAAATTTTAGGATTGTTTTTTGCTAGCTCTGTGAAGAATGCTGATGTATTTTGATAGGGATTGCATTGAATATGTAGAGTGCTTTGGGTAGTATTCACATTTTAACAATATTTGTTGTTCCAATCCAGGAGCATGGAATATTTTTCCATTTTTTTATGTCTTCAATTTCTTTCATAAGCTTTCTAATGGTTTTCAGTGTATAGTTTTTTCACCTCTTTGGTTAGGTTTATTCCTATTTACTTTTGTGGGTTTTGGTGCAATTGTAAATAGGATCGACTCCTTGATTTCACTTTCTCTTGCTTCATTATTGATGTATAGAAATGCAACCAATTTATGTGCTAAACCTAAGACAGGAAGCCATCAAAATCCTCAGGGAGAAAGCAGGCAAAAACCTCTTTGACCTCAGCTGCAGCATCTTGTTACTCAATATGTCTCCAGACGCAAGGGAATGAACTATTGGGACCTCATCAAAATACAAAGCTTCTGCACTGCAAAGAAAACAGTCAGCAAAACTAAAAGACAACCAGTGGAGTGGGAGAAGATATTTGCAAATGACATATCAAATAAAGGGTTAGTATCCAAGATCTATAGAGAACTTATCACACTCAACACCCAAAAAACAAACAATCCAGTGAAGAAATAGGCAAAAGAAATGAATAGACACTTTTCCAAAGAAGACATCCAGGTGGCTAGCAAACACATGAATAAATCCTCAATATCACCCAACATCAGGGAAATACAAATTAAAACCTCAAGGGAAATCGAGGGGAGCCAACATGGCGGAACAGCAGGGAAGTTTTCTGTGTGTCTTGCATCCATGAAATACATCCATACCAGCACTAAACCATCCTGCACACCGAAAACACTGATTGGAGGATTAACACAACAATCTGCACAACCTGAACCACAGAATTAAGCAGGTACCCAGCGTGGAGAGGTGAACTTGGGGAGCAAGAAGCAGCTGCAGGCAGGGAACCACTTTTGTGGGCAGAGAGAGGACAGAGATGGTGGGGGGGGGTGGTGATTCGGGAAAAGTACCCCTCCCCAAAGAACAGCTAGAGACAAAGTGGAAAATTGGAAACAGCTGCAGGGGCTAAACTAAAAAGGGAGAAAGGAGAAAGAAGAGGGTTTAAATTCCATTAAGCCTGTAAACAAGGGGATTGCAGAGTCTGCAGCTCCACAGCTCGATAGTTGGTGGTGCACTGGTGGGAAGGGCGAATCCCCAGGAGCAGTGTGGGATCTGGTATGTTCTTGGACCACACAGGGAAAAGCAGTTCCCATGCTGGAAGTACATTTGGTAGAGATTGTTGAGGACCCCTGGTCCCAGTAGACTCCAGGAAATGCCCACATTCGCTAGTGCTGGAACAAGGTGATTAAGGGTGAAGCCTGGTGCCAGATGTGTGTTGTGATTGTCCATAATCCCTGAAACGCTGCTGCTTACACTATCTCGCGAACTTTTTATGGGGCTGGCTGGCACCTGGCCACAGTCTTGGTGCATCGGCAGCAGCAGGGTCCAGCCAGCTTTCCTGGGTGTATCCGGCATTCGGCCATTGCTCGGTGAGACCCTCCCGCAGATGGGCGGAACAGGTCAAAGCTGCAGTCCTTCAGATGTAAGGTGGTGGGGAAAACAGTGGCATCCGAAACAAAATTTGGAAGAGAGGTACTTACTGGGGCTTGGTCATGGACAGTGACAAAGTGGGGAGTGGACCAAAGCTAAAGACAGAGGACGGGTGTGCGATGGCTGATCAGGGAGAACAGGGTTCTGACACTAGAAACTGGGTAGCTGGGTGACGCCATTTTCACTGCTCCCGCGCATGCACATTCGCACCTACAAGCACCACAGCAATCCACCCCAGTAGGCTAGCAGTGCCATCTAGTGGAGAACGGAGCCGTTACCCAACTGGGTAAGCCCCTCCCAACTGGACCAACCTCGTTCTTCAAGAACACAAGTCTCACTGCCTGCTTAGTTTATGGACTATAAAGTGCTTCATAGTCTGATTTCTAGGAGAAAAGGAAGTAATTTTAGTCATATTTCAATCTGTTGATCCATATAGGGTCCATCTGTGGATCTGTTGATCCAATAGGGTCCATCTATTCATTTTTCTTTTCTTTTGTTTCTCTTTTTCACTTCTTTTCTCTTTCTTGAATTCCAAAAGAAAAAATTCATTATTTTCAATTTTTGTTAAAAATATTTTTCTTTAATTTTTTTACTATATTTTTTTACTTTTATATAATTTTTTTCAAACTATTTTACTTTCATCATTTTATTTTAGTCTACTACAGTGTATTCGCTTTTTCCAATTTTTCAATGATTCTGATTTTTTTTCTCTTTTTCATTTATTTTTCTTGAATACAGAAAGAAAAAATTCATTTTTATTTTCAATTTTTATTAAAAATATTTTCTTTAATTTTTTCTACTATATTCTTTTGTGTAACTTTTTTAACATTCTATATTCCATCATTTTATGTTAGTCTAAATCAGTGTATTCACTTTTATAAATTTCTCAAATGATTTCCTTTTTTTCCTCTCTAATCTATCAAACCACATTCAACACCCACACCAAAACACAAGGATCTAGCATCATTGATTCGATTTTGTGTGTGTTTTTAATTTTTTAATTTTAATTTTTTTAATTTTAATTTTTTTTAATTTTAATTTTTCTCCCTCACCAATTCCTTTTCTCCCTTCAAAATGACAAGATGAAGGAATTCACCCCAAAAGAAAGAGCACGAAGAAATGACAGCCAGGGATTTAACCAACACAGATACAAGCAAGATGTCTGATCCAGAATTTAGAATCACGGTAATAAGAATACTAGCTGGAGTGGAAAATAGACTAGAATCCTTTTCTGTGGAGTTAAAAGAAGTAAAAACTAGTCAGGATGAAATAAAAAATGCCATAACTGAGCTGCAATCAAGGACGGATGCCATAGCGGCAAGGATGGATGAGGCAGAACAGGGAATCAGCAATATAGAGGACAAATTTATGGACAATAATGAAACAGAAAAAATAGAGGGAGATTAAGGCAAAAGAGCATGATTTAAGAATTAGGGAAATCAGTGACTCATTTAAAAGTAACATCAGAATCATAGGGGTCCCAAAAGAGGAAGAGAGAGAAATAGGGGTAGAAGGGTTATGTGAGCAAATCATGGCAGAAACCTTTCCTAACCTGGGGAAAGACACAGAGATCAAAATCCAGGAAGAACAGAGAACCCCCATTAGATTCAACAAAAACTGACCATCAACAAGGTACATCATAGTCAAATTCACAAAATAATCTGGCAAGAAGAGAATCATGAGAGCATCAAGGGAAAAAAAGTCCCTAAGCTACAAAGGAAGTCAGATCAGGTTTGCAGCAGACCTATCCACAGAAACCTGGCTGGCCAGAAAGGAGTGGCAGGATATATTCAATGTGCTGAATCATAAAAATATGCAGCCAAGAATTCTTTATCCAGCAAGGCTGTCATTCAAAATAGAGAGAAAAAGTTTCCCAGAAAAAAACTAAAGGAGTTTGTGACCACTAAACCAGCCCTGCAAGAAATTTTAATGGGGACTCTCTGAAGGGAGAAAAGATGAAAAAAAAAAATATATAAAAATAGATAAATACCAAAGGTGACAAAGAATAGAAAGGAACAGAGAACACCACCAGAAACTCCCAACTCTACAAGCATCATAATGGCAATAAATTCATATCTTTCAGTACTCTTAATGTCAATGGACTCAATGCGCCAATCAAAAGACATTCGTAACAGAATGAATAAGAAAACAAGATCCATCTATATGCTGTTTACAAGAGACCCACTTTAGACCTAAAGACACCTTCAGATTGAATGTAAGGGTATGGAGAACCATCTATTATGCTAATTGTCAACAAAAGAAAGTCAGAATAGCCATACATGTATCAGACAATCTAAACTTTTAAATAAAAACTGTATCAAGAGATGCAGAAGGGCATTATATCATAATCAAGGGGTCTATCCACCAAGAAGACCTCTAACAATTGTAAACATTTATGGGCCAAATGTGGGAGCACCCAAATATATAAATCAATTAGTCACAAACATAAAGAAACTCATCGATAATAATACCTTAATAGCAGGAGATTTCAACACCCCACTCACAGCAGTGGACAGATCATCTAATCAAAAAATCAACAAGGAAACAATGGCTTTGAATGACACACTGGACCAGATGGACTTAACAGATATATCCAGAACATTTTATCCGAAAGAAGCAGAATATACGTTCTTCTCCAGTGCACATGTAACCTTCTCCAGAATAGACCGTTTACTAGTACACAAATCAGCCCTCATCAAGTACAAAAAGATCAAGATTGTCCGTGCATATTTTCAGACCACAACACTATGAAATTCGAAATCAACCACAAGAAAAAATTTGGAACGGTAACATACTTGGAACATCCTACTAAAGAATGAATGGGCTAACCAAGAAATTAAAGAGGAAAGAAAAAAGTACATGGAACCCAATGAAAATGATAACACACAGCCAAAAACCTCTTGGACACAGCAAGGGCTGTCATAAGAGGAAAGTATACAGCAATTCAGGCCTTCCTAAAGAAGAAAGAAATATCTCAGATACACAACCTAACCTTATGCCTTAAAGAGCTGGAAAAAGAACAGCAAATAAAACCCAGAACCAGCATAAGACAGTAAATAATAAAGATTAGAGCAGAAATTAATGCAATCAAAACCAAAAAGACAGTAGAACAGATCAATGAAACCAGAAGCTGGTTCTTTGAAAGAATTAACAAAATTGATAAACCACTAGTCAGTTTGATCAAAAAGAAAATGGAAAGGGCCCAAATAAATAAAATCAAGAATGAAAGAGGAGAGATCACAACCAACGCAGCAGAAGTAAACACAATAATAAGAAAGTATAAGGGCAATTATATGCCAATAAAATGGGCAATCTGGAAGAAATGGACAAATTCCTAGAAACATATACACTACCAAAACTGAAACAGGAAGAAATAGAAAATTTCAGCAGATCCATAACCAGTAAGGAAATTGCATTAGTAATAAAAAATCTCCCAAAAATAAAAATCCAGGGCCATATGGCTTTCCAGGGGAATTCTACCAAACATTTAAGGAAGAGTTAACACCTATTCTCTTGAAGCTGTTCCAAAAAATAGAAATGGAAGGGAAACTTCCAAACTCTTTCTATGAAGCCAGCATTACCTTGATTCCAAAACCAGACAGAGACCCCACTAAAAAGGACAACTATAGACCAATTTCCCTTATGAACATGGATGCAAAAATCCTCAATAAGATATTAGCCAACCAGATCCAACAATGCATTAAAAAAATTATTCACCACGACCATGTGGGATTTATACCTGGGATGCTAGGCTGGTTCAATATCTGCAAAACAATTAATGTGATTCATCATATCAATAAAAGAAATGACAAGAACCATATGATCGTCTCAATAGATGCAGAGAAAGCATTTAACAAATACAACATCCTTTCTTGATAAAAACCCTCAAGAATGGTGGCCTAGAAGGAGCATACCTTGAGATCATAAAAGCCTTATATGAATAACCCAACACTAATAGCCTCCTCAATGGGAAAAAACTGAGAGCTTTCCCCCTAAGGTTAGGAACAAGACAGGGATGTCCACTTTCACCATTGTTATTTAACATAGTGGTTGGAAGTTATAGCCTCACCAATCAGACAACACAGAGAAATAAAAGGCATGCAAATCAGCCAGGAGGAGGTCAAACTTTCAGTCTTTGCAGATGACATGATACTCTAGAAAACCCTAAAGATTCCACCAAAAAACTGCTGGAACTGATTCATGAATTCAGCAAGTGGCAGGATATAAAATCAATGCAAAGAAATCCGTTGCATATTCCTATACACCTACAATGAAGCAACAAAGAAATCAAGGAGTCAGTCCCATTTACAATTGCACCAAAAACCATAAAATAGCTAGGAATAAATCTAACCAAATAGGCAAAAAATCTATACACTGAAAACTTTAGAAAGCTTATGTAAGAAATTGAAGAAGACACAAGAAAATGGAAAAATATTCCATGCTCCTGGATAGGAAGAATAAATATTGTTAAAATGTCAATACTACCCAAAGCACACTACATATTCAATGCAATCCCTATCAAAATAACACCAGCATTCTTTCTTCACAGAGCTAGAACAAGTAATCCTAAAACTTGTATGGAACCAGAAAAGACCCCGATTAGCCAAAGCAATCTTGAAAATGAAAACCAATGCAGGAAGCATCACAATATGTATAGCTATACTACAAGGCTGTAACCATCAAGACAGTATGGTACTGGCAGAAGAACAAATGGATCAGATCAATGGACCAGAATTCAGAACCCAGAAATGGACCCACAAACGTATGGCCAACTAATCTTTGACAAAGCAGGAAAGAATATCCAATGGAATAAAGGCAGTCTTTTCAGCAAGTGGTGCTGGAAAACTGGACAGCGACATGCAGAGGAATGAACCTGGACCACTTTCTTACACCATACACAGAAATAAACTGAAAATGGATGAAAGACCTAAATGGAAGACAGGAAGCCATCAAAATCCTTGAGGAGAAAGCAGGCAAAAACATCTTTGTTCTTAGCCACTGCAACTTCTTACTCAATACTTCTCTGGAGGCAAGGGAAACAAAAGCAAAAATGAACTATTGGGACCTCATCAAAATAAAAATTTCCACGGCGAAGGAAACAATCAGCAAAACTAAAAGGCAACTGACAGTATGGGAGAAGATATTAGCAAATGATATATCAGATAAAGGGTTAGTATCCAAAATCTATAAAGAACTTACCAAACTCAACACCGAAAAACATAATCCAGTGAAGAAATGGGCAAAGGACATGAATAGACACTTCTCCAAAGAAGACATCCAGATTCACAACCGACACATGAAAAAGTACTGAACTTCACTCATCATCAGGGAAATACAAATCAAAACCATAATGAGATACCACCTTATACCTGTCAGAATGGCTAACATTAACAACTCAGGCAACACCAGATGTTGGTGAGGATGTGGACAAAGAGGATCTCTGTTGCATTGCTGGTGGGAATGCAAGGTGGTGCAGCTACTGTGGAAAAAAGTATGGAGTTTCCTCAAAAAACTAAAAATAGAACTACCCTATGACCCAGCAATTGCACTACTAGGAATTTATCCAAGGGAGATAGTTGTGCTGTTTCAAAGGGGCACATGCACCCCAATGTTTATAGCAGCATTATCAACAATAGCCAAAATATGGAAAGAGCCCAAATGTCCATCGATGGATGAATGGATAAAGAAGTGGTGTATATATATATATATATATATATATATATATATATATATGTGTATATATATATGTATATATATATGTATATGCATGTATATATATGTATATATGTATACACACACAATGGAGTATTACTCAGCAATCAAAAAGAATAAAATCTTGCCATTTGCAACTATGTGAATGGAACTGGAGGGTATTATGGTAAGCGAAATTCGTCAGAGAAAGACAAATATCATATGACTTCACTCACATGAGGAGTTTAAGATACAAAACAGATGAACATAAGGGAAGGGAAACAAAAATAATATAAAAACAGGGAGGGGGAAAAAACATTGAGACTCATAAATATGGAGAACCAATTGAGGGTTACTGGAGGGGTTGTTGGAGGGGTATGGGCCAAATGGGTAAGGGGCACTAAGGAATCTACTCCTGAAATCATTGTTTCACTACATGCTAACTAATTTGAATGTAAAGTATAAAAAAATAATAATAATTTAAGAAATAAAAAAATTAAAAATAAATAAGAAAAAAAAATCCTCAAATCCTCAAGGTATACCACCTCACACCTGTCAGAATGCCTAACATGAACAACTCAGGCAACAACAGATGTTGGCGAGGATGTGGACAAAGAGGATCTCTTTTGCACTATTGTTGGGAATGCAAACCGGTGCAGCCACTCTGGAAAACAGTATGCAGGTTCCTCAAAAAGTTAAAAATAGAACTGCCTTATGACCCAGTAATTGTACTACTGGGTATTTACCCAGAGAATATGAAAACACTCATTCAGATACTGATTCAGATCATCAGATACCTGATGTTTATAGCAGCATTAACTATAGTAGTTGAATTACAGAAGCATCCCAAGTATCCACTGATAGATAAATGGGTAAAGCAGATGTGGTATATATACACAATGGATTATTATTCAGCAAAAAAGAATGAAATCTTGCCATTTTCAATGACATGGATGGAAGTAGAGGGTATTATGCTAAGCAAAATTATTCAGTCAGAGAAAGACAAATATCATATGGCTTTACTTATATGAGGAATCTAAGATGGGACACAAAAACAATATAAAAACAAGGAGGGGTACAAAACATAAGAGATTCTTAAACATAGAGAACAGACTGAGGGTTGCTGGAGGGGTTTTGGTGGTGGGAAGGACTCTATGGGAAAGAGGCATTAAGGAAGAGACTTGTTGGGATGAGCACTGGGTGTTACACATAGTGGGTGAATCACTGGAATCTAGTCCTGAAATCATTCTTGCTGTATATGCTAACTAACTGGGATATAAATTAAAAAATAAATACATAAATAAAATTAAATGTATTCTAAAACTACGTATTTACTCCCCCACACTTTCTAATAGTTTTGATCTCATATTTTAAAATTTTTTGTGTGTATGTCATTATTATTGTAGTTACTGCCATTTTGACTACTTTCGACTTTTAACCTTCATACTAGGTTTATAAATTTCCATTATTTTTACTTGTATGTTTATTTTACCAGTGAAATTTTTTACTTTCGTATGTTTTCCTTTTCCTAATTAGTGACCTTTCTTTTAAGGTTAAGGAAGTCCCTTTAAGATTTCTTGAAAGGCCGGTATGGAGGTGATGAACTCCTTTAGCTTTTTTTTTTTTTTTTTTCTCTCATCTGGAAGAGTCTTTTGTCTCTCTTTCAATTCTGAATGTTAACCTTCTAGGTAGAGTATTTTTCATTGCAAATTTTTCCCTTTCAGTCCTTTGTATATGTCATCCATTCACTTCTGGCCTACAGGGTTTCTGTTGATAGTTTCATAGGGGTTGCGTTGTATATAAGAAGTTGATTTTCTTTTGCTGGTTTTAAGATTCTCTGTCTAACTTTTGGCATTTTAATTATAATGTCTTAATGTGGCTCTCTTTTGATTCATCTTAATTTAGCTTTCTAGGCTTAACTGGATCTTGATGTTTGTTTCCTTCCCCAAGTTAGGCAAGTTTTCTACCATTATTTCTTCAAATAAGTTTTCATCCCTTATCTCTTTCTTCTCTTTCTGGGACTCCTATAATGTGAATATTATTCCACTTGATGTTGTCCCATAGATCTCTTAAGCTATCTGTACTTTTTTTTTTTTTTTCCTGCTTTGTTTGGGTGGGTTCCACTGCCTCTATTCTAGTTTACTAATCCTTTCTTGTACATTATCTAGTCTGGCTTTGAACCCGTCTAGAGTATTTTTAGTTCATTTATTATATTCTTCAACTTCGTCACTGCTATTTGGTACTTTTGTTTGTTTAGTAGTTTTTATATTTCCTATCTGTTGAAGTTCTCTCTATATACATCCATTCTTCTCTTGAGATCATTACTTTGCACTCTTTATCAGGTAAGTTACTTATCTTTGTTTCATTAAGGTTTTTTTTTCCTGAGGTTTCATCTTGTTCTGTGTGGAACATATACCTTTATTTTCTCATTTTTTCTTGACTGTCTCTGTTCGTTTCTTGTTTGTGTTAGGTGAAGTAGCTATTTCTCCCAGCCTTGGACTAGTTATCTCATGTAGATGAACCTTATGGTTCAATCTTGCCCTAGCTATTGGGCAGTGTGATTGTCTAAGCCGTCTAATTTATTCTTGATAAGTTGCTGTTGTTGGGGTATGCCAAGACTTGTCAGTATTCCAAAGGGAGAGATCTCAGCACCTGGGTTCAGGCTGAATGTCAGTACTAGTTTCAGGCTTAATGGGTGGTAGACCCTCAGGCAGCAACCTTTAAAGTATGCAAATATGTACAGTCTTGTGGAGCTGCAGACCTAGCTAGCTACTTGTCCTGGGGATTCAGAGGTGTCCCTGGGCAAAAGTGCAAAATTTGGGGCCTCAGACGAATGTATGAGCCCTTTCTGCTAGGTATCAGTGATCTGTAGTGAAGCCAAGGAAATAAGAAATGATAGTTTTCCCCAGCCTGTGTTTCCTGAGATCGCCTCCATAGCCTCTGTATGTGTTGGAAACCTGACACTTGCCCCTCAGGCTTAAGTTCCAAGACCAGTAAATAGGCCCTTTTCAGGGAAACACTTGGGATGTGCTTTAGTCTGCTGTCTGTGCAGTGCCCTTTGGGTATCATCATGATGAGAACTATCTTTCCAATAGTTTCAGTCCCATGGGGCCCAGATATGCAAGACTCCCTGGCCTCCAGAACCAAGTGATCTACTTGCATCTCCTATGTGGACTGTGTGTGCCTGCTGGCTTTGGTAAGGTAGCAGAATAGTCCAGGGCTGAGATGTGTTTTCCAACTAGTGAGACAGCAGGAGAGTGTTCCTGCAAGTTGAGGCAAGGCAGCAGGAGACCATAGGGCCAGCACACATCTGGTAGCGCTAGTGAGGCAGTGTGAGAATACAGGGCCAGGGTGCACCTGCTCCCTGGGATTTGCCTTGGGTGTGGGGCACCATGGCAACTTAACTGCAGCAATGGGACAGTGCTATTACTGTGCATGTCTACCAGCTCTATCAAGATGGAGGGAGAGCTTAGGAATGGTGCATGATAGCACTGGCACTAGCAAGGTAAAGGGGGAGTCCTGAAATGACCCCCATCCCCAGAGAGTCCCAACAGGCCCCACTCCTTTGTCAGACATTTTAAGATAAACAAATGAATCTCTACATACAGTGTAGGCACTTTTCAAACTTGGTTTTGTGCTGGGTCATAGGGTGAGTAAGTCTGAGGCAGCCCTGTATGACTGGAATCTCATTTCCCTACGTCTCTTTGGGTCTCCAGGACATAAACTCTCTTGGTTTTCAAAGAAAGACATTTGGAGTGCTTATCTCTCTGGTGTTATGTCCTAAGGGTTGGGGTCCTGATATGGAGTACAAATGCTTTTGTTCCTCAGGGAGAAGCTGTATTTTTGAGATCCCTCTGGTTTTGGGTTATTGCACTGGTGGTGGGGTTTTGGTGAAACCATGTCTCTGCCTCTCCCACCTACCTTGATGTGGACCTTTTATTCTTTATTTTCAGCTAGTTTTCTGGGAAAGTATTCCATATGCACTTGCAGATTTGGTGTGTCCATGGTTGGAGGTGAGTTCAGGATCTTCCTATGCTGCCATCTTTTAATACCCCCACCATGTGGAATCTATCAGTTTTTATCATTTCTGTCAGTTCAGAGATCCTTGTGTTTGGTCATGTTATCTTGTTTTCATGGAAATACATAATGAAGCTCAATTAATTTGTTATACCCACTTAATCCCAATTCTCAATAGGCTTGTAGCTTTGATAATAATCATTTGCACAATAACCATAAGGATAAAAAAATCTTAGCAGGATGTAAGGTAATTATCATAATTTAAATACATGAAAACTATTTGGGGATTAGGAATTATCACTGGACTGTTTCTCCTGTGTATCACACTATGCAGTATTAATATTTTACTTAACACCTATATCAAATTTAAGCCTTTCCATAGTCTTATTTATTCTGTTTACTAAATATTTCTTGAATTTTTCCTCCCCTCTGCCTTCCTGCTGTGATTATTTTAATTCAACACTCTAGAATGAATGTTTTAACTAAAAGTGGACTCTTGGTAGGGGCGCCTGGGTGGCGCAGTCGGTTAAGCGTCCGACTTCAGCCAGGTCACGATCTCGCGGTCCGTGAGTTCGAACCCCGCGTCAGGCTCTGGGCTGATGGCTCAGAGCCTGGAGCCTGTTTCCGATTCTGTGTCTCCCTCTCTCTCTGCCCCTCCCCCGTTCATGCTCTGTCTCTCTCTGTCCCAAAAATAAATAAACGTTGAAAAAAAAATAAATAAATAAAATAAAAGTGGACTCTTGGGCCAAGGGCTCACCACTGACCTTGCAGTCCTTCACAGTGCCAACAGAGTTATCTTTCTGAAGGTTTGATCATATGGTGGTCTTGTCTAAACCTCTTTAATAGCTCTCCATTATCCAAAAGATAAAATGCTAACCTAGAACCTACTGTTCAGCATCTTCCACTGGTAGATTTCCAGATACTTTCCATTCTCCTCTCCCTCTTGCATTCTCCTCTGTAGTGCTACTAATCTGTAGCTCTCAAATGCGGCACATTCTGGCTTCTGCACCTTTATAGTGAGTTCCCCTCTATGTTAAATAGCCTTTCTCTATAAACTTGGTCTACCCCTGTAATCTTTTATTCTGTTCCAATCATCTCTTCTTTACATATTTTCTGACTCCCCCTTTCCTCTGCAGCTGAGTTTTCAGTGAATTGCTCTACTTGTTCTTTGGCATCTTGTCCATGCTTCTTTTAGCTTTGATGCCACTGAATTGCTATTAGGTAATTAATTATATATCCATCTCCTTTCTGGGTTATGAATTCCTTTAGAACAGACTGAACTAGTTGTTGTTTTGTGTAGTAGCCCCTTGATATAGGCTTGGTGCTGGGGACTTAAGTTGAATGAATCATACTAAAAAGAAATGGTTCAATTTTGGTACAGAACGAACTTGTCAGCAGTCTATTTTGTCTGATTTCACCTTTATGTTTGGTAAATAAAATTTGATGAATTGATTTTCTAGCTCTTTTTGAGTAATAACGTTTTTTGCTAAATATATTTCCCTTACTGGTCAAATCTGAAAAGTTTCAAAGTTCAAATTCAAAAAAGAAATATAATAAGTGAAGCAAAATAGTGACCTTAGAGTGTAATAACTTCCTGAGTTGGGCATTTTTGATTGTTTTCTTCACTTGTAGACAGCTTCTCCAGGACCCAACTGCATGGTTTGAACAACGTTTGTCCCTTGCTTAAAAACCTCGAGCAGTCTCTATGTGCTGAATATTGCTTTCCTTGAAAGGAAAATGTAAAAAATCTTATAGTTTTGCATCTATACAGTATTGTTACCATAATGTCAGTCATCAGTAGCATGTTAAGTTTTTCACCCAAAGAGAGGTAAGTGCTATTTAATTAGCTTTACCTAAGATACAAAAATTTTGAACTTGGCATTTAAATTTTAGGAATATGGAAGCACAATAAAATGATAACCCTTTTAAATGAACTGGGAAGAAATTAGCCTCTTAAATGTTGGCATTTAAAGTAAGTACAAAATTTTTCAGAATAAAAAATGATATAAACTATATTTCTATAAAGATCTTAAATGCAGTGCTACATAATACACTAGAGAAAAATCTGTTTTCATGTTAGACCTCTTCAGATCAAGCCTATCAGTTGTTATGTATGTAATTCATAGAAGAGAGCCCTTTTTATTCTTGTGCACTGCAGTTGTCTTAAACTAATAGAAGTAAAAGGAAATGAAATCTAGGTAAAGGACAGGTGTGTCAGGTATAATGTCTGGTATAGATTATTTACATGATTAACATGGACAAAGTACAATGATCAACACTAGAATTGTTTGGAAAACAACTTAGTGCTTTGGACAAAATTATTGTGTTTTTTTTTTATTTTTTTTTTTATACATTTATTTATTTTTGAGAAACAGTGAGACAAAGCATGAGCAAGGGGGAGGGGCAGAGAGAGAAGGAGACACAGAATCTGAAGCAGGCTCCAGGCTCTGAGCAAGTGGTCAGCACAGAGCCTGATGCGGGGCTGGAACCCACGAACTGTGAGATCATGACCTGAGCCGAAGTCAGACGCTCAACCAACTCAGCCACCCAGGCACCCCTGGACAAAATTATTGTTAAAGCAGTATTTCTGATTTAAATGTTTTTTGGAAGCAGTTTATATATTTCTGTGAATCTGTGTTATTTCATAGAAATGAAATTTTCAAGAGAAGACCTTAAATAATAAATATATAGTCATCTTTGTTTTACCTGAAAGAAATAAAAAACCAAAACATACTTCAGTGTTTAAGACCTAGCTGTCTCACTTGCTAGCAGTAAGACTTTGGAAGAGTCACTTACCTCGGTATTTTTTAATCTTTAAAATGGAAATAATAATAGTCCCTACGTAATAGGGTTGTGAGTATTGAATGAAATCACGAATATAAACCTCTTAACAGTACTTTGCACATGGCAAATGCTCTAATAATATTTGCTGTTTTTATTATGGTGCTGGTAATAATGAGATTATATTCTTTACCTTTTTGATCTCTTTGGGTTAAAAGTGGATTTGTGTATTTGTATTCAGTCTGGCATGTTGCCTATTGACAGCTCACTTTATGGTGTTTGGGTATACTGGTAAATTATATTAACATTAAACGGTATCCTTCCCCTGGACATAGAGGTGAAAATAATGTAGATTTAAAAAAAAAAAATCAGACTCTGAAGAGAGAGTCAGAAGATCTTGTTTCTTGTGTTATTCTGTTCTTAACTAGCTCTGCAGTTTTGAGCAAATTGTGATTTTTTCCAGGAAATAAAGGGCTTAGACCAGATGCTTGTTCGTATTCCATCCGGCTTCAGAATATAATGGCTCTTGACCATTAACTTCAGGATAGTTAAGGGAGGATATTTATAGGGTTTCAGAACTTAGGCTGGGTGATTTTAAGGCAGATCTTACAAGATGAGGAATTGGTTGGGATTGAGCAGAGTTGATGGCATTATAACTTTGGATTGGTTATTACAGTGATTCAAAGTCTTGAAGCAAACCTCAGTGAGCAAGATATATTAATTGGTTCATAGTCTTACCTTCTAGAGATTGTATTTTCCTAAAGGTTGTATTTTTCTGTAGAGCTGGATTTTCCTAAGACAACAAGCTGCCATTTGGTTTTGATCCCCTTTTTCCCTCCTCTATCTTGTTTTTTACAAGATGGAGTTACTACTTCCTTAGAGCCTTGGGTCTCTTTAAAATGGAGACTCTCATTCAGCAGGTCTAAGATGGAGCCTGAGAGTCTGCGATTCTAACGTGTTTCCAGGCAAGGTCCTATTGCTGGTGGTTAGATTACCATTTGAGGAGCAAAAGTCTACAAAGGACCATACTTGCTGAGCAGAGTTCTTTGTAGCATCTTCATCTCTTCTCTGCCTTGCATTGTAGAATCTAGATTGTGGGCTCTGAATTAGGCATCCTCGTGTTCCCAATCTTGAACTTTGTCTTTGGATAAATATGTCATTATCAGCATCCCTGATTCCCAATGGGCACAACTCCATAGTTCCTATGTGTGACCAGGGCTTGCTTCTGTAGCCAACTTTCACTACTACGGCTCTCTGCTTCTACCAGTTTTATGGTCTACTTCAGGCTCTGACCTCTGCCTGGATTTACCTGGACCAAATCCTTTTACTAAGCTGAGCTGGAGCATTTGAGTTGCTAGTTCAGGGCTCTCATTTTCAGGCTATTTCTATACATTAAAACATAAGCCAAATTTTCTAACAGATATTATTAAAAATGGGTATTACTCACATTTCCTTCTAGTTTCTTTATCACACATGATTTCAGTGATCATATTTTGTGATCCTTTCTATGTCCAGGGGTTCATGTAGTCTCCATTTCAAAAGACAACTCTGTTCAGGATGTAATGACCCCCTCCATTTTTAGAGAGTTGTCTAGCCAATTGAATGGAAATGAGAGGAATAATTGGTCAGCACTGGAAGTTAGGCTGATTTTTTCCCCCACAGTCCAGTTTATTTTCTAAAAGTATTTGTTTGAGAAACCGAAGTGCTGACTGTTTGAAGATCTTTGTGGAAGCCCCTGATGGTGGTGGTCATTTTGCAGGCAGGGGTGAGGAGTGAGAAGGATCTGGCTTTTTCATATCTCAGGAAGCTTATCATTTAAAGCAGAATGTCAGTTAACACTAGCTTTAGAGGTTTTTTTCTTTTCTAGGCATCCTAGTTCTATAATGTTAAATGCATATTAGAAAGTAGATTTATTTACATTTTAATATCTTCATTATAGCATGGGTGTGGCAGCCTAATACTCATCCTACACTTCTTAATGAGAGATTCGATTTGGCTCCCAAAGGTCTTAAGTTTGCTTTGTCTCCCCACGGAAAGCATGCTTCCTTCGATGTTTGACACTTGGCCCTGAATTAGACTTGGAGGTTGGTAGTGACTTATTATTGAAATTAAGATGAGCTCAATAGTCATGCTTCAGAAATAATTATTCATTTTGGTTATAAAATTTTATTGAATACCTGTTAGCATCACTCCTTTGTAGCAGAGGGTAATGTTTCAGTGGGGCATTTCTCCCTCTTCTACCCTAAGTAATGCTTTTTCCTCTGATTTAGTGAAAGTGACATCTTGGTTTTCTATAGTTCCTGCATAAATACATAGGTACTAAACTACATATAGCACCCCAAGGGTACTTTAATATCACATTTACAGTTCAAATTCCACTCAGTTATCTTTTTGCCATTTCTTAAAGGTTATTTGTTATGTAAATTGATGATTTAGAATCACTGTATGGAGCATTCATCCTTGCATCAATCAAGATGCAATCAAGAGAGACCTCTCTTTTACTTGACTGAACTTTGGGGGTTTAACTTTATTCCCTAAAGAGTAAAAGTTGGCTTGTAAAAGATATGGCTTGGATTCCATACAAGAATGTTCAGTCAGTTAGTGATTTTATTGCAGGTGGGTCTTAACAGAAGGCAGTTCATTGACACAGACTCTTTGGACAGCCTTGGAGCAAATCACCAAAGACTGAGGATATACTGTAGGAAGTAACAGTGCTATCTCTGTGCTGCTTTACTTGGCCAGTTATCTAAACTTCAAATTAACTAGCTTTCATTATCTACAACTCTATACTGTCTTTTAGTAGTACTTCTACTTTTATTCTGGTTGTGAATGTTTTTGTTACTATGGTAAGCGTACTTGGCTAACTCATAGTTTATAATGATTTTTTTAAATTAACATTCCAGACTTCTCTATTCATGCCTGTTGTACAAAGTGTTATCAGGGCAGTTTTTACTTAGTGGTAATAACATTCATATTAAATGCATTTCTGAACTTTGCCAAGACTAGAAATACAGACCAGGCTTCATCAAAATGTAAATGATAAAGGGAATTGGTTCAGTCCCACTTTTCTAAGTGCTGAATGGCTTGAAAGTATGTCTTTCAGACTTGTGTATAATAACTTATGATGTAGCATCATGTCTAGTATCACATGCTTTTATCACTATGGTAACAGAAGACATAATGAAGCTAAATATTTCTTGTGAAGACTGGGAATGGTGTATAGTGAAGTTCTTTTTCCTTCTCTGTATAATTCAATTAATGTTGAACTAAAGCTCTATTATTTAAGTCTTAGAAGTTTGGAATTTATTATTTTTACTTATAGTATAAGTATGAAATAATGCCTCTGGGTTTCTCTTGAGAAATCTTATATATCCAGATTGGCATTATCTTTTATAAAGTGACCCACTTGTAAGGCTATATACATTTATTCTAGTGACCAAACCATTTTTTAGTCGTATCCTTTTATGATTTCATTCAGATCCTCCTTTATGAGCAATAGAAGAACAGAATAGAAGAGTAGAACAAGTTGAATTACATTATGGTCACACCTTAGGTTATTGATAAGTGGGTCTTACCTAACTTCTTCTACCCTGACACATCATCTCATTCATTACAGTTGATTATGAGTAAATTTTGGCAAATATTAGATATCAGAAGATATTAATTTCATTGTTCATTAAATATTTGAGTGCTTACTGTATGCCGAGCACTGTTGGCACTGGGGTTATAACAGTAAAAGAAACAACCACTGTTGAGAAAACTTTACAACTTGTGCACTTCTGAATGCATCGTTTTCCATAGAGAGGAGTTCCAAAAACTTTTAAAAAGATTAGAATTGTTGGAATATAGCTATAACCTCACAGAAATTATACAAGTTCATGGTACATTATGGCAAGATATTCTTCTAGACTATAAATAAGAAAGGAAAATGAAATGGCTAATTGAGTGATTGGTATTCATAAGGTCAACACATGAAACATCAACTGGATTTAATATCCTTAAATAGATTTTATAGGTTGTGCTCCTTTTATAAAGGTCACTGGAAGAACTTAATACCTTTTTATTAAAAATAAAATGGGAATAGTAGAATGGCCTTTTCGCATCTTATTTGGATAAGTTGAACAGGCAAATTTTATTTCGTTTTTATAAAGTTGTGTTATTTCATATTTGCCATTTCATATTTTACATTTAAAATGTTTCTTATCTAACTCACCATGAGAAACATACAGACATAAAAAGTTGAGGGTTCAAATGAACTGTGATCGTAAATTGGGGTTAAGTAAAAATATATATATATGTATATGTACATATTATTTTGGAGCAAGCTCATAATTTTGAGGTTTCATTGTATAGGGAGAAGAGTACACATACAGTTTGTCTTCAGAGAGCCCTGTGTTCAGATTCACACTGCCAATTAATGATTTCTTTGTGACTCAATTTCATGCCAACCTCGGAGCTTTGTCAGATGATGAAATAGGATAATGTATATAAAGTATCTTGTATAATGCAGAGTAGTAAGCGTTCAAAATTTCTCATTTAAAAATTTTTTAATGTTTATTTATCTTTGAGGGAGAAAAGAGAGAGTGTGAGCAGGGGGAGGGGCAGAGAGAGAGGGAAACACAGAATCCAAAGCAGTCTCCAAGCTCTGAGCTGTCAGCACAGAGCCCAACGCGGGGCTTGAACTCACAAACCATGAGATCATGACCTGAGCTGAAGTCAGACACTTAACCGACTGAGCTATCCAGGCACCCCATACATTTCTCATTTTAAAAAATTATGCAGGTAGTAAATGAATACCATCTTATGTAATATTAGACAATCAGAAATACAGAGTAAAAATCACTGTCCCCTACCCAGTAGTAACATTTTTAACAGTTCGGTGTGTATCCTTTTTAGGCATTTTAAAGTTCTTAGTTATCTTTATGTGTATTTACATTTGTAAACATCACACATGTATAGTTATTTGTGGTTAGTTTTGCAACATGTAGTATCATACTGTAAATCTTATCCTGTGATGTTACTTTTTCCCACTATTGGTTTAGTGTTTCATTATATGTCAATAGATTCTACCTCATTCCTTTAACTGTTTCAAGGTACTTCATTGAAGTGTCATAATTTATTCATTCCCATCCATGGGGTACGTTTATTCCTTAATATTTTAAATTTCTGCACATGATGGAACTTAACAGTAAAGAAAATCATGGTTGAAGTTTTGTTTCTTTGTTTTGCAAGGAAATATTGGTCATCTTGAAGGTGCTTGGAACGTGTAGCCACGTATAGTATATTTAAATCTTTTAACTGTAAAAGTTAGCAGTATTCATTCTAAAGTTAGTAAGACAGTTTTCCAATTTGTCTAATTATGGAAGTCTGAAGAAGTGGGACATAATCATTAAATGAGAGGATGTGGATGGGGCAGTAACAGGAGATAGGGTAGCTTGTGAGAATAAAGTTGTAAAAGTAGTCATCAAAAATTTCCTGAAACACATTTTTGTCAGCTTCTCTCCTTTTCCTTCCTTCCTACCAAACCTTACTGCCATCTACTACTAACTAGGTGTGGTCTCTGTCATTGATCTGCTTCCAGTATAGTATAACACATTAATCAAATAGTGTAAGTAAAATGTATTGTGAAAAGGAAGAGCTATGATTAAAGTATTTTCAATGTGTTATAAGAATGTAGAAGATGGAACAATTAACTCTGTGGGAATTCAAGAAGGCCTCTTTCTGATCATGTGATTCACCTAGTTCAATTTAATAAATATTTATTGAGTACCTCTTAGTACTATTATCAGGGATATAGAGTTGAGAATGTATTGGAGTAACTTATCCCTTCTGTAGTAGTATATAGTATACTTCTATTTTTATCATTGGAGGAGTAAAATAATTTAAAGATGAAGAAATCATCATCTGAAGTTAATGATGTAACTTAAATTTCAAAGTTTCTTGAAAATATATTATATCTCATATAGATTTATATAGGATAAATGTATAGATTATTGTACTCTGAGAACTCTTGCTACCTTAGGAGCTCAAAAATTAATGTTTTAGTAATTTACTGATAAACCACAGATTTTTATCAGTAATTCACTGATAAAACACAATGGTTTGCATATACTTATGCATATCTGAGTACAAAGAATATATAAATCTTATGGAAACTATGGAACTATTTGACCCTCTAAAAATGCAGGGTCTTCAGATTCTGCTTAGTGCTTAATTTGTGTAACATGTTAACTCAGGGATTTTGGGTTTTGTGTGTTTTTTTTTTTTTTACTATTTTATTTTATTTATTTTTTTGCACTACACCAGTGTATAAAAGTATTTATTTATTTACTTATTTATTCAATATATGACATTTAGTGTCAAATTGGTTTCCATACAACACCCAGTGCTCATCCCAAAAGGTGCCCTCCTCAATACCCATCACCTCCCCTCCCCTCCCTCCCATCCACTATCAACCCTGAGTTTGTTCTGTTTTTAAGAGTCTCTTATGCTTTGGTTCTCTCCCACTCTAACCTCTTTTTTTTTTTTTTTTGCTTCCCCTACCCATGGGTTTCTGTTAAGTTTCTCAAGATCCACATGAGAGTGAAAACATATGGTATCTGTCTTTCTCTGTGTGGCTTATTTCACTTAGCATCACACTCTCCAGTTCCATCCACGTGGCTACAAAGGGCCATATTTCATTCTTTCTCATTGCCATGTAGTATTCCATTGTGTATATAAACCACAATTTCTTTATCCATTCATCAGTGGATGGACATTTAGGCTCTTTCCATCATTTGGCTATTGTTGAGAGTGCCGCTATAAACATTGGGGTACAAGTGCCCCTATGCATCGGTACTCCTGTATCCCTTGGGTAAATTCCCAGCAGTGCTATTGCTGGGTCATAGGGTAGGTCTATTTTTAATTTTCTGAGGAACCTCCACACTGTTTTCCAGAGTGGCTGCCCAAATTTGCATTCCCACCAACAGTGCAAGAGGGTTCCCGTTTCTCCACATCCTCTCCAGCATCTTTAGTCTCCTGATTTGTTCATTTTGGCCACTCTGACTGGCGTGAGGTGATATCTGAGTGTGGTTTTGATTTGTATTTCCCTAATAAAGAGCGACGTTGAGCATCTTTTCATGTGTCTGTTGGCCATCCGGATGTCTTCTTTAGAGAAGTATCTATTCATGTTTTCTGCCCATTTCTTCACTGGGTTATTTGCTTTTCGGGTGTGGAGTTTGGTGAGCTCTTTATAGATTTTGGATACTACCCCTTTGTCTGATATGTCATTTGCAAATATCTTTTCCCATTCCGTTGGTTGCCTTTTAGTTTTGTTGGTGGTTTCCTTTGCTGTGCAGAAGCTTTTTATCTTCATAAGGTCCCAGTAATTCATTTTTGCTTTTAATTCCCTTGCCTTTGGGGATGTGTCGAGTAAGAGATTGCTGTGGCTGAGGTCAGAGATGTCTTTTCCTGCTTTCTCCTCTAGGGTTTTGATGGTTTCCTGTCTCACCTTCAGGTCCTTTATCCATTTTGAGTTTATTTTTGTGAATGGTGTGAGAAAGTGGTCTAGTTTCAACCTTCTGCATGTTGCTGTCCAGTTCTCCCAGCACCATTTGTTAAAGAGACTGTCTTTTTTCCATTGGATAGTCTTTCCTGCTTTGTCAAAGATGAGTTGGCCATACGTTTGTGGGTCTAGTTCTGGGGTTTCTATTCTATTCCATTGGTCTATGTGTCTGTTTTTGTGCCACTACCATGCTGTCTTGATGATGACAGCTTTGTAGTAGAGGCTAAAGTCTGGGATTGTGATGCCTCCTGCTTTGGTCTTCTTCTTCAAAATTACTTTGGCTATTCGGGGCCTTTTGTGGTTCCATATGAATTTTAGGATTGCTTGTACTAGTTTTGAGAAGAATGCTGGTGAAATTTTGATTGGGATTGCATTGAATGTGTAGATAGCTTTGGGTAGTATTGACATTTTGAGAATATTCTTCCAATCCATGAGCAGGGAATGTCTTTCCATTTCTTTATATCTTCTTCAATTACCTTCATAAGCTTTCTACAGTTTTCAGCATACAGATCTTTTACATCTTTGGTTAGGTTTATTCCTAGGTGTTTTATGCTTCTTGATGCAATTGTGAATGGGATCAGTTTCTTTATTTGTCTTTCTGTGGATTCATTGTTAGTGTATAAGAATACAACTGATTTCTGTACATTGATTTTGTATTCTGCAACTTTGGTAAATTCATGTATCAGTTCTAGCAGACTTTTGGTGGAGTCTATCGAATTTTCCATGTATAGTATCATGTCATCTGCAAAAAGCAAAAGCTTGACTTCATCTTGGCCAATTTTGATGCCTTTGAAATCCTTTTGTTGTCTGATTGCTGATGCTAGAACTTCCAAAACTATCTTAAACAACAGTGGTGAGAGTGGGCATCCCTGTCGTGTTCCTGATCTCAGGGAAAAAGCTCTCATTTTTCCCCATTGAGGATGATGTTAGCTGTGGGCTTTTCATAAATGGCTTTTATGATGTTTAAGTATGTTCCTTCTATCCCGACTTTCTCAAGGGTTTTTATTAAGAAAGGGTGCTGAATTTTGTCAAAGGCCTTTTCTGCATCGATGGACAGGATCATACGGTTCTTATCTTTTCTTTTATTAATGTGATGTGTCACGTTGATTGATTTGCTAATGTTGAACCAGCCCTGCATCCCAGGAATGAGTCCCACTTGACCATGGTGAATAATTCTTTTTATATGCCGTTGAATTCGATTTGCTAGTATCTTATTGAGAATTTTTGCATCCATATTCATCAGGGATATTGGCCTGTAGTTCTGTTTTTTTACTGGGTCTCTGTCTGGTTTAGGAATCAAAGTAATACTGGCTTCATAGAATGAGTCTGGAAGTTTTCCTTCCCTTTCTATTTTTTGGAATAGCTTGAGAAGGATAGGTATTATCTCTGCTTTAAACGTCTGGTAGAACTCCCCTGGGAAGCCATCTGGTCCTGGACTCTTATTTGTTGGGTGATTTTTGATAACCGATTCAATTTCTTCGCTGGTTATGGGTCTGTTCAAGCTTTCTATTTCCTCCTGATTGAGTTTTTGAAGCTTGTGGGTGTTTAGGAATTTGTCCATTTCTTCCAGGTTGTTCAATTTGTTGGCATATAATTTTTCATAGTATCCCCTGATAATTGCTTGTATCTCTGAGGGATTGGTTGTAATAATTCCATTTTCATTCATGATTTTATCTATTTGGGTCATATCCCTTTCCTTTTTGAGAAGCCTGGCAGAGGTTTGTCAATTTTGTTTATTTTTTCAAAAAATCAACTCTTGGTTTTGTTGATCTGCTCTACAGTTTTTTTAGATCCTATATTGTTTATTTCTGTTCTGATCTTTATTATTTCTCTTCTTCTGCTGAGTTTAGGCTGTTTTTGCTGTTCTGCTTCTATTTCCTTTAGGTGTGCTGTTAGATTTTGTATTTGGGATTTTTCTTGTTTCTTGAGATAGGCCTGGATTGCAATGTATTTTCCTCTCAGGACTGCTTCGCTGCATCCCAAAGCGTTTGGATTGTTGAATTTTCATTTTCATTTGTTTCCATGTATTTTTCAATTTCTTCTCTAATTGCCTGGTTGACCCATTCATTCTTTAGTAGAGTATTCTTTAACCTCTATGCTTTTGGAGGTTTTCCAGACTTTTTCCTGTGGTTGATTTCAAGCTTCATAGCATTGTGGTCTGAAAAGTATGCATGGTATGATTTCAAATCTTGTATACTTATGAAGGTCTGTTTTGTGACCCAGTATATGATCTATCTTGGAGAATGTTCCATGTGCACTCAAGAAGTAAGTATATTCTGTTGCTTTGGGATGCAGAGTTCTAAATATATCTGTCAAGTCCATCTGATCCAATGTGTCATTCAGGGCCCTTGTTTATTGACCGTGTGTCTAGATGATCTATCCATTTCTGTAAGTGGAGTGTTAAAGTCCCCTGCAATTACCACATTCTTATCAATAAGGTTGCTTATGTGTATGAGTAATTGTTGTATATATTTGGGGGCTCCCGTCTTTGGCGCATAGACATTTATAATTGTTAGCTCTTCCTGATGGATAGACCCTGTAATTATTATATAATGCCCTTCTTCATCTCTTGTTACAGCCTTTAATTTAAAGTCTAGTTTGTTTGATATGTCTACTCCAGCTTTCTTTTGACTTCCAGTAGCATGATAAATAGTTCTCCATCCCCTCACTCTCAATCTAGAGGTGTCCTCAGGTCTAAAATGAGTCTCTTGTAGACACAAATAGATGGGTCTTGTTTTTTTATCCATTCTGATACCCTATGTCTTTTGGTTGGCGCATTTAATCCATTTACATTCAGTGTTATTATAGAAAGATATGGGTTTAGAGTCATTGTGATGTCTGTATGTTTTATGCTTGTAGCAATGTCTCTGGTACTTTGTCTCCCAGGATCCCCCTTAGGATCTCTTGTAGGGCTGATTTATTGGTGACGAATTCCTTCAGTTTTTGTTTGTTTGGGAAGACCTTTATCTCTCCTTCTATTCTAAATGACAGACTTGCTGGATAAAGGATTCTCGGCTGCATATTTTTCTGTTCAACACATTGAAGATCTCCTGCCAATCCTTTCTGGCCTGCCAAGTTTCAAAAGAGAGATCAGTCACGAGTCTTATAGGTCTCCCTTTATATGTTAGGGAACGTTTATCCCTTTCTGCTTTCAGAATTTTCTCTTTATCCTTGTATTTTGCCAGTTTCAGTATGATATGTCATGCAGAAGATCGATTCAAGTTCTGTCTGAAGGGAGTTCTCTGTGCCTCTTGGATTTCAATGCCTTTTTCCTTCCCCAGATCCGGGAAGTTCTCAGCTATTATTTCTTCAAGTACACCTTCAGCACCTTTCCTTCTCTCTTCCTCCTCTGGGTTACCAATTATGTGTATATTATTTCTTTTTAGTGTATCACTTAGTTCTCTAATTTTCCCCTCATACTCCTGGATTTTTTTTTTTGTCTCTCTTTTTCTCAGCTTCCTCTTTTTCCATAATTTTATCTTCTAGTTCACCTATTCTCTCCTCTGCCTCTTCAATCCGAGCCGTGGTTGTTTCCATTTTATTTTGCATCTCGTTTAAAGTGTGTTACATCTCCTCCTGACTGTTCCTTCGTCCCTTGATCTCTGTAGCAATAGATTCTCTGCTGTCCTCTATACTGTTTTCAAGCCCAGCGATTCATTTATGACTATTACTCTAAATTCACTTTCTGTTATATTATTTAAATCCTTTTTGATCAGTTCATTAGCTGTTGTTATTTCCTAGAGATTCTGTTGAGGCGAATTCTTCCATTTGGTCATTTTGGATAGTCCCTGGAGTGGTGCGGACCTGCAGGGCACTTCCCCTGTGCTGTGGTGTATAACTGGGGTTGGTGGGCAGCCTGTAGTCAGAAGACCTGATGTCTGCCCCCAGCCCACCACTGGGGCCACAGTCAGACTGGTGTGTGCCTTTTCTTCCCCTTTCCTAGGGGCGGGATTTACTGTGGGGTGGCGTGGCCCGTCTGGGCTACTTGCACACTGCCAGGCTTGTGGCGCTGGGGATCTGGCGTATTAGCTGGGGTGGGTAGGCAAGGTGCATGGGGGCAGGAGGGGCAGGCTTAGCTCACTTCTTCTTAGGTGATCCACTTCAGGAGGGGCCCTGTGGCAGCGGGAGGGAGTCAGACCCGCTGCCAGAGGGGTGGCTCTGCAGAAGCACAGTGTTGGGTGTTTGCCCAGAGCAAGCAAGTTCCCTGAGAGGAACTGGTTCCCTTTGGGATTTTGGCTGGGGGATGGGCGAGGGAGATGGCGCTAGCAGCGCCTTTGTTCCCGGCCAAACTGAGCTCTGTCGTCCTGGGGCTCAGCAACTCTCCCTCCATTTGTCCTCCAGCCTTTCCGCTTTCCGAGCAGAGCTGTTAACTTATGACCTCCCAGATGCTAAGTCACTCTTGGTGTCAGAACACACTCTGTCCAGCCCCTCCGCTTTTGCAAGCCAGACTCGGGGCCTCTGCTTGGCCCGTGGGCTGCCCCTCTGCCCCAGCTCCCTCCTGCCAGTCCGTGTAGGGCGCACTGCCTCTACGCCCTTCCTACCCTCTTCCGTGGGCCTCTCATCTGCGTTTGTCTCCAGAGACTCCATTCTGCTAGTCTTCTGGTGGTTTTCTGGGTTATTTAGGCAGGTGTAGGTGGAATCTAAGTGATCAGCAGGACGCGTGGTGATCCCAGAGTCCTCCTATGCCACCATCTTCTGCCAGTCCCCCCAAATATTACTATTTTAAAAGTTTATTTATTTTTGAGAGAAAGAAAGAGAGAGAAGAGACAATCCCTAGCAGGCTCTGTGCTGCGAGCACAGAGCCCAATGCAGGGCTCAAACTCACCAACCTTGGATGTCAGAAACTCAGGGATTTTCGTTTTTTACTCCTTCTTTGTACATACTTTCTTATTAGTTTATTAGCCTCTACTTCACAGGCTTCAAAAACTACTCCTTAGGCTTTCAGATACTTGTTACTAACTGAAAAATCACAACTCTTAACATGTCCTCTATCTATAAAATTAGTTGCTTGTGGTAAATTAGCTAAGGCAGGAGCAGATTCTAAAGTTGGAATCATTATAACAGGTGCATTTCAGCTTGCTCTATTTCCAAAGTGGACAATCAATCAATAATAAAATGCAGAAAGAAGATACTGATTGATTCTTTCCTTGGGCTACGATTCTACTCACAAATTTGTGTATTTTTCTGCTAGAATCCAAGACCCAAAGAAAAATGAAAGTATGCTGTTTACTTTATGTTTTAACTTTGTGTCAATATTCAGTACCGAATGCTACGTAAAATACTTAAAAAAATCATTATATGTTCCCTGAGGCAGTGATATTTTTAGAGACATGAATGCAATTGCACAAAAAGCTGACTTGTTTAAGCTATTTGCAAATATTGTTTGTTCATGTTAGGTTTGAAATCTTGCATAAAATTGTAACTGTGAGAAAATATAAGTAGGCCATATGCTACATTATCAGACACTAGAGTTTTTATATAGCTTTTGTAAATTAAGTTATATTATTTCAAGAAGAAATGGTCTGTTTGAATCCCATAACTTGAGATGGTCTCTGCTTATAATTTGGGATGAATGGACCTTTCTATTCAGTATTCTGTAACCAAAAAAAAAAAAAAAAAAAAAAAATTGGACCAATTTGATCCTTTTAAAATTCTGGGCCTCACTATTTACTTTAAAAGCCCTTTAGAAAACAAATTCCCAGTGAATCAAAATTTCCCTAAATGTGAGAATTTATTATAAAAAGCTTAGAAGAACGTTGAGGCAACTATGTAACCTAGAGATTGTCAAAATCATTTTTAATTTATTATTTTTAAGTTCTTATTTAAATTTCTGTTAACATGTGTAATGTTAATTTCAGGTGTACAGTATAGTTCAATACAATAGTTTAGTACAATAATATTCAACATTTCTATAGAACACCTGGTGCTCATCACAAGTGTACTCCTTAATCCCCATTATCTGTTTAACCCATCCTCCCACCCTTCTCCCTCTGGTAACCACCAGTTTGTTCTCCATAGTTAAGAGCCTGTTTCTTGGTTTGCCTTTCTCTCTCTCTCTCTCTTTCTCTCTCTCTCTTTTCTCCTTTGCTCATTTTGTCAAAAACCTTTCTAAACAGAAAGGAAAACTAGAACCAAGTGAGGAAAGATAGATATATTTAACTATTGAAAGTTTTTTATATTGTAGTATTGGTATACTAACGAAAACTGAGGGGAAAATATTTGAAATGAAATAGCAAAATATTAAATAGCTTTTAGAAATTGATGACAAAAACACAAATAAAGCAATAGCAAATGGCAATAGGATGTATGCAATTCCTAGAAGAGCAAATCCAAATGGCCAATCTGTAAAGATTTTTCAAACTCACTAATTGTATGAGAAATGAAAAACAAAAGTGAGATAACTACTTTGTTATTATCAGATTGGAAAAACTTTTAAAAGTAAGGAGCGCTTATATCTAGTAGACATGTGAATTGTTTTAGCCTTTAAAAAAATGCAATTTGCCATTATTTTGTAAAAAGTACACTTATTGCTTAATTTAGTACTTCTAGGAATTTAGAGTTGAGTAAACTTCTTTTATAAAGGGCAAGATGGTAAAAATTTTAGGCCTTCTCAGACCATTTGTTTTTTGTCACAACTACTCAAATCTACATGACTTCACTGAATGCGGAGTTGGAAAGACATGTGTTGTAACTTGCTATTATATGGTATTTCCAAGGTACAGATCTATAGGTATCAGTCAATTCAAGAGCATATATAATAGTAAAATGTAAAACTAGGAAGTGATGAATTTTGAATACTTATTACCTTTGTTTTTAATAATTATTCATCTACAAGCTTTTATAATTTATTTTCATTTATGTGTTTCATAACCAGCTCCCAAAATTCCTGAAAATTTAACAGTTAACTCTTTTCAGCCAGTATTAATTGGTTCTAGCATACTACTGGCTCTATCTGTGTACACATAAGGATGTTTTGCAGGATTGTTTATGATGGCAAAAATAGAAAAGTATATACTTCTTGATAGGGGAATAACTGAGTAAATTATACTGTGTCAATACCCTGGTATATATAGCAGTCAAAGAAACAATCATTGCCTTTTTTGATTTCCATGTGTGTTGTCAAATGGGAGGAGGAGGAAGCAAGGAAGGGTCTATTTCATGACCCCATTTTTATAAAACAAGCGACAAAAGACTTCCTTTATTGATTCATATATATATTTTTAGATAAATATGGAAAAAGTATGTTTACATGGGAATGAGGACAGAAGAGGGCAAGAGGTGTGGTAAGGGAGCAAAGGGTTAGTGTCCATGATAAAAAGAGCATGTATGTTACGAGTCCATGTGTAAATTTTGTGTATGTTTATATATATTGCTTAAAGAAATGCCTGAAAGGAATGTACCAAAATGTTAATGATGCTTGTTTTAGGGTGAGGAATGTTAGATATTTTTTTAATCTGAAAAGAAATTATTTTAATTGAGGGAGAAAATCAGAATTCTGTAGGCTTTCTAAAGATTTAGGTTTATAATAAAATTCTCTCTTGTGAAAGATCATACTTGGATCAGTGTTCAATAAAATTTACCCTGTTAGTTATATATCTTTTTATGTGTATCACTTAAAACAAACAAACCCCTTGGTATGTAGTATCTTATTTCATAAGACCTTGCATCAGCTTTAGAGCTGTGATAGTATATCTGCAAGTTTGTATATATGTTTATGACTTCATGTTTAGTTGTTTTCTTCATTTTCAGATGGCAGTGCATTGTTTGAAGTTGCTTTTATTTTCAAAGATTGCAAGGTAGAAGTTTCCTCTTCCCTCAGCCCCACAGGGACGCTGAATTTTCCTATCCTTTGTTTTTTAAGGAACCCACACTCTAACTCATATTACTCTTCTTCAAAACTTTATCTTACCTTTCCTACTAATCTGTGGGTCCTGGTGGCCTACTGGATATATGGTCCAGAGTTTTATGCATACAATGCATATATTAATTGAGAACAAATAATGGTATTTATCTTCATCTATCACCATACATGGATAAATGATAAAGTTAGTTAAGGGTTCACCAAAGCCTTGATTAATAACATTTTTGTATGTACAGTATTAAAGGGCTTTCAATCATATAATGAAAGATTGTATGCCCAAATAATAGAGTATTGAAATTGTTTTGGTTTGCTTATCCGCTTTCCACCTTGACTTGCCTTTTGAGTCCTCATTTTTATTCTTTTAGTGTTTGGTACTTGAATTACCAGTTCTGTCTTGTGATTGCTTAAGAGCCTCCCCCATAACACTTAGAAACCTTGTTGGTGTTTTATAGTGCCCAATTCAGAAAGTTTGTAGCTTTGTTAAGGTTATGCGCGTTCTTGGTATTGTTTTTGTCTCATGGAAATTTCTTAGGAAATTCCTTGTTTAATCTCTTAAATAAAATAACCCTTCCTCTTATGTGATAAAACTGGAATATTACTCTGCCTCTTGTATTATTGTTCTTTGTCAGTGAATATCTTTGGTAGTAATGTGCTCTGAAATGAGACTAGATTGTATGTTTCTAATACCAAGAGAATTGACAGCTAAAAAATCAGATTGACATGTTTAAACTCATTTTACAAATTGGAGAAATGATAATTTTTATTTTACTTTGTGATGTTTAAATATAGGCATAATACAAATGGGAAAAACATGAAAAGGAAAAATTTACATTGAAACGCTTCATTTCGTTTTGAACTCTAAACATTTAATAGTGTTTTCTGTTATTTTGCACCTTTCTCATTGTCTTTGGGAATTCATGCTCTATTGATTGCTTTCTCCACATTTTTATTTGCATTGAATCTTTTCAGGCTAATTCTTGTTTAAAATGTTACCATTGATTACTTTTCCTTTGACTTGAGATTTATGGTACTGTTTCCTATAAATTGTGTGGAGCATCCGTGTTTAATTTTATGCATTTACTTCAGAAGCAATACAATGGTGATTATTAAAATGTTAACATTTATTTAGGTAAGCTGTTCTTAAGTCACCATGGGCTTTCTTGAAGATATAAGAACGTATAAGAAAATATTGATTCTTTGTGATTTTACTTTTATATTTTTCTGCTATACTTTAAACATCTTCTCTTTTAGCTCTTACTGCATTGGTATTTATTTTCCTGAAAAGTCTGGTTTTCCTTTTGTTTATTTTTGTTGTTTTTAAGAAGCTCCCTTCAGTGATTTTATTGAGAAACATTAGATGATAGAATCATTTTAGTCTTTTTTAAGATTTGAGGGGCACCTTAAATGTAATAGCACTTTTAAGTATTTTTTACCCTAAAATCCAAGATACAATGTCATTAAAACAATCTTTCAAAATAAACTCACAAGTATTATGGTAGATACAAAGGTGGATTTCAATTTTGCATATTCTATTTAAATTTTTATTCACATGCACATGTATTGTTTATCTATGTAATGAAAGTATATGTAACTTCTGGTGATGTTATTTTTCTTATATAAAGCAAAATATTAGCTCTTCTAATAATAGAGCTCTAAAAAAAAAAATGGAAATATCATTCATCCGCAATCCTTCCACCCAGCAAATGTGTCTTCTTTAATCTTTTTATGTATGTACCCCAATTTACAACTTGTGATGATTTGTACCTGATTTTATTTTATTAATTGTTGTATGAACTTCACTGGAGTGTGTAAACTCCTAGAGCTTAGCACCTAATGTGTAAGCAGTAGCTATATTATTTTTTTCCCAGCTGCCAGGCTGCCTGTATACTTAACACCTATCCAGAGCTATTGAATGCAGGGAGGCAGAGGGCATGGCCAAGCCCTGACCTCTTGTGCAGGAGTCCTGAAGCTTTCTTGTCTGTGTTTATAGGCCTTCCCATTCTTACCTATGGGGCAATTCTGGTTGGTGTCATTGTGAAGATTCTTTTTTAGAAAATCTCTTCACTCAGAGGAAGTCATTTTATATTGCTGATTTTATGCACAAATCATCGTTCTTTCCAACATAAGTTAATGAGATTATTGCCTTAATATATAGATCCTTTCATTACTTCCTTGTTTATTATCTTCCTAAACATAAAGGGATTCCAAATACCTTGGCTTTATACTAGCATACTGGACATTGCAATTTTAATTTTCTTTAAAAAAAAGATTCTTAATGCATGCCAACACATCCCCCACCCCCAGGTAAATTTTAGGGCTACTCTTGTGCTGTGTGGTTGGATTATATGATGTTCGTTACCTGAATCCATTTGTGGATTCGTTGTGACCTTGAGATGTTTATAATTTGAGTGCTTTTAACAAAGAATGAGAGATAGTACTTAGTCTGATGGCTGAAGGTTCAGAGGTCTTCCTTTCAGTGAGCAGTTGAGAATGTGCACCAGTCAAGTGAACAATTTGCTGTATCTATTTTGTGGCAAATTATCATAATTATTGGGTATTCTGCAGCTTCTGAGCAGTATGCTCTGTTAATACCTTGGAGTAGTTTTCATGGATGAGAAGTAGAAATGGTTTCTGCTTTAGTACAGATAATATGGCATGAGTTTTATCTAACGAGGAGTAAGTAGAGTCTTAAGAATTTTAGTATGAAAACTCTCTGAATATTCATGGAGTGGATGACTTTGGAGCATGTCAGTATTATCTTTTTTCTTGAGATTTTTGGGGTATGATCAATTTGGCAGAAAATTGCTTGATCATGAGCATGAAGAATAAGGTTTGGATTTTAGGGCATTTAAGTAGATATTTCTCAAAGGGAACTGAAATTATTGACCTAGGGACTATCACATAAGTATTAGTGGTATTCGGGTTGTTGGGAACAGTATATATATGAATTAGCTAGAGTAACTGCCAGGTGTTGGGGGGTTGGCGGTGTTCCCATAACATTTGGAACCCTTCTGTGCTTGTTTCAAGGGCAATTTCTTCTCTCTCCCCCTACCAAACATTTGACCGGTAATATAATGTGTTAGTTCACATATAAAAATGAAAATTAGATTGCTAAGTAGTGCTTTTTCATTTATTTAGAAGTTTTGTTTATCTTGGTGAAAATGACTGAATTTGGTGGGTTTTCATTTTTCTTTTAGGCTCCGTTTATGAACCTCTGAAAAGCATTAATCTTCCGAGACCTGATAATGAAACTCTGTGGGATAAATTGGATCATTATTACAGAATTGGTAAGGAATACTTGAGGAAAACATGTCCTTAGGTAGTTATGATTAATATTTACTCTACCTTATATTGCATATGTTACGTGCATGATGATGATCTCTCATTTGGATGTGGGGATAGTTTCATTGCTTAGGCAGCTATATATTCCACTTGGATCTTGACCCTGGGACTATAAAAGATTTTCAGCACATCATATCTGTCCCTTGAGTAATTTTAAAACTGTCACCAGTGTCCTCTGTGTCTTTTTGCTCTCTTAAACATTACTAGATTTGAGAACTGGAGGCTGTTTCTTCATTACTACCTACATAAAGATTCTGTAAAAGTATTCCTTGCTTACTCATTTACCCGTACATGGTTTCTAAGTAGTCCTAAACCTTTTGTATCTATTACTAATTCTTTGGGATACAAAAGATAATCTCAGGTTACTATTACTAATATTAAGTACCTGTTATATTTGTTGTTGTTTTGTTTTGCCAAGAACAGCCTGGCAAATTTTGCTTTTTAATGTGAGTAAGCAATTTTGATATGTATGCATGGGACTCCTCTTGGTTCATCAGACTGTAAGTTAGAAAAGCCTGTTAATTTTTGCCAGTTTGCTTCTTGTGCCATTTATGTGGCCTTGTATGGCAAATAATATAAAATTTAGTTTATTTATTTCCCTAAGATAAGGATTTTTTTGTTGTTGCTGTTTGTGTTAACCTCATATAAAACCTTAATTCATCTTATTTTAGTCAAAATTCTAGAATATGTTCTTATGTGGCCCTTTTATTATCATTGTAACCATAGCTAGATGAAGAAATGTAAATACCTTTTTAAAGAAATGTCAGTTGTTTACTTGAGACTTTAAGGACCAATTCTTTCCTCTGGGAAAAATGATAATTACCCTGACATTCTAAAAGAAATGGTAATGATAATGTCAGGTTTGTCTGAAAAAAAGAAGAAAGTTAATTCTTTAATCTCTGTGAAGGAGAAGAATGCTTTAGACCTTTGAAAAACTGTCCTAAAAGTAGTTGACATATGTCAATCTAGATTAGAGTAATTTAATGCATTTTGGTGAAAATCATTTATATTTAGGAATAAAATCACTTTTAGGAAATATAGTTTTAGTGTGTGTACTTTTATATTTTAGGATTCTTATAAAAGGTAATAAAACATTAATTTCAGACTTTTTTTAACGTAAAATGTTCTCAAAATAATTATTTACTTGTTTTCATGTCATATGAGAATGGGATTTGGTTTTAAAATGATAAACATATCTCTAGCCTGTATAGTATAATATGTAAAATGAATATATTCCGCAGAAGTCTAGGCACAAATTAGTCATCATGGAAAATAGGATTCTGGTTTATTTAGCAGTGGAACTGGCTTTGGATTTAGCCATTAATGCCACTCTATGTTGTACATTTGTTTTGTTTCCCTATTGAACTTCTGTTGAAAACAATAATAAAAAGATACTGATCTTTTTTTTTCTGTATCTGATGTTACAACACTTACTGACATTGAGTATGATATGCTAAAAGCTTTTTAATTGCTAATTAGCTGAGTCCTATTCTCAAAAGTAGAAATATCCTTCCTGCAGAGTGGATTCCCACTTGTGCTGGAGTGACTTACATGAAGTAATTTCTGCCTTCTAAAAAGTTGTATACTATTGGTAGGTTTAGGAACAACAGAATTATCAGCAGTAGGATGAGGAAACGAAAGAAGATTGAGATCTTCAGCCCAAGGGAAATGGATGGCTGTACAGTTCATTCTTTTTCTTGTCTTCCATTCCAGTGAAGTCAACGTTGCTGCTATATCAAAGTCCAACCACAGGTCTCTTTCCCACTAAAACTTGTGGTGATGATCAGAAGGCAAAAATCCATGACAGTCTTTACTGTGCTGCTGGGGCCTGGGCTTTGGCTCTTGCATACAGGTAAGCTGGTGTGTGCTCTTCTAGTAACTGTCAGTCTGGATAATAGGGTTTTGTTGGCCCACGTTGAACTGAGCATCTATCTTTTGGCTCTGCTGATGACTCATTGTGTGTGATCTGTGACTGCTCAAGGCCTCTAAACAAATTTTAAGTTTTCCTAAGGATTTACACCAGACTAGTTCTAACAGTTTAAAGACCTTGTAACCAAAATTTTTTTCAACTGTAGGTTTTTAAATCATCATTACTTTTTGGCAGAATTATCTGCTCATTCTCTTTGAGTTATTTGCTTTCAATCAGGATTAATTGTTGATTGAATTTTGCAGATGATAAAACTGGGGCCCAGGTAGTTAGCAGATTTTTCCAAAAATACACAACTTGTTAATGATAGAGCCAGGGCCAGGACACCCCCCACTGCACCCCACCCCACTCTAGTTTAGTATTTTTTCCCAATGCAATTCATGGAGATATTTATCACTTGTTAAATCTGGTTGTGAATCAAATAATTATTTTATAAAGTTAAAAAATCCCTTTACAATACAAAATATCTTCTTATTTTGTAATATACGGAAAACATTCAGTGTGTGTGTCCTGACTCACCATCAGAGATAAACATTTTAACCATTGTTAAGATTCGGTTTATGAATATTAATTTTCTGAAGGCGAAACATATGCATGTACTTCTGATTTGAAAATTGTATCTTTCATGTGAACATGAGTCCTCTGTTGAAAATTATTGATGTGTTGCACCTAGAAAATCAAATACTGAGATAATATGAAGTAATGGCCTTTAGCACACTTGTTTGCTAATGTCACTACCAGCATTTCCTAACATTCTATGTGAGCACAGTACAGTTTCCTTGAATGTCAAGCTAATACTGGTCCTATGAGTACAGAGAATGCCAGCAATACCTTAACTAAGTGGTCAGGCTAGTAAGGACAGGAGTTGCTTCACTGTGACACAGTGCTAAGTGCACATTGCCCATGTTGACTTCTTACCAAAATGATTAAATAGATCTACGTATGAATAAACAATCAGACAAAGCCAAATTGTGGCTACTTATAAGTCAACTTGCCTGGACTCTTAAAAAATGTAGCTATCAGAGAAGATTAGAAAGTAGTTATGAATATAACTTAGAGTAAGAAAGACTAAAGAAATGATTCAGGAAGATGGTAGAGCAGAAGGATCCTGAGGTAACTTTGTCCCACAAACACCCAAGATAACAGCCACATTAGTGTAACTAACTCTGAAAATGACCAAAAGACTGACAGAACAGACTTTACACAGTTAACTGTAGAGAGGAGGCCACATCAAAAAGAGTAGGAAGGGCAGAGACATGGTTGGGAGCCAGATCCCCTGGGAGACTAACCACAAAGGGGATGCACACCACCAGCACAGAGGAGTGAGAGGATCAGGCTCCACATGGCACTCCAGGCACAGGGGACCCACACTGGGAAGATGGCTATCTATAACATTAAACTTTGAAAGCTAGTGGGGCTTGAATTCTGGAGTTTTTACAATCAGCAAGGCTTAATTCTTCCTTTAAAAATTAGCAGGTTTAGCTCTGGCAGAGCTGGAGGGTGATAGGAAACCGAACACCTGCCTTTAAAGAGCCAGCATAAGAAGTAATGTGGTCACACAGTTTGAAAAGCATGTGGGGTATTCATAAAAAAGATTTATTTACTAATGTAATGTAATGTAAATTACATTATTTACTAATGTAATGTAATGTAAATTTATTTACATTAGTAAATAAATCTTGTAAGAACAAGTGCTGGAGGGACAAGGATCTTGAGGATCTTTAGGAGACTTCTTCTGAGAACAAAAGAGGTGTCAGGTGCCATTTCTTTCCCCCTGTGTAGCCTAGAAAGCAGGACACTTGCAGAACCAGCACAAACACTTTCTACTTATCCTGCTAGTACTAAGCACCCTGCCCTGCGTTCTCCTGGGATCAGCCCCATTTGGTAGGCATGTCTCCAAAGCACCTCCTGCCCCAACACGCCCTGCAAGCAACCCTGGCTGGGACTGGCACCATTTTACAGTGACTCCTGCCCTGAGCAGTGGGGAAGATAACCATCCACACTAGCAAGTCCACAGCCCCAGCAGCTGAAATTTATAGCTAGCAGCACAGAGACAGTGCCTTGCCAATCAGTGTGACTGCGGTCCTGGCAGATAGACGAGGTGCAGGCATCTGTGCTGACTGATGGTCCTGCCCACAAATGAAAGCCTCTCAGGGAACAAAGCAGGGAGAGTGTCCTGCAGGTCAGTGTGGCTGCATTTCCAGATGACAGACTGGGGACAGCCATCTGGCTTGACTGCTAGCCCCAACCACTAATGAAAACTGCCCCTAAGGTCAGTGCAACCAGCCCCAGCAGATGGGCTGAGGGCAGACATCTGGTCTGATTGGTGACACTACTCAAATAGAAGCCTGATGCATCCACAGATTGGCTTCTTAACAGGTAGCAAAACCCTACCTGCTGAAACCACAACAGGCAAAGTGAGCCATTGCAGCCTAAAGAACTGAAGGCAAATGTGGCTTAACAACAGTGGGGCACATGCAACCCACATAGGAGATACCCCTGAAGTACCTGGTTCTGGTAAAGAGAGAGCATTGTGCTATAGGGCATTACAGGACCTCTTCTTCATAAGGCCATGACTTTCGAGATCAGGAGATGCAGCTGACTTTTCTAGTACATGAAAACCAATAGATTGTTAGACAAAATGAGACAGAGAAATATATCCCAAATGAAAGAAGAAGACAAAACCACAACAAAAGATCTAACTGAAATAGAAGGAAGCAATATGTCTAATTAAGAATTCAAAGTAATGGTCATAAAGATACTCACTGGATTTGAGAAAAGAGTGGAGGATATCAGTGAGACCTTCAAGAAGATAAAATATAAAAAAGAACCTGTCAGAGATATAAAAGTCCGTAATTGAAATAAGAAATACACTAGAGGGAATCAATAGAAGATCAGAAGAGGCAGAAGAGTGGATCAGCGACCTGGAAGACTGGGTAAAGGAAAGCAACTGGGCTGAATAATAAGAGAAAAAAAATATAATAAAAAATGAGAATAGGTTAAGGGAATTCAGTAACACCATCACATGTAATAACGTTCACATTATAGGGATCCCAGGAGGAAGGTCACAGAGAATGTATTTGAAGAAATAAAATCAAAGAAAGAAATAAAACCAAAAACTTTCCAAATCTGGGGAAGTAAACATATCCAGATTCAGGGATCACAGAGATCCCGCAGTGAAATTAAGGAGGTTCACACCAAGAAACATAATATTAAAATGGCAAAAAGTAGTAACAAAACATCTCAAAGGCAGCAAGAGAAAAAACAGTTACAAATAAGGGAAACCTCATAATGCTATCTGCTGATTTTTCAGTGAAAACTTGAATGTACAGAGATGGAGAAACATTTATAATACAAATGGAAGCTAAAAGAAAGATAGGGTAGCGATACTTTTATTAGACAAAATAGACTTTAAAACAAAGACTATAATAAGAGATAAAGGACACTACATAATGATAAAAGGAACAGTCCAACAGGATGGTATAACGGTTGTTACTATTTATGCACCCACCATGCTACCACCTAAATACATAAAGCAACTATTAACGGACATAAATGAAGAAACTGACAGGAATACAATAATCGTGGGTGACTTTAACACTCTGCTTATATCAATGGATAGATCATTTGGCCAGAAAATCAACAAGGAAACAGTGGCCTTGAATGACACATTGGGTCAATTGGGCCTAACAGATACATTCAGAACATTCCATTCAAAAGCAGTGGAATACGTATTCTTTTCAAGTGCACATGGAATGTCTCCAAAAGATATCACATGTTAGGTCACCAAAGAAGTCTCAATAAATTCAAAAAGACTGAAATAATGTTATGCATCTTTTCTGACCAAAACGATATGAAAATAGAAAGTAATCACAAGAAAAAATCTGGAAAGGGCACAAATACATGGAAACTAAATAACATTCTAACAAATAAGAAATGTGTCAACGGACAAACAGAATAAAAAATACATGCAGACAAATGAAAATGAAAACAGAATGGTCCAAAATTTGGGGGATAAAGCAAAACCTGTTCGAAAAGGAGTGATTACAGTCTATCTTAAGCAATGCAGGTCTGTCTTAAGAAAAATTTCAGCTAAACAACCTAATATTACAACGAATGGAGCTTGAAAAAGAAGAGTGAACAAAGCTAGTAGAAGAAAGGAAATAATAAAGATTAGAGTAGAAATAAATGAAACAGGGACTAAAAACAAAGCAGAATAATTAATGAAACCAGGAAGTGGTTCTTTGAAAAGATGAACAAAAAAGGTAGACCTTTTGCCAGACTCAAAAAAAAAAAAAAAAAAAAAGGACTCAAAATCAGCAATGAAGAAATAACAACCAATATCACAGAAATACAAAGGATTATAAGAAAATATTATGAAAGACTATTTCCCAACACATTGGGCTACCTAGAAGAAATGTATAAATTTCTTAGATGCATATAACCTAACAAAACTGAAGCAGGAAGAAATAGAAAATTTACATGTTAATGTAAATAGCAAGATTTCATTCGTTTTCTGGCTGAGTAATGTGTGTGTGTGTATGTGTGTGTGTGTACATATATTACATCTTCTTTAACCATTCATCAATGATTGGACACTTGGATTCTTTCTATACCTAGGCTACTATTGTAAACAATGCTACAAAAAACGTTGGGTGCATATATCTTGTTGAGTAAGTTTTTTCATTTTCTTTGGGTAAATACCAAGTAGAAGAATTACTGGATGATATGGTAATTCTATTTTTACATTTTTGAGGAACCTCCACAATGTTTTTCACAGTAGCTGCACCAATTTGCATTTCCTCCACTGACACACAAAGTGTCCACATCCTCTCCAACATTTGTTATTTCTTGTGATTTTGATTTTATCCATTCTGAGAGATGTAAATGATATCTCATTGTGTTTTAATTTGCACTCTCTGATGATTGGTGACGCTGACCTTTTCATGCGTCTGTTGGCCGTGTGTAGGTCTTCTCTAGAAAAATATCCATTCCAGTCCTCTGCCCATTTTTTAATTGAACTATTTGGTTTTTGTATGTTGAATTGTGTTAAGTTCTTTATATATGTTGGATATTAACTCCCTCTCAAAGGTATCACTTGCAAATATATTGTCCCACTCAGTAGGTTGCCTTTATGCCTCATTGCTGGTTTCCTTTGCTGTGCAAAAGCTTTTCATTTTGGCATTCCCAATGGTTTAATCTTGCGTTTGGTTCCCTTGCCTGAGGAAACATATTTAGAAAAATGTTCTTATGGCCATTGTTGAAAACTTTCTCGCCCATGGTTTTTTTATAAGAGTTTTATGGTTTCAAGATGGAATAGGAGAAGATGGCGGTGTATGAGGACGCTGGGCTCACCGCGTCTTGCTGATCACTTAGATTCCACCCACATCTGCCTAAATAACCCAGAAAACTGGCAGAAGACTAGCAGAATGGACTCTCTGGAGCAAAGCATAGACAAGAGGCCCACGGAAGAGTGTAGGAAAGGCGGAGAGGCAGTGCATGCTACACAGACTGGTGGGAAGGAGCCAGGGCGGTGGAGGGGCAGCACGCCTGGCAAGGCAGAGCCCCAGTCTGACTTGCAAAAGGGGAGGGGCCGGAATGTGTGAGTTCTGACAGCAAGCAGGACTTAACATCTGGAATGTTAAGTCAGCAGCTCGGCTCAGAGAGCAGGAGGGCAAGAGGACACCAGGAGGGAGAGTATTTGAGCCCTGGAAGACAGAGCTCACCTCAGTGGGGAAGAAAGGGTCTGGCCAATGCCATCTCCCTCTCCCATCCCCCAGCTGAAATCCCAAAGGGAACCAGTCCCTGTCACCGAACTTGTTTGCACCATGCAAACACCCAATGCTGTGCTTCTGTGGATCCATCCCTCTGACTGTTCTGCCTGCCTCCTGGTGCTGCAGGGCCCCGCCCACAGGGGACCACCCGGGGCAAAACAAGCTAAGCCTGCCCCTCCCGCCCCTGTACACCTTGCAGATCCACCCCGGCTAATATGCCAGATCCCATCAAAGCAGCACCAAAGCCTGGGAGTGTGCAAGTAGCCCAGACAGGGGCCACACCACTCCAGTGTGACCTGCCCCTGGGAGAGGGAAAGAAAAGGTACACACCAGTCTGACTGTGGCCCTAGCTGTGGGCTGGGGACAGACATCAGGTCCGATTGCAGCCCTGCCAAACAACACAAGTTATTCCAGACAGCACAGTGGACATGCCCCACAGTTCCGCGCCCCTCCAGGGACTATCCAAAATGATGAAACGGAAGAATTCTCCTCAAAAGAAACTCCAGGAAGTAGCGACAACTAACGAACTGATCAAAAACGATTTAAGCAATATAACAGACCACGAATATAGAATAATAATCATAAAATTAATCACTGAGCTTGAAAAAGTATAGAGGAGAGCAGAGAATCTATTGCTACATAGATCAGGGGACTAAGAAACTGTCAGGAGGAGCTAAAAAAATGCTATAAACAAGGTGCAAAATAAAATGGAGGAGACCTCAGCTTGGATTGAAGAGGTAGAGGAGAGAATAGGTGAACTAGAAGATAAAATTATGGAAAGAGGAAGCTGAGAAAAAGAGATAAAAAAATCCAGGAGTATGAGGGGGGAATTAGAGAACTAAGTGATGCAATCAAGCACAACAATATCCATATAATTCGGATTCCAGAAGAGGAAGAGAGAGAAAAAGGTGCTGAAGGGGTACTTCAAAAAATCATAGTTGAGAAATTCCATGATCTGGGGAAGGAAACAGGCATTAAAATCCAAGAGGCACAGAGAACTCTCTTCAGACGTAACTTGAATTGATCTTCTGTGTGACATATCATAACAAAACTGGCAAACTACCAGGATAAAGAGAAAATTCTGAAAGCAGCTAGGGATAAGCACCCTCTAACATATAAAGGGAGACTGATAAGACTAGTGACGGATCTATCTAATGAAACTTGGCAGGTCAGAAAGGAATGGCAGGAAATCTTCAATGTGATGAACAGAAAAAATATGCAGCCAAGAATCATTTATCCAGAAAGTCTGCCATTCAGAATAGAAGGAGAGTTAAAGGTCTTCTCAAAAAAAAAAAAAAAAATGAAGGAATTCATCACCACTAAACAAGCCCTACAAGAGATATTAAGGGGGATTCTGTGAGTGAAATGTTGCAAGGACCACAAAGGACCAGAGACATGACTACAAGCATGAAACCTACAGACATCACAATGACTCTAAACCCATATCACTCTATAACACTGTATGTAAATGGACTAAATGTTCCAACCAAAAGACATACGGTATCAGAATGGCCAAAAAAACAAGACCCATCTATTTGCTGTCTACAAAAAGAGACTCCTTTTAGACTTGAGGACACCTTCAGATTGAAAGTGAGGGGATGGCGAACTATCTATCATGCTACTGGAAGTCAAAAGAAAGCTGGAGTAGACATACTTATATCAGACAAACTGACGTTAAATTAAACGCTGTAACAAGAGATGAAGAAGGGCATTATATAATAATTACAGGGTCTATCCATCAGGAAGAGCTAACAACTATAAGTGTCTATGTGCCAAATACGGGAGCCCCCAAATATATAAAACAATTACTCAAGGGGCGCCTGGGTGGCGCAGTCGGTTAAGCGTCCAACTTCAGCCAGGTCACGATCTCGCAGTCTGTGAGTTGGAGCCCCGCGTCGGGCTCTGGGCTGATGGCTCAGAACCTGGAGCCTGTTTCCGATTCTGTGTCTCCCTCTCTCTCTGCCCCTCGCCTGTTCATGCTCTGTCTCTCTCTGTCCCAAAAATAAATAAACGTTAAAAAAAATAAAAAAATAATAAAACAGTTACTCACAAACATAAGCAACCTTATTGATAAGAATGTGGGAATTGCAGGGGACTTTAACACTCCACTTACAGAAATGGATAGATCATCTAGATACATGGTCAATAAAGAAACGAGGGCCCTGAATGATACATTGGATAAGAGGACTTCACAGATATATTTAGAACTCTGTATCCCAAAGCAACAGAATATACTTTCTTCTCGAGTGCACATGGAACATTCTCGAAGATAGATCACATACTGGGTCACAAAACAGCCCTTGATAAGTATACAAGAATTGAAATCATACCTTGCATACTTTCAGACCACAATGCTGTGAAGCTTGAAATCAATCACAGGAAAAAGTCTGGAAAACCTCCAAAAGCATGGAGGTTAAAGAACACCCTACTAAATAATGAATAGGTCAACCAGGCAATTAGAAAAGAAATTTAAAAATGTATGGAAACAAATGAAAATGAAAATACAACAATCCAAACGCTTTGGGATGCAGCGAAGGCAGTCCTGAAAGGAAAATAATTGCAGTCCAGGACTATCTCAAGAAACAAGAAAAATCCCAAATACAAACTCTAACAGCACACCTAAAGGAAATAGAAGCAGAACAGTAAGGACACCCCAAACCCAGCAGAAGAAGAGAAATAATAAAGATCAGAACAGAAATAAACAACACAGAATCTAAAAAAAACTGTAGAGCAGATCAATGAAACAAAGAGTTGGTTTTTTGAAAAAATAAACAAAATTGACAAACCTCTAGCCAGGCTTCTCAAAAAGAAAAGGTAGATGACTCAAATAGATAAAATCATGAATGAAAATGGAATTATTACAACCAATCCCTCAGAAATACAAGCAATTATCAGGGGATACTATGAAAAATTATATGCCAACAAACTGGACAACCTGGAAGAAATGGACAAATTCCTAAACACCCACAAGCTTCCAAAACTCAATCAGGAGGAAATAGAAAGCTTGAACAGACCCATAACCAGCGAAGAACTTGAATCAGTCATCAAAAGTCTCCCGACAAATAAGAGTCCAGGACCAGACGACTTCACAAGGGAATTCTACCAGACATTTAAAGCAGAGATAATACCTATTCTTCTCAAGCTGTTCCAAAAAATCAAAAGGGAAGGAAAACTTCCAGACTCATTCTATGAAGCCAGTATTATTTTGATTCCTAAACCAGACAGAGACCCAGTAAAAAAACAGAACTACAGGCCAATATCCCTGATGAATATGGATGCAAAAATTCTCAGTAAGATACTAGCAAATCGAATTCAACAGCATATAAAAAGAATTATTCACCATGATCAAGTGGGATTCATTCCTGGGATGCAGGGCTGGTTTAACATTCGCAAATCAACGTGATACATCAAATTAATAAAAGAAAAGAACCATATGATCCTCTCTATAGATGCAGAAAAAGCATTTTACAAAATCCAGCATCCTTTCTTAATAAAAACCCTTGAGAAAGTCGGGATAGAAGGAACATACTTAAACATCATAAAAGCCATTTATGAAAAGCCCACAGCTAATATCATCCTCAATGGGGAAAAACTGAGAGTTTTTCCCCTGAGGTCAGTAACAGGACAGGGATGTCCACTCTCATCGCTGTTGTTT
>NW_024412421.1:1874429-2146462 GCF_014898765.1 Herpailurus yagouaroundi
TTTTTCCCCATTGAGGATGATGTTAGCTGTGGGCTTTTCATAAATGGCTTTTATGATGTTTAAGTATGTTCCTTCTATCCCGACTTTCTCAAGTGTTTTTATTAAGAAAGGGTGCTCAATTTTGTCAAAGGCGTTTTCTGCATCGATGGACAGGATCATACGGTTCTTATCTTTTCTTTATTAATGTGATGTATCACGTTGATTTGCGAATGTTGAACCAGCCCTGCATCCCAGGAATGAATCCCACTTGATCATGGTGAATAATTCTTTTTATATGCTTTTGAATTCGATTTGCTAGTATCTTATTGAGAATTTTGCATCCATATTCATCAGGTATATTGGCCTATAGTTCTCTTTTTTTGCTGGGTGTCTTTCTGGTTTAGGAATCAAAGTAATGCTGGCTTCATAGACTGAGTCTGGAAGTTTTCCTTCCCTTTCTATTTTTTGGAATAGCCTGAGAAAGATAGGTATTATCTCTGCTTTAAACGTCTGGTAGAACTCCCCTGGGAAGCCATCTGGTCCTGGACTCTTATTTGTCTGGAGATTTTTGATGACTGATTCAAGTTCTTCGCTGGTTATGGGTCTGTTCAAGCTTTCTATTTCCTCCTGATTGAGTTTTGGAAGCGTGTGGGTGTTTAGGAATTTGTCCATTTCTTCCAGGTTGTCCAATTTGTTGGCATATAATTTTTCATAGTATTCCCTGGCAATTGCTTGTATCTCTGAGGGATTGATTGTAATAATTCCATTTTCATTCATGATTTTATCTATTTGGGTCATCTCCCTTTTCTTTTTGAGAAGCCTGGCTAGAGGTTTGTCAATTTTGTTTATTTTTTCAAAAAACCAACTCTTCGTTTCATTGATCTGCTCTACAGTTTTTTTAGATTCTGTGTTGTTTATTTCTGTTCTGATCTTTATTATTTCTCTTCTTCTGCTGGGTTTAGGCTGCCTTTGCTGTTCTGTTTCTATTTCCTTTAGGTGTGCTGTTAGATTTTGTATTTGGGGTTTTTCTTGTTTCTTGATATAGGCCTGGATTGCAATGTATTTTCCTCTCAGGACTGCCTTCGCTGCATCCCAAAGCGTTTGGATTGTTGAATTTTCATTTTCATTTGTTTCCATGTATTTTTCAATTTCTTCTCTAATTGCCTGGTTGACCCATTCATTATTTAGTAGGGTGTTTTTTAACCTCCATACTTTTGGAGGTTTTCCAGACTCTTTCCACTGGTTGATTTCAAGCTTCACAGCATTGTGGTCTGGAAGTATGCATGGTACGATCTCAATTTTTGTATACTTATGAAGGTCTGTTTTGTGACCCAGTATGTGATCTATCTTGGAGAATGTTCCATGTGCACTGGAGAAGAAAGTATATTCTGTTGCTTTGGGATGCAGAGTTCTAAATATGTCTGTGAAGTCCATCTGATTCAATGTATCATTCAGGGCCCTTGTGTCTTTATTTACCATGTGTCTAGATGATGTATCTATTTGTAAGTGGAGTGTTAAAGTCCCCTGCAATTACCACATTCTTATCAATAAGGTTGCTTATGTTTGTGTTTCTTATATATATTTGGGGGCACCTGTATCTGGCCCATAGACATTTATAATTGTTAGCTCTTCCTGATGGATAGACCCTGTGATTATTATATAATGCCCTTCTTCATCTCTTTTTACAGCCTTTAAAGTCCAGTTTGTCTCATATAAGTATGGCTACTCCAGCTTTCTTTAGACTTCCAGTGGCATGATAAATAGTTCTCCATCTCCTCACTCTCACTCTGAAGGTGTCCTCAGGTCTAAAACGAGTCTCTTGTAGACAGCAAATAGATGGTCTTGTTTCTTTATCCATTCTGATACCCTATGTCTTTTGGTTGGCGCATTTAGTCCACTTACGTTCAATGTTATAGAAAGATATGGTTTTAGAGTCATTGTGATGTCCGTAGGTTTCATGCTTGTAGTGATGTCTCTGGTACTTTGTCTCACAGGATCCCCCTTAGGATCTCTTGTAGGGCTGGTTTAGTGGTGACAAATTCCTTCAGTTTTGTTTGTTTGGGAAGACCTTTATCTCTCCTTCTATTCTAAATGACAGGCTTGCTGGATAAAGGATTCTCGGCTGCATAGTTTTTCTGGTCATCACATGGAAGATCTCCTGCCATTCTTTCTGGCCTGCCAAGTTTCAGTAGAGAGATCAGTCACGAGTCTTATAGGTCTCCCTTTATATGTTAGAGCACGTTTATCTCTAGCTGCTTTCAGAATTTTCTCTTTATCCTTGTATTTTGCCAGTTTGACTATGATATGTCATGCAGAAGATCGATTCAAGTTCCGTCTGAAGGGAGTTCTCTGTGCCTCTTGGATTTCAATGCCTTTTTCCTTCCCCAGATCCAGGAAGTTCTCAGCTATTATTTCTTCAAGTACACCTTCAGCATCTTTCCCTTTCTCTTCCTCCTCTGGGATACCAATTATGCGTATATTATTTCTCTTTAGTGCATCACTTAGTTCTCTAATTTTCCCCTCAAACTCCTGGATTTTTTTATCTCTCTTTTTCTCAGCTTCTTCTTTTTCCATAATTTTATCTTCTAGTTCTCCTGTTCTCTCTTCTGCCTCTTCAGCCCGAGCCGTAGTTGTCTCCATTTTATTTCGCAGCTCATGGATAGCATTTTTTAGCTCCTCCTGGCCGTTCCTTAGTCCCTTGATCTCTGTAGCAAGAGATTCTCTGCTGTCCTCTATACTGTTTTCAAGCCCAGCGATTAATTTTATGACTATTATACTAAATTTACTTTCTGTTATATTGTTTAAATCGTTTTTGATCAGTTCGTTAGCTGTCGTTATTTCCTGGACGTTTTTCTGAGGGAAATTATTCCGTTCATTTTGGACAGTCCCTGGAGCGTTGCGGGACTGCGGTGCACTTCCCCTGTGCTGTCTTGAGTAACTTGCATTGGTGGGCAGGCTGGAGTCAGACCTGATGTCTGCCCCCAGCCCACTCCTGGGGCCACAGTCAGACTGGCGTGTACCTTCTCTTCCCCTCTCCTAGGGGCAGGATTCACTGTGGGGTGGCAGCCTGTCTGGGCTACTTGCACATTGCCAGGCTTGTGCTGGGGATCTGGCGTATTAGCTGGGGTGAATCGGCAAGGTGCACAGGTGTGGGAGGGGCAGGCTCAGCTTGCTTTTCCATTGAAGATCCGCTTTGGGAGGGGCTCTGTGGCACTGGGAGGGGTCAGACGCAGGAGGGATGGATCCGCAGAAGCACAGCATTGGGTGTTTGCGGGGTGCAAGAAAGTTCCCTGGCAGGAACTGGTTCCCTCTGGGATTTTGGCTGGGGAATGGGCATTGGAGATGGCGCTGGCGAGCACCTTTGTTCCCTGCCAAGCCGAGTTCTTTCGTCTTGGGCTCAACGATTCTCCCTCCCATTGTCCTCAGCCCTCCGGCTCTCCGAGTAGAGCTGTTAGCTTATAACCTTTCAGATGTCAAGTCCTGCTTGCTGTCGGAACACACTCCGTCCAGCCCCTCCGCTTTTGCAAGCCATACTCAGGGGCTCTGCTTGGCCAGCGGACTGCCCCTTCCGCCCAGGCTGCCTCCTGCCAGTCCGTGGAGCGCACACCGCCTCGCCGCCCTTCCTACCCTCTTCCGTGGGCCTCTCGTCTGCGCTTGGCTCTGGATACTCCATTCTGCTAGTCTTCTGGCGGTTTTCTGGGTTATTTAGGCAGCTGTAGGTGGGATCTAAGTGATCAGCAGGACGCATGGTGAGCCTAGCATCCTCCTATGCTGCCATCTTCCCAGGATGTCTTCATCAGTTGCATTTTTAACACTAATAATGAAGCAACAGAAAGACAAAGAAACTGATCCCATTCACAATTGCACCAAGAAGCATAAAATACCTAGGAATGAACCTAACCAAAGAAGTAAAAGATGTGTATGCTGAATACTATAGAATGGTTATGAGGAAAATTGAAGAAGACATAAAGAAATGGAAACCATTCCGTGCTCAATAATTGGAAGAATAAATATTGTTAAAATGTCAATACTACCCAAAGTTATCTACACATTCAGTGCAATCCCAATCAAAATAGCACCAGCATTCTTCTCAAAACTAGAACAAGCAATCCTAAAATTCATATGGAACCACAAAAGGCCCCGAATAGCCAAGGTAATTTTGAAGAAGAAGACCAAAGCGGGAGGCATCACAATCCCAGACTTTAGCCTCTACTACAAAGCTGTCATCATCAAGACAGCATGGTAGTGGCACAAAAACAGACACATAGACCAATGGAATAGAATAGAAACCCCAGAACTAGACCCATGAAAGTATGTCCAACTAATCTTTGACAAAGCAGAAAAGATATCCAATGGAAAAAAGGCCGTCTCTTTAACAAATGGTGTTGGGAGAATCGGACAGCAAGATGCAGAAGGATGAATCTAGACCACCTTCTCACAGCATTCACAAAAATAAACTCAAAATGGATAAAGGACCTGAATGTGAGACAGGGACCCATCAAAACCCTAGAGGAGAAATAGGAGAAAACCTCTCTGACCTCAGCCGCAGTAATTTCTTACATGACATATCCCCAAAGGCAAGGGAATTAAAAGCAAAAATGAATTGTTGGGACCTCATGAAGATGACAAGCTTGTGCACTGCCAAGGAAACAATCAACAGAACTAAAAGCCAAGCAACAGAATGGGAAAAGATATTTGCAAATGACATATCAGACAAAGGGCTAGTAGCCAAAATCTATAAAGAGCTTACCAAACTGCACACCCAAAAGACAAATAATCCAGTGAAGAAATGGGCAGAAGACATGGGTAGACACTTCTCTAAAGAGGACATCCAGATGGCCAACAGGCACATGAAATCATGCTCAATGTCGCTCCTCATCAGGGAAATAGAAGTCAAAATCACACTCAGTTATCACTGCACACCATTCAGAATGGCCAAAATGAACAAATCAGGAGACTATAGATGCTGGCGAGGATGTAGAGAAATGGGAACCCTCTTGCACTGTTGGTGGGAATGCAAACCGGTGCAGTCACTCTCAAAACAGTGTGGATGTTCCTCAAAACAGTAAAATTAGATCTACCCTGTGACCCAGCAATAGCACTGCTAGGAATTTACCCAAGGGATACAGAAGTGCTGATGTATAGGGGCACTTGTACGCCAATGTTTATAGCAGCACTTTCAACAATAGCCTAATTAATGCAAAGAGGCTAAATGTCCATCAATTGATGAATGCATAAAGAAATTGTGGTTTATATACATAATGGAATACTACGTGGCAATGAGAAAGAATGAAATCTGTCCTTTTGTAGCATCGTGGATGGAACTGGAGAGTGTTATGCTAAGTGAAGTAAGTTATACAGGGAAATACAGATACCATATGTTTTCACTCTTATGTGGATCCTGAGAAACTTAACAGAAGACCATGGGGTAGGGGGGAACTACCATATGTTTTCACTCTTATGTGGATCCTGAGAAACTAAACAGAAGACCATGGGGTAGGGGGGAAAAAAAGGAGTTATAGAGGGAGGGAGCCAAAATATAAGAGAGTCTTAAAAACTGAGAACAAACAGGGTTGATGGGGGTTGGGAGGGATGGGAGTGTCGGTGATGGGTATTGAGGGGGGCACGAGTTGGAATGAGTACTGTGTGTTGTATGGAAACCAATTTGACAATAAATTTCATATTTTAAAAATTAATTAATTAAAAAAAGTTTTATGGTTTTGTGTCTCACAGTAATTCATTTGGAGTTTATTTTTTGTGCAGTGTAAGGAACTGGTCCAGTTTTATTCTTTTGCATGTAACCCTTTAGTTTTCCTGGCACCATTTTTGAAGAGACTGCCTTTTCCCAATTACACATTATTACTTCCTTTGTTGTATAATAATCAACCATATAAGTGTGGGTTTATTTATTCATATGTGGAATTTAAGAAACCAAATAAATAAATGAACAAACAAAAAAGAGGCAAACAAAAACCCATACTCTTTTTTTTTTAATTTTTTCAACGTTTTTTATTTATTTTTGGGACAGAGAGAGACAGTGCATGAATGGGGGAGGGGCAGAGAGAGAGGGAGACACAGAATCGGAAACAGGCTCCAGGCTCCGAGCCATCAGCCCAGAGCCTGACGCGGGCTCCAACTCACGGACTGCGAGATCGTGACCTGGCTGAAGTCGGACGCTTAACCGACTGCGCCACCCAGGCGCCCCAAAACCATAGTCTTAAATGCAGGTAACAAACTGTAAGTTGCCAGAGAGTAGGTAGGTGGATGGGGGGGATAGGCGAAATAGATAAAGGAGATCAAGAATACACTTATCTTCAGGAATATTGAGTACCATATTGTTGACTCATTATATTATACACCTGAAACTAATATAACACTGTATGTTAATCATACTTCATTTAAAAAAAGAAAAAGGCAATAAAATGTTAAATTAGTCAACAAAATAAACATGGCACTCAAATGCAATCTTTTATTGTATCCCACATTAGAAATAAATCCTAAAAGGTATATCTTGGGTATATTTGGGTAAATTTGATATAGCATATATATTAGATAATTTAGTAACAATATTAAATTTCTTGGGTTTGTTGATAATATTATGGTTATGAAGGCAAATGTCCTTGTTTTTTTTTTTTTTAAAGTATCTGTTTTATTTTTTTTTTAATTTTTTTTTCAACGTTTTTTATTTATTTTTGGGACAGAGAGAGACAGAGCATGAACGGGGGAGGGGCAGAGAGAGAGGGAGACACAGAATCGGAAACAGGCTCCAGGCTCTGAGCCATCAGCCCAGAGCCCGACGCGGGGCTCGAACTCATGGACCGCGAGATCGTGACCTGGCTGAAGTCGGATGCTTAACCGACTGCGCCACCCAGGCGCCCCAAATGTCCTTGTTTTTAAGACATGTTTTTGAAGTGTGTGATAAGTAAATTCACGGATTATTATTCTTCCATTTATTCATTTTTTAGAATTAAAGGTATTCATCAGATCATATTAAAACTTGAGTTTACCTCCACAGAGCTTATTAAGGAGAGTGGAATATTGCTAGATCCTGGTAGAAAATAAAGGAATTATTTCAGGTCATCATATTCACCTTAATACTGTGAAAAGGTAATAAATATATCCTGGCAGCCTAAATGTTTTTACTCAAATGCACCTGTTTTTTTGTTTGTTTGTTTGTTTGTTTTACTTTCTCAGTCAGAAGTGAAATATTCTTCTGGTTTCTATTTTATTTGGTGAAGAAAGGAGAAATAGGGGAACTTCATTAAAAGAGAAGAACTCTTCATAGTGGCTGATTTATTCTGGAATATTTTAGTTTTGGTTAAATGCTTATTAAAATTAGGGGCAGAAAATTATTTTAAAGACAATTTAACGGGGTGCCTGGTGGTTCTGTCAGTTAAGTGTCTGACTCTTGACTTTGGCTCAGGTTGTGATCTCAGTTTGTGAGTTCGAGCCTTGCATTGAATGGGGCTGTCAGGGTGGAATCTCCTTGGGATTCTTTCTTTGCCTGGGTCTCTCTCTCTCTCTCAAAATAAATAAATAAACTTAAAAAAGACAATTTTAGAAAAACTTGAATTTTATTTTGTTTTATTTTTAGATGAGGTTGGAATTGAACACAGATTCTCTTGTATGGTCCACTGTTACCTGTGCTATAATTTGCCTCTATTAAAACACTTGTGTTGGACATTAGACAGAAAAATAGATCATAGAGCAAAGTCATGGTAGTTTTACTACAGTACCTGCATTTGAGGAAGGAATGATATTCTAATAGCAACTTACTTTTGTCTGACGTTGACAGTGCTATGTTAAAATGATCATTATCGTTTCTCATAGTGGTATATGAGATTCGCAGTTAGAATAGGAAGAAATTGTAGTCTACTTTTTAAGGAGATGGGTGATACTTTTTATCAAGGGAGGATGAGTGCCAGATATTTTAGTTAAGATTCAATGAAACAGTGAATAAGTTACTTTCATTTTTCAGTCATGGTTAAGTGTCATCTACCTTTTGATCCATGGTAAAAAACGGAACCTAAAGTTAGAAGAATATCTTCACCTTGCTAAATAGTTACATTTAACTGATTTTTTTCTTTTTAAAAGCAAGAGAGGGACGCCTGGGTGGCGCAGTCGGTTAAGCGTCCGACTTCAGCCAGGTCAGGATCTCGTGGTCCGTGAGTTCGTGCCCCGCGTCAGGCTCTGGGCTGATGGCTCGGAGCCTGGAGCCTGTGTCCGATTCTGTGTCTCCCTCTCTCTCTGCCCCTCCCCCGTTCATGCTCTGTCTCTCTCTGTCCCAAAAATAAATAAAAACGTTGAAAAAAAAATTAAAAAAAAATAATAAAAATAAAAAAAAATAAAAGCAAGAGATATAAACAATGGTCGATTGATTTTAAACTAAGACCCAAGAGTATAAAACTGCCCAAATACATCATGTGTCATACTGGATGTGTGTTTTTTTTAAAGGAATCTTTGACTAAGGTGCCCACCTTGACATTATTAAACACATGGTAGACCAAAGAACGCATGTGCCTACATTAATCTGTGTTGCCTTGAATCCAACCATTGCATAACCTAAAGGGATTGGTGTTAAAAATCGCCTCTACTCTGTAACAGCATATTAAAAAAAAATCTTTTGGTTGGTTTTTCCAATTTAGAATATCCTTTAAAGTTTTAGCCGAGTCAGTGTAGAAATATTGCATGCTATTTTGAAGCAATTGGCTAACTTCCTTAAAAGAAGGAGAAATCAACACAAGTTTCATCATAGGACTTTTTTTTTTTTTTTTTTATTGCAGCATTTCTACATCTGCAGGGAAAATGGAGTTTCACTGTTACAGAATTAGTAGATGTGGCCAGAACATAGGATTAGTCAGATAGTTAAATACTTAATTACTGGAAGCTCTGCTTCCTTTTCAAATGCATTTCCAATTTGTTTCATGAGTTATCTCTCTTACCCAGGCGCATTGATGATGACAAGGGAAGGACCCATGAGCTGGAGCACTCGGCTATAAAATGTATGAGAGGAATTCTCTACTGCTATATGCGTCAGGCCGATAAGGTAAAACACTGTAGTGTGGACGGGAATTCTCACATCGTTCTGAAGGATTAATTTAACCAGTATAGCAATAGCATCTTCTAAAGAGGAATGTACTTTCAAAAGGTAAAGTCACATCCTAGAGCAGTCTAGATAGCTTAAAACAGCCCTGCCTTCCCAGCCCAGGGTTTGAAATACTGAAATTAAAGAAACACCGTAAGCAAGAGGTGACTGAGAATTGTTATTTAGGCTTTAATTTGTTTGTATGTTGGATCTGGTGTTTGATAAAGACTCAGTTTCTCAGGAACGTTACAATATCCATAATTGTAACCAATATATTACTTAAGAAAATTCTTATCCAAATCCTTTTGCACATGTGCTTGCCCTGGCTTAATTGAACTTTAAAAATACTTCATCATTTACATGTAAAGAGGACAGGAATTTTTGGCTGAGAAAATAGCAGATTTTACAGGGATATTGTGGAAAGTAAAATAATATACATAAAAATCAGTAATTATAATAATTACTAAAATAATATACATAATAAAAAGTCTAAGATTCTATGCAAATATAAGATGATAATTCTCCTACTTACCTACATATCTGTGTCCCTGGGTCCATATACATCAGTAACTATATGAGTCTCCAAATCATCCCCAGGTTTGATGATTCAGTAGCAAAGATGTACATTAGTAATTATGAATGTTTTATGTTTTTATCACTTCATATTTTATGTTTTTATGTAAATATTACATTAAGTTTTTGTGATTGTATATTTTTTTAAGATCTGTATCTGAAGTCAAAACTGAAAAAAAATTATACTCTATCAGAATGTGGCAACAAGAAAATGTTAGTTGGCAGAAAAAGTAAATTTATTCACCAGCTCATAATAGAGATATGTAACAAACCTGTAATTGTCTACTGAGATTTGACTTTGCAAATCATTATTATAAAGGTTTTTCAGTGCTTGAAATAAATCATATTGTCATACTTGACTTAAACTAGTATGTCATATATATTGAAGTAATTGTGATTAATTTTTTTTTCCTAAGTGTGGGAAGTTTACTGTTTATTTCACATTTATCATCTCATGAATGCCTAATGTCTGTGAATTAACTTGTTTCTCAAGGAAACATTGTGAGACCAGTGAATTTCATATGTTTATTAAGCAAGCTGACAGACTTAAATAAGTAATGTTTATCAAAAGGAAGGAAATGATGATAAAAAAGGGTCTTTGTGGCTTAACCAATTGTTAATATCCCTTTCTGAATATTACTCAACCTTACTAACCAATCTTCACAATTATGTGTTCTTTTGAATACAGCTTAAACTGCCTTGAATTTCTTAAATTATAAAGAATTAACATTTCTTTCCTTTATGTAGTTATAATGTTAGACAAAGTAAATGTGAGTTGTAAGAAGGTGTAGATCATATTAGGATTAGGTATGTATGCATACCACAAAATACAGGGTTTTACATATTTTAAAGCATTTTTATTGTTGTAATCTTTTCTGATCCCCATAACCTTCTAGAGTAGGAATGAAGGATATTTTCATAATTCACATGTGACTGTGAAGGACTGACTCAGAGATTTAACCACACATGCCCGGCTCACTGCCTGCTACCAAACCTTCACCTCATTGATGCCCACCATTTTCTTCATGATTCTGCAGCTGTAGAAATATGTAGTAGAATATTTAAAATATGTTTGCATATTTTAAAATGTGAAATATATATTTTTTGCCTTTTTTGTAAAACTAACGTGAAGTGTATTTATAGCAATAATTTTTTATTTGACTTTAAGGTTTATTTTCTTTGTCTTCTGAAGTAAAATCATGACATGCTTCCTAACACATTTTCTAAAAATACTACTGAAAAGATTTTAACTCATTATGCATTTGAATGAATGGAGTTGTCCTTGATTTGCAGAATGTAGAGCAATCTGATTTCTATTATTATCTTTCCACTTATCTTAATGCCTACTTAGTCATATTAGGAATTGTTTTTTACCTTTAAATGTTCATATTCTCTCATTTACTCTATTTTCTAATACCATCCCCACCCCCACCCCCAACCCTGGGAGAAGTATTCAGAATTTTTCAAAATAAATTCAATTTGCTTTGAGTAGTTTGGAAGGCAAAGATTTCCTTTATAATGGGCTATGAATGTTTCTGTCCCTAGCTATCTATATAAAAAATTTGTCTTAAATGTTACTGAGTAGTTTCTAGTTTATTAAAAGTCATTAAAATTTTATAAAATTTATTCTTCCGGGATTCCCTTATGAGATGATATTCCCACCTAAATTCTGTGTTAGGTCTATACATTAAGAATGGATGACAAATTACTCACCTTTTCATAAATGATAAGCTGTTTATTCACAATTATTTAAGTTTCCAGGAAAAATCTAAAAATACAAGTTGAGAAAACATTATTTTAGATTTTTTTGGTTTAGAAAATTTTGCCTTAATTATTCTTTATTTTTATTTTCCTTTCCAGGTGCCCAACATATAAAATACTGATTAATGTCCCTTGGTTTTTTTGTTTGTTTTTGTTTTTGTTTTGTTTTTTTACTGATTTCAAGAATAGTTGTTCTCTACAATTCACATATAATAATGCCTCATTAATTTTCAAAGCTTCTATAGTCTGGGTCTTCTTTTTTTCCCCTGGCACAGTGTTTGAATATAAATTCTCATACTGGGTACTTGTGTATCTTGAAGACAAATGACAAACACTATGTTACCAACTGTAGCAGTAACTTTTTTTTTTAATGTTTATTTACTTATTTTGAGAGAGAGAGAGAGCTCATACAAGCATAGGATGGGTAGAGACAGACGGAGAGAGAGAGAATCCCAAACAGTCTCCAAGCTGTCAGCGCAGAGCCCTTCACAGGGCTGAATCTCATGAACTGTTAAGACCGTGACCTGAACTGAAATCAAGGGTTGGACACTTAAATGACTTACCCACCCCAGTGCCCTGTCGTAATAACTTTCTTAAACTGATAAAAACCTTATTCTTTTAGATCTTTATCAATAGGCAAAATGTATTTTATTTTAATTTAAGCATATTTTTTTCCCGAGAGCCCAGAGTAATGTTCATCACTTTGAGATAATAATCATGGTAGTGTAAAAGACCCCATTGATTTCTATTTGTGTAGCCTAAGACTGTTGCCAGCAGTTTCAGATACTGAGAATGGATAGCCCGTTAATACTGGATGTCTTGGTCATTTTATAGATAGAAGGTATACATCTCTACCTTCATCCTCATCCTCTCATTCCTAACTATCTAATGGTAGGGCCTTGCTTTCATTTTCTTGACTTCAGTCATAAGGAAGGCTATGCATTTGTTTATGGGGTATTTGCAGGGCTCTTGAGGGTGTGCAAAAATATATTAGCCCTTTAGCACAGTAGTGTCCAGTGAACTTTCTGTGATGGTAGACATGCTCTGTATTACTGTGTTGAACTTTGAAGAAGCCACTAAGCCCATACGTCTATTTGATATGTAGTCAGTGTAAATGAGGGACTGAATTTCTAAACTTTGTTTGTCATTTAATTAGTGGCCTGTAGCTAGTAGCTCCATATCGGATAGTGTAACTTGTAGAAGCTTAAAGATAGTAAGAGTGTATAAAAAGAAGAAATTTTGAAGAATAAGCACCCTGATGTAGGAGTCCAGGGAAAGGAATTTGAGGTACAGTTCAGAAGGGACTTTATAAAAGAAGGTGTTTTTTGGAGATAGAGTTTTAATTATGAGAAGAAATTTGAAGGTGAGGAAGAGAATATAGCTCCATGTGCTTTCTTAGCCAAGTGAAACAAGACAAAGTCATAACCATGCAGATATTATCATCACATATCTTTTCAAGGAGGAAAAGCTTCACATATAGCTTTGTGTTATTCTATCCATTCTCTGTTTGTATTCATCTCATAATTTCAGGGGCTGGCATAGTACTTGGTATATGATTGGTATCAGAAAGTGTTTGCCAAATTGAATTGAACAAGCCCTAAAAAAGTAGATAGATTTTTTTTTTCCCTTGGAGGTTGTTAGGTCATTTAGCATTTACTGAGTATTCTAAAATGGTTAGATTTTATATGCAGTTGATAAGTACAGGTATGATCTATGTTCTCTTGGAATTGGTGCCTTGTAAGGAGAGTATATGTGGCAAAGGAAATGAAAAGAAAGGAGCATAGGTTACAATTTGTGATCCTTAGAGAAGGAAATAGCATTTGAAGTTTTGAACACCAACTGAATTAGAATGAGATTTGAAGCACTTTTTCATTGAGTATCATAGAAGCATTTTCAAATAGCAATACAGTGGGTTGTAATCACTGAAATCCTGTCCCACAGACTAAACCATTATTTGACTCTAAAATAAAATGATACAAAACGGTTGCAAAAGCCATTGCTACCACGTTAACAAGGTCCCTACTACACTTTATTTGCTATTTGTGACATAATTAAATATTCAACAATCATGTTAACTATTAAAATTAGTAGTTATGAGTTTTTTTCTGTTTGCTTTCTTTAGAAAAAAATAACATTTCTGCTTTGCTCTGTCCTCTGCTTTTAAGCTATAGCTTTCGTCATTAAAAAGTTTCATGAAAAATAATTTATAACTTCCAAAGTTGGATGAAAATGTGAGTTATGAGTACTATTTGAATTTTGTGTTTGATTCTAGGTCCAGCAGTTTAAGCAGGACCCACGCCCAGCAACCTGTCTTCACTCTGTTTTCAATGTGCATACGGGAGATGAGATCCTCTCCCATGAGGAATATGGCCATCTTCAGGTAAAAGGAGAAGACTACAGGTTTTCTTCTTCTCTGTGTGCACTCAGGTTGTAGAAGATTTTAGGCTATTTATAAATTTCATAAAGTAGATTTCATAAATTGTTTAAAATAAAAGTAGAAAACCAACCATAAAATGGAGAAGTGAAATGAAAACTGCCAGGGCTGAGTTAGTTATTGTGATTGAGCATTAAATCAGACTGAGGTCTTGGTCTGCAAGCAAAAAAGGGCAAGTGGATGGTTTATAATATTATTACTGTCTAAAAGAAGGGCTCTCACAGTTCTTTCCATGACAAAAGCTTGCACTTACAAAATTTAGAAGTACTTCAACACGTAGGAACTAGAGAATAAAAGACAGTTGACAGTGATATAACAGCAAATCAGAAATTTTTGTTACATGACAGCTCATTTTTGATATATCAACCTTCAACAAAGCTATAAACATACCCCTAAAATGTAATTCCAAAAGGCATTACTGGAGTCTATAAATTTTGTCTTATATATTATATTAAATTTTATACCTAGGCTAACCATGCACTGTAGGATTTTGTTTTGTTTTCACTTTTTTTTCTCATATCTGTGTACTCCTTTTAGCTGGACATCCTGTTGCCTTGTTTTTAGGTTATAAGTACTATATATGCTATTTATCTTTAATGAGTTTTCTTCCTGCTCATCATTTGATTCTGCTGTCTTTAGGACAGAATACTTATTATTCATATATTCCTTACTAAAATAAGAGTATGTCCTTTTTATAGTCCCTCTCTCTCTAGAGATCTGAAATGTCTTACTTTAGTATGACTTCTGTAGACATAGAAAGCACAGTGTCCCCATTTCTATGTGGCAGAAACTCTTAGACTTATTTCTAACCAATTCCTTGGGGAATTATTAGTATTATATGTTGCTCAACCTTCTCCTTATAATTATAACATAATTAGGTTTTATGTATGTACCTTTTGCTTTGACAAATATGTTTACTGTTTGAAATAGGATTTCCAGAAGATAATGGTTCATTTATTTTTGTATCCCAGAATTTAAGCTTAGTGCCTGGCTCATAGCAGATTTTAAATAAATGCTGGTCAACCTGTTATTTGGCTGTTTCTGTACAGTTTGCCACTTGATGATATTTTCTCACAGAAGCATCTCAGAAATGAGAGCAAAGAGCTCTTGGAAGTGTAGTTTGTAAATGGTTATCCATAGTGATGAAATTCCTTTGAAGTCATTTCTAATAGGCCAGTATCAGTGTTTACATGTAAGAAAATATTTGGGTAAACCTGGCAGTGGTTTGAAGCTCTTTTCCACCATGTTCTGAGAAGGGCCACTCAACAGTTTATGTCAGTCTAAAAAACCTAAACCCAGAATCTTGTATGTTTCTGTCTGGCTTACTTGGACCTTGACAAGACCCTTACACCCACTGGACTTTGAATGCTGAGAAGTCAGGAGACATCTAGGATAGTTCTGCTTCCTGAGAGAGCCACCTACTCTGCCAGGTCCTGGTGGTGGTTTTAGGTAGTTTCAGTGAGCATCTTTGCTGCAAGAATTTTCGCTGCATGTATTTTCACCGCATAACTAATTGGCTGTAAGGCAATTTTACTTTGAAAGATAAAATCACAAAAATAAAAGAGGGACATTAAAAAGGACATAATATAACATGAAAAACGAATGACAAAATTAAAAAGTCTTTTTGTGAAATACCAAACACTAAATGCATTTAAAATACGTATAGATTCATGGGAACATTGTGCAAATAACTGGTTTTATTTTTTGGATGTACCTGAGCATTTGTTTTCAAAATCTTTGGTTCAGAGTTACTACATCTTTCTTACTTGTTAATTTTCTCCTCATTTGGCATTAATTTTTTTCATTATTCACTAAAATTTCTTCCTTCACTGAGAGGGATATCAGTTTCCAAATACTAGGGTGCATATTGGTAATTGGTCTTTGCATTGCGTTGTGAAAGACATCTACCCTGTTGTTATTTCTTGGCATCTTGTCACATGTTTATTCCTAGACATTTGATGGTTCTCTGGGAAATGTGGGTTCAAAACTCTGTGTCATTACATAAACCATTATGAGGTCTAAGATTTATATAATATAAAAAGTATGGAATACAAAAAGATGATTATGAAAATATAAGACATATAATATAAAAGTGGGAGTTTCACATCAATGGAGAAATAAAACCAAACTGTCAAATCAAACTGTCAACCAGTTATTTTTTTATCTTTTACGGCCAAATTGCCTCATGGCCATTTAGTTTAGTGGAGAAAATATACACACTGAAAATGTTTGCAGTAAAATGCTTGTGACAAAGATGTCTAAGGCAAAGATGATTGGGCAAAGATACCCAGCACACCTGATAGCACAGGCATGCTTTGTCCAAGGCGTCTCAGACACAAATAATTTTCTGCCCCAGCTTTCTGTCAGTTCCTTGGTAAGGATTGGAGGAAAGTCGAGGAAGGTACAAGACACCAAAGCTGTGGGAGGGTCATAATCTTCTGGGTTAGAATCACATAAGGACAAAATTACATTGTGCTTTCTCTTTGTTTTTAAATAATCATTTTCCTAGCTAATTTTTTACTGTTTCCTATGTATGTATTTGTTTATTATATAACAGCTTTATTAAGAAACAATTCATATAACATACAATTCACCTATTTAAAGTGTACAATTCATTGGTTTTTATAATACAGAGTTGTACAACCACTACCATAGTCAATTTCAGAGTATTCTCATTATCCCATAAAGAAATCTGTGCTCATTAGCAGTCACTCCCCATCTTCCCCAAAGCCCCCCGCCCTAGGCAATCACCAGTCTTTCTATTTCTATAAATACTCCTATTCTGTAAATTTCATATACATGGAATCATACAATATATGGTCTTTTGTGACTGGCTTCTTTAGCATATTTTCAAGGTTTGTCTTTGTTGTAGTGTTTATCTTTCACTACTTGTTTACTTAAGACAATTTACACATCCCCTTCAGGATTTTTGTGAGAATCTTTTTTTGTTAAAGTGGACATTATTGTCTTTATTTTCTTTTCTATCATATAATGTCTATCTTTAATAGACTAAAAGAAAAAAGTAAGTCATTTGTTTATAAAACTCATTTGTTCATAAATATATTTTAAATTCTATGCTATGCCATTGATTAAAATCAGTATGTCCCTGCAGTTGCTTACATCAATTGTGCATTCTCTGAGAATAAGACTGTTTTCAAGATTTGCTGCCTATTATTTATGGTGTACTGGCAAAGTCCTAATGTCTTACATGCCAAATAACTTTTTCATTTACATACATTTGAGATGAATTGACATTACATAGCTGCCTGTGGGGCAAAACTACTTCAAAGTAGGGTACATTAGATTCAGAATTTGAAAATAAATCTTCTAAAACAAATGTTACAGAAACAGTTGCTAACAGTTCTATTTGTGGCCATTTTCCTAATCAGATATTAACCATCAAGGGAATTTGAGGATTTTAGAGTTTTATATTCAAAGCTGGGATTTTATTAGGAACTAAAAAAAGAAATAGTTTTTGTTTGCCACTATTAGAGCAAATGACTTGTAATTTTAGCTCCTTCATAACAGTCTTTCTGTTATTTCCTTTAACCTTTTAATATTGTTTTTCAGATAAATACAGTGTCACTCTATCTCCTTTACCTTGTGGAAATGATTTCCTCAGGACTCCAGATTATCTATAACACTGATGAGGTATGAATTTCCCAAATTCTAGTGGTAAATTTCATCTCTGAAAATATCTTTTTTCCTTTTCCTTTTTAAAACTTATTTTATAAATGACTTATTCATATAATCAGATATTGGATTTTGGATGTGGGATCAAGAATGTTTATATTTTCAATGCGAAGCACTCTAAAAATGAATGAAATATATGAAGATTGCAAAGCTTTACACCTATGAAGTCTCTGCTTCAGGTGATCTGAATGAAATATTAACTTGTTAACACTCAGAAAATTTTAGTAACAGTGAAGGTAAAGTAGCATTTGCAAATTTTCTTAGAGATTTTTTGTCTTTTTTTTTTCATATTGCTGCTTTTTGTAATCCATCTTTTTAAAAGTAAAAAGATACTTATATATTTTTTTGTGGGAACCTCGGTAGGTTTCTTGATGTTTTTTTAAAAAATCAATACAATGTTCTTATTAGAAAATTTGAAAAGATGAAAAGCATCCCTTTCATAGGCACTAATGCTTGAACAGATGCACATGCTGACACATTTTGAAATATGCCACAGTAGGAGCAAAACGTTTTTATTGTTGAAATGGTACATAGAGTAAGACTCCATCAAAGAGCAGGTATGCTATATATACTTGTTATTATTTCTGTGCGATGATCCATTCAGGGAGAACAAATGTATTATAAAATTAACACCCCAGTCATCATGGGACTGCAGTGAGGGTGCTGTGAAATGGTATATGTAGTCCTGTCCTCCAGTAGTGTATAGTCTTTTACATCCTTCCAGTTGTGCTTTTTTAATAGTAAGGAGAGTCTATTTAGATGCTCAGATAAATAGTAAAGAAGTAATTAATAGTACCCACTTACGGTTTCTTCTGTTTGATCTATCAAAGAATTACATGTTTTATTTCATCCAAATAGTTCTCAGTTTTTATAGTATTGTGAAATAGTGGTATTCAGAGATTTTGGGTTGGGGAAGGTGCGGAAGAGTCCTTTTTCAGACCAACTTAAGCAGCATCCTAAAACACAAAACAAATGGAAGAAGCTTGATTCTAAGGACAGAAGGGATCCCAGAACCAGCGCATAGAGTTTTTCTAAGAAATTCCAAGATATCCATTATCTTGTAAGCAACAACTAACATCGAAAATTACAAGTGGCTTCCCAGTAATGTCACTGATAGTAGTGGTAAGATTGCCTTAGTTAGTGGTAACATTGTTTTGTTTGGCAGTTTGTCTTAATTTTTAATTTTTAACATTTTATTTTTTGCTTTCTCCATAACTACCATAGTTCATTTTAAATCTTCAGTTATCAACTGACAGTTTTCCAAAATGTGATACTGCTTTACCCTTTCCATTCTTTTTTATATGATTTGAATATACTTAAGCAATTTTGATATCTTCTTCTTAAGCTTTCTTTTGTCTTTTTTTTCTTATTTTTTTCCTTACCCTTACAGTTTTTATTCAGTAGATATAAAAGTTTTATGTAACAAATTTCAACAATAGGCCTTTAACATGTATACTTAAAATCCTAGAATAACAAAACATGTTATTGAGGCTCACTATCTTTATCCTTGAGTTTGTATGTACTGTGTCAGAAATTATATCAAGAAGCAATAAATGGTCCTGCATAGAATCTTTCAGAGAAAGAAATTCCTTCTATCTAATTATTTCAGAGAAGTGAATCCTTTCTAAGATAGTACAACTTGGAACCATTTCTTTTTAATTATAACCTATACCCCGAATGGCAGGTTTGTAGCCCTGCCTCTTTTCTTCATTCCCAACCACATCATATCTCAGGACAACCTATAGACCTTTCTCTGTTTACTGTCAAATTTTTAATTTACCCAAATCTTTATTTTTTTAGGATTGAAGACTACAGAGTTTACATACATACCCAACACACACACACACAGACACATAATATACATACTGTCGACACTTTGGTTTATTTAAAAAAATTTTTTTGTGTGTTCATTTTTGAGAAAGAGAGAGAGTGTGAGCAGATGAGGGGCAGAGAGAGAGGGAGACACAATCTGAAGCAGTCTCCAATCTCTGAGCTGTCAGCACAGAGCCCGACATGGGATTCGAACTTGCAGACTGTGAGATCATGACCTGAGCCGAAGTCAGATGCTTAACCGACTGAGCTACCCAGGTGCCCCTATTTTTAATGAATCATTTTCCTTAATTTAACAGCTTATCATCATATCTTTCCCGATTCTCTTGTTTTTATACACTTTGTACCCATATTGTATTTCCTTAAGGAAAAGGCCATTGTCTTTTTTTTTTTTTTAACGTTTATTTATTTATTTTTAAGAGAGAGAGACAGAGAGACACAGAACAAGCATAGGAAGGGCAGAGAGAGAGGGGGAGACACAGAATCCGAAGCAGGCTCCAGGTTCCGAGCTGTCAGCACAGAGCCCGGTGCGGGACTCGAACTCACAAACTGGGAGATCATGACCTAAGCCTAAGTTGGACGCTTAACCAATTGAACCACCCAGGCGCCCCAAGGCCATTGTCTTAAGGGTATGCTTCTTACGGTGGTGTGTAAAATAGTGAGTGCCAGTGTTTGAGCTCATGAATCTTGCTGGGGAACAGATTTCCTAAAGGCAGGAACATTAGCGTATTTTCATGTGCTATGTCTTGTGGTTACCCAGTATAAATTGGTGTCTATAGAAGTATTGCCGTGAACTTTTGCAAATTGGATTTTTATTTAAAGAAAAAAGAAAAAAAACCGTGAGGGTGCTTGAGTGGCTCAGTCGGTTGAGCATAGGACTTCGGCTCAAGTCATGATCTCCTGGTCTGTCAGTTCGAGTCCCGCATGGGCTGTGTGCTGACAGCTCAGAGCCTGGAGCCTACTTCAGATTCTGTGTCTCCCTCTCTCACCGCTCCTCCCCTCCTCACGCTGTCTCTCTGTCACAAAATAAATAAACTTTTAAAAAAAATTAAATAAACAAATAAATAAAAAACTGTGAAAGAGGCAACCTTCTATAGTTCTTTCCTGGCACTCTTACTTGCTTTCTCTTCTTTATCTGGACAGAAATCCATAATGTATGTTAAAATTACATATTTTAATAAAAGTTTATGTCTTTTATATATGTGTGTATATATATATATATATATATGTATATGTGTGTGTATATATACCGTATATATATATATATATATATATATATATATATACACCGTAAAGTTCACTCACCTAAGTCTGTCTTTCCCTCTATTAATGGGGATAACTCACATTTGTTGGAGTGGAGAAATGTAATGAACTGCCACATGTAATTCAATGTCTTGTTTCATGACATTTTCCACAAATAAATTTCCTAAAAGTAGATTAAAAGAAACAAGAATCATTCAGAAATAGGTCCAGAGAAACTTACTTTATTTAAAAAATCAAGGACCCACCCCCCAATTTGTATAACAAATGATTTTTTGCTTTATGTTTAAGATAATTTTTTCTTGCTTTTTGGTTGAAAACCACAGTTTGGCGACCCCACAACTGTAAATATTAAAGAGGACTTTGAAAGTAAAGATATACAAGGTTAAAATTTTGTTCCCCTTCTTAAGTTTTAGATTTGCTTTTATTTATTTTTTAACTTTTTTAAATGTTTATTTATTCTTTGAGTGAGAGAAAGAGAGAGAGCATGAGCAGGGGAGGAGCAGAGAGAGGGAGACACAGAATCTGAAGCGGGTTTCAGGCTCTGAATTGTCAGCACAGAGCCTGATGTGGGACTTGAACTCACAAACCACAAGATCAAGACCTGAGCCAAAGTCAGATGCTTAACCCACTGAGCCACCCATGCTCCCCTAGATTTGCTTTTGTTTTTAATTAAGATATTAAATCTGTTAATTATATGTCTCAGTGTTATGTTATATTGGATAAATCTTTATACATGGAAGTGGAAAAAACTACCTGTATAGATTCTAATATCCCTTTTCCAGTGTCATGCTGTTATATGACTAATTTATTATTATTAAATTTTTATTATTATTAAATTTTTATCTTAATGTTTATTATTAAACATTATTTATTAAATAAATTTTTTTAATTTTTTGAGAAATGGAGAGAGAGATAGACTATGAGCAGGGGAGGGGCAGAGAGAGAGTGAGACACAGAGTCTGAAACAGGCTGCAGGCTCTGAGCTGTCAGCACAGAGCCCGACGCAGGGCTCAAACTTACAAACCGGGAGATCATGACCTGAGCCCAAGTTGGACACTTAAACGATGAGCCACCCAGGTGCCCCTAATTTTGGTATTATTTAACGATGGGTCACAAGTCATAATGTCCTATCATTTTAGAAAATAACTAACCTCGGATAGTCTTCTTACAATCTTAAAATTTAAGGAGAAATAAGAATTAATTGGGGGTAATACTTGGAATGGTCTATCAAACCAATTGAATTGACAGAAGTTTGTGAAATAGTCCTGTATGCTCCAGTTCTCTTATATTATATTTTAATATAATTTATTGTCAAGTTAGCTAGCATACAGTGTACACAGTGTGCTCTTGGTTTCAGGGATATAGAGTCCTGTGATTCATCAATTACATACAACACCCAGTGCTCATCCTAACAGTTGTCCTCCTTAATGCCCATTACCCATTTTTCCTTCTCCCTGCACCTGTCATTAACCCTCAGTTTGTTCTCTGAATTTAAGAGTCTCTTATGGGTTTGCCTCCCTCTCTGTTTGAAACTGTCCCCCATAGTCTTCTGTTAAGTTTCTCAAGTTCCACTTATGAGTGAAAAAATATGATGTCTGTCTTTCTTTGACATATATTTCACTTAGCAAAAAAAAAAACCCTCCAGTTCCATCCACATTGTTGCAAATGGCAGGATTTCACTGTGTCTTGTTGCCAAGTAGTAGTTCATTGTATATATAAAATCTTCTTTATCCATTTATCAGTTGATGGACATTTGGGCTCTTTCCATGATTTAGACAAATATATTTGAATATTATTTCCATGAATGAAAACTTGTTTATTCAGGAATGGTCAGTTACTTCTTCAGATTGTAAGTCTTCTATAAAAATGCTGTTCAAAAGGCATGTGCTTATTCAACGTGAGACCTGGATGAGTCTCCTTTAGGACTGCCTCTCATGTCATTTACTTTTTGTTTTGCAAATATACCTTCTACCATCTGACCTAGAAGCTTTTTTCAGATGTTTTCAGATTGAATGACTCATGGAATTTCTTACTTAATCTATTAAGTCTCTACTGACGTATGAGAAATTATCTCAGAATTTAGTGGCTTAAAATTAATAAACATTTATTATCTGATAGCTTTTGTAGGTTAGGAATTTGAGAGCAGCTATGCAGGGTGGTGCTGAGATGAAGTCTCTCATTTGTTGCACTGAAGCTGTCAGTCAGGTTGTTGAAGGTTTTCCTGAGGCTAGAGGACCCACCTGTAAGGTGACTCACTCACTTGGCTGTTGGCAAGAGGCCTCTCCAAAGAGTTGCTTGAGTGTCTTTACAATATGGCGAGTAGCTTCCTCCACAGGAAGTGATTCAACAAAGCATGATGGTAGTACAGTGTTTTTTATGACCTAGCCTCAGAAGTCACCCTCCACCAGTTTGTAATATCTTATTTATTATACAAGTCAGTGTGGGAGGGGAGCATAAATAGTGGGATTTGGAGAAGATTGGGAGCCAGCATTCTAAGCAATAGTTTTAGTTGAACTTTGTTAGAGACTTTTTTATGATACGATTTTTTTTCCTCACACACTAAAACTTATTTTTAATTTTAAAAATAGTCATTATTTTTCCTACTCCTATTATTTACTGAGTTTTTTGACTTTTGCTTTGTGTGCATGTTTTATTATAATACTAGCAGTTTTTTTGCTTCTGTTTATTGTACAGTTACTTTTATGTTATAGATGCTGTTTTTTGGTATGAAGTGGTTTACAGGCTGAATTTGAGGGGTCTCTGTCTTTTAAAAGAGTAAATCTCTTTGAGTAATTTTAGAGACGTTACAAGATATGCTTAGTCCCTGAATGTCAGCAATGTACACAGAAAGATGAATGTTACTCAAACTATTTACAGATACTTTTCTCTAAAAATAGAAAGATACTATTATTCTTATTTCTCAAAATTATACATAGCAATAATAACAGCTAACGTTTGTATAGCAGTTATTATATGTTGTCACTGTTCAAAGTGATTTGCATATATATAAATTCATTTAATCTTTTCAACACTATCAGGTATATATAGTTTCTATCTTCATTTGAATGACAAAGGTAATGCAAAGAGCCAGTAAGTGGCTTGTCCAAGGTCTTTTCTGCAGTCAGTGGCAGGGCTGGGATTTAAACTGTGTGGTCTGGCAATAGAGTCATTTTCTATAACTGACAGTAAGTCTTATATCTTTGTTTACCTTGAGCAGATTGTATGACACATGTCAAGTGACATCATCATGTTCAAGTAATGAGGGCAGCTGGTAAGACTCGGCTTACAGATTTATATATGTACAGATGCCTGTATTCATTTATGTACCCTTCCATGAATAATGCAATTATTTGACAAATAATTACTGAGTTTCTACAATGGACTAAACATTGAGAAAATGGCAGTGAAAAAAGAGATTAGTCTCTAACGTCATGAAGTCCACATTCTAGTGAGGAAAATAGAATTAATAAATGATTAAATATACAGTATCAGGTAGTGACATATAAATTATTTGAGTGTAAGGGGAAAATAGAAATAAAATTATAAAACTTTTTTAAGTAGAGTTATCAGGACCCTACTGAGTTTTAGGCTTTTCTGAAAAAGAACACTTGAGCAAATACCTTCATGAAATAAGGTAACAAGTTGTGCAAATATAAGAGGAAGAACACTTCAGGGAGAGGAAAAGAAAAGTGTTAAGCCTTCAAGATTGAATGTGCTTGCTGTGATTGAGGAATAGCTAGAAGGTTTTATAATTGGAGTGAGTAGATGGTCAGAGAGTAGTAGAGATTACTTCTGAGTAGTCAGATGCTGTGATGAGAATTTAGGATTTTATTTCAAGTGTGGTAGGATGCCATGGGAGCTTTTAAGTTAGTGGTATGATTAGAGTTATGTTTTAAAGGGTTTACTTTGGTTTCCATGTGGAGAATAGACTATATATAAGAGGGCAAGATTGGAATAAGGGAGACCAGTTCAGTTATTTTAATAGCCAGGGGGAAGAATATTTATAGCTTGGACTAGCATGATGGCAGTGGAAGATATTTCATTTTTGATATGAAATAAAGGTAGTACCAACAAAATTAGCTTATGGGCTAGATAAGCAGTATGAGAGAAAAAGTTAAAGATCACACAACATTTATGGGTCTAAAAAACTGGATAATATTATTTAACTGACGTAGTAGAGAAGATGGGAGAAGAGGTTTGGCTGTGTAGTGGTGATATGGGTAGGAATTGGGAGCTTGGTTTTAGATATGTTGAATTTTAGGTGCCTATTAGACACTAAAAGAGAGATCACATGGGCAGGTGGATAGCCTACTTAGAAGTCGAAGAGAGAAGTCAGGGGTGGCAATATGAATTTGGGAGTCATTATTCAGATGTTTAAATCCAAGGGACTAAATGAGATTACTTGGAGTATGAGTATAGCTAGAAGAGGGAAGGAGTAAACCCTGGGCACACTGGATATGGGAAATAACAATAGTATCCAGCAAAGCAGTTTGAGGAGGAGAGCTCACTGGTAAACAAGGGAATGGGGTATCCTAGAAGCTAACCAAAGAAAGTGCTTCTAGGAGGAGGAAATAATCAACTATCCAGTAATGTCCAGAGGTCAAATAAGGTGAGGACTAAGAATTGATCATTGTTTTTAGCAGTGTAGTCATTCATGGGGTGACCACATAATTCCTTTTTTAACCAGGACATTTTTGATAGTGAAAGAGAACACCATTAATAATTATTCCATGACAACAGGCATAAGTAAGAATGATGCAAACATTACTGAAGTCACTGGTGAACTTGATAGGAAAAGTTTCAGTGGGAACAGTAACCCTGATTGGAGGAGAAGGGGAGAAAAGAAAATCACTTTACTGAGAAGTTTTCTTGAAAAGAGATCATGGAAATGGGGTAGACTTTGAACCAAGTCAGTCATACTGGATTATAGATTCTTAGCCCTCTTGTAATTTTACTTCAATGTAACTTGAAAATAAATAAGCAGTGCTGTGTCAGGAGTCCCAAAGGCCACCCCTAAGTTGATGAGAGAGTCCTGGAAGAACTGGCAGGACTTGTCATGTTGTCATAGTCGTGGATGAGATTTATTATAGACAAAGAATATAAAGCAAACTCAGCCAAAGGAAAAGGCACATGAAGCAAAGCCTGTGAAAAAACAGGTTCAAGCTTTTAATAGTCCTTTCATGATGCAGTTATACAGAACATGCTTAATTCCTCCAGCATCAAATTGTGACAACATATCTGAAACTTTGTCTCTACCATGTAAGCTCATTAGGGAGTTACTGCCCAAGGTGTTTACTGGGGTGTAAACGTGAACATCTTCTACCCAGCAAGTACCAAATTTCTAACTCTCAGGAAAGCAGGTATTCAGCATGACATCTGTTTAGGTAAAAAATATTGTTTGCACTAACTGTTTAGGTATAGCAAACCACAATTGTGACTTAATAAATTATTCCTTAGTCCTGCCTATCTATGAAAGAATATTTCATCATGTATTAGTCATCTTAATTACAGGAATTTATAGCTTATATATAAATGATAAAAACTATTTTGGATGTCAGAATATTTAGAGCTTTTTGTGTTAGACAAATGAGCAAGCATAATCGTTTCTAACAAATCAGAGTGTATATTATCACTTTTTGTTTATTTTAACCCAAATGGGAAAATTATATGTGAAAATTGAACCCAGTAGCCCCTTGTATATGAGAAATTTTAGAGATTTGAGCTTACTCCAATATTCTTTTGTTGTGAATGTTAAATGAGAAAATATAGCTGTGTCATGTTTGCCGTGATGCAGCCTAGTTTTCCAGATGCTTTTATTTCTTCTTAGGTACTCTTTTTCTGAGGTGTCTTGGCGTCTTATAGTCTTCCTGGGTGTTATTAACCAAATTTTAGTGATGCCAGTTTACTGACTTCACATTTAAAAATTTTTAAAAATATATTAAAATAATCAAGTATATCTTTTTACTTTGTTTCTTTGACCTTTATTAAACATATATTTAAGAAAACAAGTATAAATTACAGTTCTTAATATATGGTGACTTGAAGAAATAAAAAGTTTCAAATATAATTTAGTACTTTTACTGATCTCAGTTCCCACTTATTACTGACCACTATGTGGGGGGTTTTTAGGTGCAGTGAATTATGTTTTACAAGAAAATTTTCTTTCAATCTAAATCCTCAAATACATTGGCATAATTTTTTTCATAATATCCTTTTATCATTTTAACAATTGTTGGTTCTGTAATGATGTCCTATTTTTAGTTCCTAAATTTGATAATTTGTGATATCTCTCTTTTCTGATTGGTCTTACTTACAGTTTTTTCAGTTTTATTAGTCTTTTTATTTTTATTATTTTTTTTAATTTTTTTTTTCAACGTTTATTTATTTTTGGGACAGAGAGAGAGCATGAACGGGGGAGGGGCAGAGAGAGAGGGAGACACAGAATCGGAAACAGGCTCCAGGCTCTGAGCCATCAGCCCAGAGCCCGACGCGGGGCTCGAACTCCCGGACCGCGAGATCGTGACCTGGCTGAAGTCGGACGCTTAACCGACTGCGCCACCCAGGCGCCCCTATTAGTCTTTTTAAAGAACCAGTTTTTTAGCCTTGTTGAGTTTCTCTACGGTATGTTTTGTTTCATCCATTTCTACTCATATCTTTATTTCCTTTCTTCTTTCCTTATATTTAATTTATCTCCTTTCGAGGTTTTTCTTTATATGGAAGTTCAGATCATTGAATTTTAGATTTTCTTCTGCCTAATGTATATGTTTAATACTTTAAATATTCCCTCTGTTGTATTCTAAAAGTTAGTTATACTCTTATTATCATTCAGTAAAAATATTTTCCAGTCACCATTATGATACACAGTTTCCCAGTGAGCTATTTAAAAATGTATTTCTTAATTTCCAGACACTTGGAGATTTTCTGTCTTTTTAATATGACTTCTAGTATAAATCTACAGTGGTCAGAGAACATATTCTATATAGTTACAATCCTTTAAATTTTTTTGTGATTTGCTTCTGATCCAGCATATGGTCATTATTGGTTAGTATATCCTGGAAACATGACAAAGATACTTCTGGCTATACTCTGTTAATCAGGCTATTTATAACTTTTATGTGTTGTGCAATTTTCTGTTATGTTCATTCAGTCTCCTACTATGATTGTGAATGTTTTTCTCCATTTAATTCTGAAACGTTTTGACTTATGTATGTATACGCACATATGTGTATGTATGTATATTTAAAATTACATGCATATGATTTTAAATTGTTATACTTTTTTGTTGAGTTGGGACTGTCCTGTTTCAACTCATAAAATTTCTTTCTTACAATCTACTTTTTGTACCTAGACCAGTTTGTTTTGATTAGTATTTGCATAGTGTATCCTTTGTAAGCATCATATAATTATTGCTGTTTTTAAAATCCAGTCTGTAATCTTTTCCTTTTAATTGGAGTACTTAGTTCATTTATAATTTAATGTAAATTTTGTTTTCAGTCTTTTCATATTTCTATTTGTTGTTGGTTCCATCTATTCTTTGTACTTTTTTTCTCCTTTCTTACATTCTTTTGCATTTATTAAGTATTCATTAGTGTAGCATCCCTACTTCCATTAATTCATTAGACTTTCTTTTGTTATTGTTTTAGTGGTAACTGCAGAAATCATACTATCCTTTCAGACCATTCAAAACCCTTAGCATATTTTAGCATTCCATATTATTGTTGGCATTTATTTTAATTCTACTTATATTTTAAAGTGCATAAAACATTAGCACTTTTGCTCTATACCACAATAAAGAACTGTATATCCATTTATATACATATGCCTTCATATGTACCGTTATGATGATCATCTTTCTTTCCTAGGATATTCTGTCTGGAATCATTCTCTATTCCTTACTTATTATTTTTCTGAAAATATCTTTGTTTTTATTTAATTTTTGAAATGTATTTTAGGTTATTTTTTTGAATACTTTAAATATGTCATTACATTATCTTCTGTCTCCCATTTTTTTATATAGATCAGCTGCAATCCGCTTGTTGCTTCTATGAAAACATTGTCTTCTCTAGCAGCTTTGATATGTTTTTCCTTTTGATTTTTATTAGTTTTATTAAGATGTGCTAGTTGTGCTATTCTTTGTATTTATAATCTTTCTTGGTATTTATAGAAGTCTTCAATTCTAATAAGCTCAATGTCTTTCATAAGATTTGGAAAAGTCTCAGCTAGTATCTACTCAAATATTGCTTGTGCTCCATTCTTTTTTCCATTTTCCTTCTTTGAAACATCAAATATATGTGTGTTACACCTTGTCCCATATCCTTTCATCTCCTTTTTTCTATTCTTCTCCCTATCCTTTTTGCTATCTCTACTTTGATTTGGACTTTTTTTTTTCTTTTTGCTGGTTTAGCTTCATATTCATTATTTACATGCTTTATACATCTAATTGGTTACTAAAGCCTATTAATTGAATTTTTAATTTTAGGTATCATACTTTTTCATGCTAGAATTTGCATTCAATTTTTTTTAATTTTTAATTAAAAAATTGTTTTTATGTTTATTCATTTTTGAAAGACAGGGAGAGACCGAGCACAAGCAGGGGTGGGGCGGAGAGATAGGGGGACACAGAATCTGAAGCAGGCTCCAGGCTCTTCACTGTCAGCATAGAGCCCGACACAGGGCTCGAACTCATGAACCGCGAGATCATGACCTGAGCCAAAGTTGGACACTCAAAAGACTGAGCCACCCAGGCACCCCAGATTTTTTTTTTTAGATTAATGTCTTCTACTTAAATTCTCATTTTTAAAATTTCTTTTTTGTCCTTTATTGTTGTATTAACTTCCATGTTTGATATAACTGATATAGCTGCAATGTGTGGATTACCTATGGTTTTATTTTTATGCTCTATTTTCTTTCATCAGTTTTGTAATTTCTTATTGTTTTCTTCCATGGCTATTGTGCTTCATAACTGATTGTTTTAACATTTTGTTTGTTTGTTTGTTTTACTGTATTCACTGGATTGTGAAACTAAAAGAAAAACTGGTACTTATTACCAGTCATTCCCCATTTCCCTTTACTCCTGTCCCCCTGTCAACCACTGATCTACTTTTTCTCTCTATGGATTTGTTCATTTGGACATTTGACATTTAGGGACTCATATAACACCTGACTTTGTGTGTGTCGCTTTTTCATCTAGCCTATTTTCAAGATATATCCTTGTTATAGCATGTATCAATTCTTTATTTTCATGACTAAATATGTTAGATTGTATGTATATTCCACATTTTGTTTAACCATCCATCAGTTGCTAGAAATTTGGGTGATTTCTACTTTTTGACTATTACAAATAAATGCTGCTATGGATATTTGTGTTTCAGTGTTTGTGTGTAGGTATGTTTTCAGTACTCCTAGGTATATATATCTAGAAGTAGAATTGCTAGATCATATAAGTGAAGTTAATGTTTATGAGGAATTGCCACTGTTTGCCAAAGTCAATGCATCATTTTATATTCCCATCAGGAATGTCTGAGCGTCTATTTTCTCTGTGTCCTTCCTAATGTTTGTTTTTCTTGTGTTTTGTTTTGTTTTGTTTTATAGCTATTCTGTTGGGTGTGAAGTGATATCTCGTAGTTTTGATTTGCATTTCTTTTCTTACTACTGATGTTCAGCATCCTTTATATTGTTTTTGGTCATTTGCTTATCTGTGGGAATTATCTACTCATATCATTTACCCCTTTTTAATTGAGTTGCTTGTCTTTTAATTGTTGACTTATAAGGATTTTTTAAATATATCCTGGATACTAGACCCTTATCAAATATATAATTTGCAAACATTTCTTCTATTCTGTGGGTTTTCTTTTCATTTTATTTTTTTCATTTAGTGTCCTCTGAAGCATAAAATTTAAAAAACTTTTTGTGAAATCCAGTTTATCTAATTTTCCTCACCACCTGTACTTTAGGTGTCATAAATCTTCCTTAATTTTTCCAATGAGGTTTTGTATTTTTCAGTATATGTTTTCCTTTCTTTTTAAAATTTATTCCTGAATTTTTTTGTATGCTATTGTAAATGGAATTTCTTAATTTCCTTTTCAAACTGTTTATTCCAAGTGTATAGAAATATAATTGATTTTTTCATTTTATTTTATTATATTTTTAATATGAAATTTATTGTCAAATTGGTTTCCATACAACACCCAGTGCTCATCCCAACAGGTGCCCTCCTCAATGCCCATCACCCACTTTCCCCTCCCTCCCACCCCCCATCAACCCTCAGTTTATTCTCAGTTTCTAAGAGTCTCTTATGGTTTGGTTCCCTCCCTCTCTTTTTTTTTTCCTTCCCCTCCCCCATGGTCTTCTGTTAAGTTTCTCAGCATATACTTTATTTTTTTAAATTGACCTTATATCCTGCAACCTTGCTGAACTTGTGTACATTTTAATAGTTTTTATAATAAGTCTGGCTAGTGGTTTATCAATTGTATCTTTTTTTTTTTTTTTTAAGAACTAGCTCCTTGTTTCACTGATCTATTCTTTTGGTTTGTAGATCATTTATTTCTACTCTGATCTTTATTATTTCCTTCCTCCTGCTGGCTTTAGGCTTCATTTGTTGTTCTTTTTCTATATCCTTTAGGTATAAGGTTAGGTTGTTTATTTGAGGTTTTTCTTGCTCCTTGAGGTAGGCCTGTATTGCTATCGACTCACCTCTTAGGATTGTTTTTGCTGCATCCCGAAGATTTTGGACCATTGCGTATTTTCATTTTTTCCCACATATTTTTTTTAAATTTCTTCTTTGATTTCCTGGTTGATCCATTCATTGTTTAGTAAGCATGTTGTCTAACTTCCATGTATTTGTGGTCTTTCCAGAGTTTTTCTTGTGGTTGATTTCTAGTTTCATAGCATTGTGGTGAGAAAAGGTGGATGGTATGATTTCAATCTTCTTGTATTTGTTGAGGCCTGTTTGGTCACCTAATATGTGACCCATTCTGAAGAATGTTCCATGTGTACCTGAAAGGAATGTATATTGATTGCTGAGGATTTTTTGTATAGAATACCATGTCATTTGCAAATAGTGATTGTTTACTTATTAATTTCTAATAACAAATGTTTTTTCAACCTTTAACTTACCTAATTTCTCTGGCTATATCCTCGAATACAATGTTAAATGTAAGTGACAAGAATGTACATCCTTGTTTTATTTCTGATTTTAGGGGGACATATGCTGTTACCTGAGGACTTTTTTGTAGATACCCTTTATTAGGCTGAGCAAGTTTTCTTCTCTTCCTAATTTCTTGGGTGCTTCTATCATGAAGAAGCATTCATTTCTCATATGCTGTTTTGGCATCTGTTGAGATGATCATGTGGTTTGTATTTTATTCTATTGATGTGGTGTATTGTAGCAATTGATTTTTTTATTTCAAACCAATCTAAAATTGGGATAAAAAGTATTCGGTCATGGTATATGATCCTTTTTTATGTATTGTTGTATTCCATTTTCTAGTATTGTTTGTGTATTTTCTACATCAATACTCTTAATGAATATTGATGTGTACTTTGTTGTTGTTTTGTATTTGTTTTTTATTGTGACATCTCTGTCTGGATTTGGTATTAGTGTAATAATGCCCTCACAGAATGGGTTAGGAAGTGTGTCCTCCTCTTTTCTTGAAGGGTTTATGAAGGGTTGGTTTTAATTCTTTAAACATGTGGTCTAATTCACCACTGAAGCTAGATGGGGCTGGGCTATTCTTTATGGGAAAATTTTTTATTATGCTTTTAGTCAGTCTACTTATTATATGTCTATTTGGATTTTCTATTTATTCTTGAGTTGGTTTTGGTATATTCTCTCTTTCATTCTTTATTGTAGTATTGTATATCATATTTCCTCTTTTTTTCATCAGTCTAGCTAAAGGTTTATTGGGTTTTATTAATATTTTCAAAGGACCAATTTTTTGATTTCATTTATTTTGTCTCCTATTTTTCTATTCTCTATTTTATTTGTTTCTCCTCTAGTTGGAATTGTTTACTTCCATTTGCTTTGTATGGAATTGTTTGCTCTTATTCTAGTTTCTTAAGATAGAAGGTTAGATTATTGAGTTGAGATTTGTTCTGCTTTTCAAATATAGGCATTTTCAGTTATAAATTTCTTTCTATAGCCTCCTCTGCTGCATGTCATTATTTTTGATATGTTATTATACTCTGTTCATTCATCTAATTTCCCTTGTGATTTCTTCTTTGGTTCATTGATTATTTAGTAGTGTATTTTTTCATTTTCATGTATTTGTGAATGTACCAATTTTCTCTGTTATTGATCTATAATTCCATTCCCTGGTGACTGGAGAACTACTTGGAGTGATTGTAGTAAAATTATTGAATACCATTATTCTCATTTTTGTCTTTTTTTTTCATTTTTATCCTTTCAACCCAAATTTTAATTTTGGTTCCTGTTAGTAATTTCTTTCTCTTTATTGACTCTATTTGTGAGATACTGTTCTTACCAAATTATCTTTGGTTCTTTGTGCATACTTTCCTTCAACCCTTTGAGCATAATTGATTTAAAGTCTTAAAATAAATTGATTATAATTGATTTAAAATAATTAATTAAAATAAATTGATTTAAAGTCTTTGTCTAGTAATTGCAATGTCTGGGTTTTATCTGGGATACTTTGTTTTTTAATTCAATTTTTTTTCTTTTTTTTTTTAATAATTAAAAATAATTGATTTAAAGTCTTTGTCTAGTATGTCCAATGTCTGGGTTTTATCAGGGATACTTTTTTTTATTTAATTTTTTTTTTTTTTTTGAGAGAGAGAGAGTGAGTGTCCACACAAGCAGGAGAGGGGCAGAGGGAGAGAGGAAGAGAGAGAATCTTAAGAAGGTTACATGCCCAGCATGGAGCCCATTGTGGGGCTTGATGTTAAAACTGTGAGATCATGACCTGAGCTGAAATCAAGAGTTAGACACTTAAGTGACTGAGTCACCCAGACACCCCTATCAGGGACACTTAAAATTTCTCCTATTCAGGTATATTGGCGATAATGTTTTGTTTCTTTGTATGCCTCATATATATATTTTTTTAAACTGGACATTTAAGATATGGACAATGTATCAATTCTGGTAATCTTATCCTCCTCCTCTAAGGTGTGTTGATGGTGTTGTGTTTCTGTTATTTGATTGTTTAGTGTCTTTCCCAAAAAATTTCTGTGAACTTTGTATTCTTTGTCATAGGTGGATAGTGATATTTTTGCTCAGTTAGCTAAGGGTCAGTTGAAGACAAGAATATCCTTAAAGGCTTTGAACAAATAAGTCTCCTAGCCTTTCCCAAGGTCTTCTGTGTGTGTTTGCGGCACAGCATGAGAGCTTTCACAGAGAGTATATCTCCTTTGGCCTACATTTTATCCTTTTGCAGAGCCTCAAGTTCAGCCAGAGTAATGATATTAATTATATCTCAGATCTTTTCTGGTTATGGGCATAACCCTAAAAATGTGCACTGCCTCCTGGCTTTCTAGGAATATGTTGGAGATTTTCAAAACCTCTATGTACAGCTCATTTTCCACCTTAAGAAAGGTTTTTTCTGTTTGTTTCAGGAAGCTGCAGTGCTTAATCATTGCCTCTGATTATTTTTGTTATATGCCTAGGGCAAAAGCTGTGCACATTGTGCAATCTCTGATTCAGGTCATTTAAAGATAAGCTCTGTGATGCCAATTTTTAAGAAGCTGCCAGACAATTCAATAATGACAGTTCACTGAGATGGTGATTTGGAAGAGTTTCAAACTTGTTATATCCTTTCTGGTGGCTGTTAGTTTGCTGATTTTCATGACTACTATGATTGTGTGGCACAGGCTGCAAAAGAGCTGGGATAGACAGTAGGAATAGGACAATTTAATATGTTCCAAAGCTCACTCAACTGAGATTTCACTCATTTTTCTTGATTAAATGTTCTTTACAATGTTGTAAGGTCTTGTTTAATTTCTAGAGTTCTGAAAAAGTTGATTTTCATTTTTGTCATACTCTTACTGCTTTTATGGAAGACTAGATTTTCTGAGTTCTTTACCATTGCAATTCCATGAGTTGAATTCCCATTGTAATTATTTTTAATGTAACTTTCTATTTATACATTTTTTCCCAACAGCTTTTTATCCTGCAGTTTAGCCATTCCATAAGATCAGTTAACCCAGGAGTCCTAATGTATTTTTAACTGTATTTAAGAAAAAATTTTAATATTCTGCAACCATTTTATCTCATTTAAACTTCTGAATAACAACACATTTAATAGCTATCTGAGATTCTATACCCTCTGTCAGAAATATGCAACTACAAGTGCCTACTGTCCATTCATTCTCAAATGTATAGTGAACACCTGTTGTGTGTTTTGACAGTGGTAGTGGCACCTGTTGTTTGCTGGACATTATGTTTCTTTTATAACAGTAGTACTGTTATAAATGATTTTTTTTGCTGAATATATGTACCTATTTGGTGCAGTATGTTTGAGGAGTTGTTAAAATTTAACTATTACCTTGAGATTTTTTTTATCACTTCACTGATTTCATTATTAGGCAGTCAATTTTTACTTCTGCCCAAACTAGTATCTTTGAATTTTTAGAAAACTAAAATGGAACTCTCAAGTAATTATGTAGAAATTCTTTTGTAATTTTTGCTGGGTATGTGGCTGTTACTGAATAAATTTAGGGTTGTCATACTTAATAAAGTTTGTCTTATGAATAATTGAAATTTATCTTTCATTTTGGCCTTTCTAAAATTATAGCTCAACATGAAATGTTAGACTAATTCATCCTGTATCTTTACTATGGTGGCTTAAATGAAAAGGTGCTTAGTTTTTCTTGTATAATATGATGCCTGGAGATAGTTAGCTGCTTGGTCGGTTAGTTTCTCTTTATTATCTCAGAATGGCTACTATAATTACTGGCATCATGACAAAAAAGAAGGGAGAAGGTTGATAAAAGTGGTATGTTAGGTATTTTTCATCTGAAATAGCCTTTTGTATCAGAAACCTCAAAAGCTTTCCCAAAAATTTCTAGCACACTCCTGCTTATGCCTTATATAAGGCTACTTCTAGCTAAGGAGGCAGGCTGGGAAATTATATTTGTTTGTTTGTTTTCCAGCCTCTACAGTTGGTCTGTTTAATAGAAATATAATGTGAGTCACTTGTGTGTGTAATTTAAAATTTCCAGTAGCTACATTAAAAACAGCACACAAAATTAGTTTTTATAATGTATTTTACTTAACACAATATACTTAAATATCTTTATTTCAACGTGTAATAAATATAAACAATTATTAAGGAGCTATTCTTAAATTTTTGTTAAGTCTCCAAAAGTGGTACGTATTTTACACTGAAAGTTCATTTTACTTTAGACTAACTACATGGCAAGTAGACACATGTGGCTAATGGCTACCCTAGTTACTGCACATGGTTGTTTCCTATCTTTGCTTGTTTAAAGTATATTGAATTTTTGTAATGTAATAAAATGATTTTGTACAAGAATCAGAAAATTATTTTCCTTGAGATATTTTCCCATCCCCTGTCCTCTACTCCAAAACCCAGCTTTTCTTGATGAAAAAGGTTATTCTACCTCATTTTTTAAATTGTTCTGGTAGTGACTCATAAAAGATTTAGTGTCTCATAAGCCAACTGTACATCCCACTATATATGGATATAATCTTAACCTGTTTTTTAATAGATAAAATGTTAACTTATTACAAAAAGTTTGTTCTTTACAGCACTATTCCAGTCATCAGATTCATTGTCTAACCATTGCTAACGTTCTGTGTCCCCATGGCCTTCCAGCCCCATATTCTGTCTCTTGAAATGTTCACATTCCTGAAACCTTTCCTCATATCTCAAATGGAAATTTGTCCTTTTCTTGTGGTAATACTTGTACACATAATTCAGACTGTATTATAGTGTTATTTAAGAGATATTTTGGTTATGACGTATTATAGAAAGAATTAAACACAAATTGTCATCATCCATAGTACAGGTATTTTTACAATATTACATCTAGGTTGGAGTGCTCTAATCTAAGTGGAATTATCAGACATGGGAGAGGATTCAGGTTTGTTACTGTTAGAAAAATAGCACCTTGTAGTGCTTACATCATTTTAAATTATGTAGAATAGATGCTAGAAGTGGACACACCTAAAAAGATATGGTTGGTATAGCTGATCTCTTGAGCTCTTTCCCAATCCAGTCTCCAAATATTTAAAAATAACAATTATATTCTGTTTTTGTTAGCCAAATAAAAATATTTCCCAAACATAAAAATGTATTCCTAGTTTCCTATACATGCTTTGAAATTTAGAAATTGAATTTTATTTCAGTGTGTGTGTACTGTTCATAGGAGATAAGAGAGATGGGGAAATTTAAACAATGTTCAATAGGATTAAAATGGATTTTTAATTGTTATTACAATAGCTTCTCATTTCAAGATAATGTTATAATTTGGGGAACTTAAAAAAATTAGGACTACAGTATGTTGGTATAGATTTCTTAATTAAAGAATAGTGTTGCCAAAGGATGTATTCCCAAACGTTATTACTGAAATTAAACAGATAGATGAAAAAATATTGGTAATTTCATGAGACATAGTAAGCTGGAATAGCCACTTCTCTCATTGCAGAAATTTATACAAATTAACCATATAAAATGGTCATTGGTTAATATGGATTTACTTTATATATGACATGTTATAGGAAAAAAATATAGTATTAGTAATTGTTCATAATCATTTTTTCAAATATGTTTACACTTAATAAGTAAAGAGTTGTAACCTTTACCATTATAGACAAGTTAAATATACATATAGTCAGAGTCTTCTCTTTCATCAGGAAACGCTGATAGTTTAGTGAATGGCTGAATTACTTGTCTAAAAGTTTTTAATCTGTTATGTGGTATGACGTTTACTTTAGAATCAGATATAAGGAATTTCTTGTTTCCTGGGAAAATATCATTTGTGACAATTATTTCTATTTGTACAATAAAATGACTTCTTGTGAACTAGAATTCACTTGCATTGGCCAAACTAAAATATATCATGGTTAGCTACAAAGCAAATTCTGAATAATCATTCTTGAATCATAGCATAAAATTGAATTTTCAGAATTCCAAATTACTGTAAGAGGAAGGCAAGTTATTGAAATTTTGAGCCATTCTCTTTCCACATAATTAAGCAGCATTTAGGATATATATTCTTCCTATATTTTTTATTAAGTAAAAGAAAAGAGTCCTTAGTAACCTATAGTGTGACAGAAAAACCTTTTCAATGACTTACCTCTTTTTAATTGTTTCTTAGCCATTTCTTTGCAGCATCAGTGAATTTTGATTTCCTTACTATTAGTTGCATGTTCTCAACTACTATGGTAATGAAATGCTGATGATAAGATGAGGTGCTAAAGTTAGGATGTAAATACTTGATTTGTGAATTATACTCTTTGAGGGTATTGTCTTTCAGTTCTGAAATTACTTTATTGTTATTTAATGTCCTGGGATGCCTTACTGGGAAATCTTGAGACTTTAGTATTTTTCTTTTTACTATTTCAAAATTCTATTTGGCTCACTTAAAAATTTGTAAAGGCCTTTTATGGGAATTTTAGATCAAGTTATATTATTTGATATTTAATGGTATATTATTTGGGTACAGTATCCTGAATCTGGAAAAGAGTTCTGATTTCTTTCCAGTAGAATTTTTGTTAGGATGACAAAAATTTTGTTTTCTGAAATTCCTGGATGAAAGTTCTGTACAGTTGAATGCACCTACACTTGTCACCTATAACAGCGTAACAGAGGATTAAGTCCTCACCAAAGACAAATTATTTTAATATTTTGGGAAGAAAGAAGGGTGTATTTCAGTTGAGAAAAGACTAATTTATTAATTTTAATATTCCTGATGTTTATGCACACAAATAATCACTGTTTAAGGGTAAGGAGGGCTTTTTCTTCAGTAATGCCAAAGCATTGAAAAGGTAATGGGCTTTTCTGTTGGTGTTTATAGATATGTTAAATATATGCCAATTTTTTTCAGCAAATATTTCTTGTGGACCTTTCATGTATTACCTATGGTAGGTATTGGGATAAAATGGTGAATAAGATACACAGCTCATCCAAACTTGGGAAATCAGGGAGGTTTTTCTCTTCTAGGAAGTTTCTCATCCAGGTTGATATCTGAAGGCAGTGTAGGAATTATAGGTGGGTGAAGCAGTGGAATAAGAATATAGTAGGGAGAGGCAATAATATTTAGAAATCACCAAACTTGGGAAAGAACATAGATTACTCTAGGAAAAACTAGAAGTTTCACTTGTAAATTCTGGGGGCAACCAGAAAGATAGGGTACCTATCAGAAGAGATATTTGGTCATGTTTCTGTAAATGTCACAATACAACTGACTAAGCTGATTTTTTAGCCTCTTTAACTCCAAAAATACATATGGTTAAACTATAACAAAATGTATTTTCAAAAACTAAGTTACCAAGCACAAATGAAATAAAGAAAATCCCTAGATGCTAGAAATGCAGGCAAAATTAGGAAATTAGCATTTGATCTGATGATAGGGGTAAGCTCAGAAACCTAATAGATCCAGATATATTGTGTCACTTAACTATTATAATTTCTTAACAAAGCACTCCCAAATTTAGTGTCTTATCTACAACTTTTTCCCACAACTGGCTGGCCAATTCTGCTGGTTGTGACCAGGCTCAGCTGGTCTTGGCTGAGCTCACTCATGTAGGTTGTGGCTAGTTGACAGGTAGATAGCTGATTTAAGATGGCAGTGACTGATGTAAGCGATCTGTGCTCCACATGGTATTTCATCCCCCAGAAAGGAGTTAGGATTATTCTCAAGGCAAAGTAAGAGATCTGAAAGAGTAGATGCATGTTAGGCTTCTTGACCTAGGCTCAGAATTGGTACACCCTCACTTCTGCCACATTCTGGTGGCCAAAGTAAATCATGTGTCTGACCTCTTGTTGGAAGGAACTATAAGACCATATTTCAAAGGGTCTAGATAAGAAGGGTGGAGGATTGAGTCCATTTTTGTGATCATTGTACATAGATTTTTTTTAATGTTTATTTATATTGAGAGAGAGAGAAAAAAAGTACATGTGCACACAAGCAAGGAAGGGACAGAGAGAGAGGGAGACAGAAACCCCACGCAGGCTCCATGCTGTCATTGCAGAGCCTGACACAGGGCTCACTCACAAATCATGAGATCACGACCTGAACTGAAATCAAGAGCTGGACCCTTAACTGACTGAGCCACCCAGGCTTCCCACTGTATCATAGATCCTATGGGCCCGGGGCTTGAGTTTTTAAAAAGTTACACTGGAACAAGAGATGCTGGCTTGGGCGAATTCAAGGTGAGATGTCACATATGAATTCTATGCATGAAAAGAACTGTCTTCTCTGGAAGGAGAACAAAAAAACCTCTGCTCACTGGCCCAGAGAATAGGAAGGTACTGTTGTCTAAGACTGTAGATTGTGCCATGTGCTGATATGGGGTCTGAAACAAGATAAAATTGCTTTTTAGGTACATATCCACTGAAATGAGTTAAAATACAAATAATAATTACAAATGATTACAATTACATGAAGAAATGATTCAAAACAACCAGGTACAGCAAATAGGAAAGCTTGTACTCTGTGAATTTTAGATAATAGAAATATTTGAAAGAAACTCTAAAATAAAAATATTTAAATTGTTAAATATTAATATTCTAGAGACAAAATGAAGAGTCTAAAAGAATGTATGAAAAAGAACCAAAAGTTATTATTAGAAATAAAAATTATGAATAACTAAAAGGTTAGTGGACATGTTAAAGAGTAGATTAGACATTGCTGAAGATAGAATCTATGAACTAGAAGGTATGTACTGGGAGAAGAGAGCAGTGAAAAGATAGAAAATATGAAAGAAGGTTTAAGAGTAATTGAGGATTGAATGAGAATGTCCAAATTATGCTTCATAAGAATAAAGAGTAGAGAGAATTGGGGAAAGGCAATATTTGAAGAAGTGGCGACTGATCATGTGAATTGAGGAAAACATGTGCAAAACTTTGTCTTGCACAAAGTAGATAAAAATAAATTCTCCCCTCCTGCCGCCCCTCTTCCCCCACCCAGAAAACTCCTAGGGAATTATAAAACAAGTGATAGAGGAAATCTGGATCTCTAAATGACATTGTGGAACTAAGCTGCCTCATTAACCTGTGTTTTATAAAATTTAAAGGTTTTTTTTGATGGGGAAAAATGTTTTTGATGGCTGGAAACAACATAGTGATGCTCAGATGAAAGGCACAACTCTTGTTTATAGCTCTAAATGAGAGAAAGCCCCTATGTAGTGCCACACTGGGGGTTATAGCTGAGGACAGGGTAACAAGCTGCAACTATAGGGGACAGCATATGTATAGCAAGCAGGGTGGAATTTAGTAGGTTTTGTAGTCTCTCTGTGTACTGGCTAATTTGAATACTTCTGGAGCTGTAGGGTCTGTCTCTATTTTTATGGTGTCTAGTCCTGACGTAATTAGGGTGGGTGTATAATGCACAAAGTGTAAGAATCCAATAAGAGAAGTGGTTAGGATATGAACTTATTAATCAGTACTTAACCCTCTATCTTATACAGGAACTGGAAGTGACCAGTCTCCAACCAGCACGTCAAAATTGAGATAAGACAACATTAAAACAAAGAAGTAACCAAAACTATATCACACATGGACATACGATACTGTACAAGAAATCAATTATATCTTAAAATGCCATTGTATTTGGGGGTTTTCTTTTTTTTTTTTTTTAATTTTTTTTTTCAACGTTTATTTATTTTTGGGACAGAGAGAGACAGAGCATGAACGGGGGAGGGGCAGAGAGAGAGGGAGACACAGAATCGGAAACAGGCTCCAGGCTCTGAGCCGTCAGCGCAGAGCCCGATGCGGGGCTCGAACTCACAGACCGCGAGATCGTGACCTGGCTGAAGTCGGACGCTTAACCGACTGCGCCACCCAGGCGCCCCTGGGGGTTTTCTTTTTACAGCAGTCTATTTTACCCTGTGTATCTAAGGTACAGGTATAAAGATTGGCATTACTTAATGATTAAAGGATAAAATAGTACTGTACAAACCTAATAGTATATCCTCAAAATATATAAAGCAAAAATTTAAGAGAACAGGTAGGAAGGAGATTTTTAACACATTTACTTAGAAAGTGATAAAGGAGATAAAAAATAAAAGTTATGATATAGATTATTTGGATAGCACAGTTATTCTCAACAAAACTCTACAAAGACCAAATGAATACCAAAGAATAAGTAGATATATTCTCTGACCACATTACATTTAGAAGTCAATAGGTAAAGATGCCCACTAAATATTCAAAGCAATTTTTAGCTTTGAACACACATATTAGTAAAGAGTTATGATGAAAAGCTAGCAAGTTAAGTATCCTGCTTTTAAATTCAGAAAAAGAATACTGTAGTAAACACAAAGTAGAAGGAAGCAAGTGAGAAAGATAGAAATAATGGTATAAAATATGAAGTTGGAATAGAGATTTTCAGCAAAACCACAAACTGTATTTTTTTAAGGTTAATAACTTAAACCAACCTCTTAAAAATTTGCCAAGCAGAAAAGGAATACTCAAGCAGATGAGTAATATTAGGAATGAAAAGGAGAGTATAACTACAAATAAGTAGAATTTTTTTTTTAAATGTTTGAGAGAAAGACAGTACATGCATGCAATGGGGGGGGGGGGTGAGGGGAAGAGAGAGGGGAGGAGACAGAATCCCAAGCTGGCTCCATACTCAGTGCAGAACCAGTAATGGGGCTTGATCCCAGGATGGTGAGATCATGACTTGAGCCAAAAGCAAGAGTCAGACACTTTACCAACTGAGCCACCCAGGTGCCCTAATAAATAAGTAGACATTTAAAGAGAGAGAATATACCATAAAAAAATTATTTGCCAATAAATATCCAAATTATCCCAAATGGAATGTGTTCTAGGAAAACCATAGGTTACTTTTATAAGCTAATTTGCGACCCCTCCCCAAATTCATATGTTAAAACCCTAACCCCCAGTATCTCAAAATGTGGTCTTATATGGAAATAGGATTATTGTAGATGTATTTGGAGATAAGGCCTCAAAAGAAGAAAGTTTAAATCTGGCCCACAGAATGAGCCCTAATACAATCTGACTGGTGTCTTTATAAGAAGAGAAATTGGAGGGGCACCTAGGTGGCTCAGTCTGTTGAGCGTCCAACTTCGGCTCAGATCATGATTTCGCAGTTCGTGAGTTCAAGCCCTGTGTCGGGCTTTGTGCTTACAGCTCAGAGCCTGGAACCTGCTTCGGATTCTGTGTCTCCATCTCTCTGCCCCTTCCCGCTCATGCTCTGTCTCTCTGTCTCACAAAAATGAATAAATGTTAAAAAAAAATTTAAAAAAAAAGAGGAAATTGGAACATACAAAGAGACACCATACACAGGGACATGTGTGATCAGAGGGACAACCATGTGAGACAAAGCAGCAAGAGGGTGGCCCACCTATAAGTCAAGGAGAGAGGCCTTAGAAGAATCCAAACCAGCTGATACCCTGCTCTTGGTTTATGGCCTCCATAACTATGAGAAACTAAATTGTTTAAGCCTGCCAGTCTCTGACATGTTGCTGTCGAACCCTAGAAAACTAATAGTTACTAAAACTAACTTAAGAAAGGGAAAAATAGAATAGACCTATTATGGTGTTTCTTAACCTTTTTGTTGTTATTGCCCTCAATAGGGGGAAAAACTAAGTTTTCTCTAATGTAAAAATTAGGGAATGAGTTTTGTCAAGGTAGAGTTGAGCATTCCATGGCCACACCCTATTGTAATACCTAAGATTTTTTGCTTCTGAGAACCAGTTTTCACCCTCTGACAAATGCATGAAGTTGGTATAATTTTATAAAATTTGACAGAGGTAGTATGAAAAATAAAATTCTAGGCCAATCTTACTTTTTTCCCATTAAAAAAATGTTTTTAGGTCATTTAACCATTCAACTCAAATTGATTGAGTTGCTATCATGTAGAAATTACTGTTTTAGACACTAGGGATACAGAACGATGAAGATAGACAAGGTCCCTGCCTTGCAGAAATTGAATTTTAGATGGGAAAGTTAGCAAAAGCTTACTAAAATAGATAAAAGATAAGATTCAATGTAGCAAATTCAAATGGCATGATCTGATAAAGAATGACAAATATACTACTTTTGATTGAGTGGGCAGGGAAGTTTTAAGATTCTAAGTTGCAAACTAACTCCAGCAGTCAGGGGGAGAGAGGAGAAAGAGGAAAGGTGGAGAAATGAGAATGTGAAATGAGTCATGGATAATGTATAATTTAAGTTACATTTGGCAATAAGGAATAGAAAACCCAATAAAGATGGTTTCAACAGGTACAAATTTTATTTCATGCACCAACCAACAGTTTTGGAGGTTGGAAGTCCTGGGCTTTAACAGTAGCTGATCAATGTCAATAAGGATATAGACCTACTTTTTCTCCTATTCTGCCATCTTTAGTATTTGGACATTTATCCAAATAATTGTACAAAAGGTGCTATTCTTCCAGGTATCATGTATACACTAGTAGATAAGAATTGGGAAAGAAGAATGCGCTTTAAAAAAAGTATCTACACGCCTGACCCAGTGACTTTAGCTTAATCTTATTGGTCAGAACTTGGTCACAAGTTTTTTTGTTTGTTTTGTTCTTAAATTTTTTTAAAAAAATTTTTGTTTAACGTTTATTTATTTTTGAGACAGAGCATGAACAGGGGAGGGGCAGAGAGAGAGGGAGACACAGAATCTGAAACAGGCTCCAGGCTCTGAGCCATCAGCCCAGAGCCCGACGCGGGGCTTGAACTCACGGACCGCGAGATCGTGACCTGGCTGAAGTCTGACCTGGCTGAAGTCGGACACTTAACAGACTGAGCCACCCAGGCGCCCCTGTTCTTAAATTTTTTAACTTTTTTTTTTTTTTTTTTTTTTTTTTTTGAGAGAGAAAGAGAGAGCGAGAGACAGTGCAAGCAGGGGAGTGGCAGAAAGATAGGGTGACAGAATCCTAAGCAGGCTCCAGGCTGTGAGCTGTCAGCACAAAGCCTGATGGGGTCTCAAACTCACAAGCCATGAGATCATGACCTGAACTGCAGTCAGATGCTTAACCAACTGAGCCACCCAGGCACCTCTCCCCCCTTTTTAAGGGGTATTATTTATGTGTTTATTAAGTTTATTTATTTTGAGAGAGGGAGACAGAGCATGTGAGTGGGGGAGGGACAGAAAGAGAATCCCAAGCAGGCCCTGTACTGCCAATGGAGACCCCAGTGCTGGGCTTGAACCCTGGAACCATGAGATCATTACCTGAACCAGAGTCAAGAGCTGGATGCTTAACCAATGAACCACCCTGGTGCCCTGGTCATAGGTTTTTTTAAACTATGGAGGGCATTTTGACAACATCTAGCACTTCATGCACTTAGCACTTCAACTTTCAGCAATTCAACTTTCAGATATGTACCTTAGGTCAGAACTTTCCTACTAGGATACCACAAACAGGTTAAGATAGGCCAAAGAACTGAGTCCTTCATCCTAAAGCTCTTTGTGTCACCTCCCAGGATAGTAACTTCTGGCTGCCAAGAGTCTTGTCCAGTTACTTCAGTGTGTTGTACAAATAACATTTCTATGTTGTCACAATGGTTAGGAAACTCTTTCCTAGAAGCATACTAAGATGTTCATTGCAATAATGTTACATAAAACATTTATTACAGTAGAATTCTAAATAATAAATAAAAGTGAACAGGGAAATAGAAAATCACCTTTAGGCAAGAGCTACAGTAATAATTATTATATGGAAGATTTACTGATAAATGCTAAAATTATCAGGTGAAAACATGAAGAGAAACAATCTATATAGTCTGAAAGCATTTCCCTTAATATATTTATTAACTACAGAGGGAAAGATAGTAACATTATAGAGGAGAACCCCAGTAGGAACCACTATAACTAAGTGACCAGGGTTATCACCACCTGTAAGAAGACATTGTCACCATCCCCCTGCTATGATGAACTAAGAAAGTCACAACATTTCTATCACATTTTTGCCAAAAATGCATAACCTGTTGCCAAATGTACATAACCTCGGTCCAGTTTTAAGAAAATATTACGTAAACTAAAATTGTGGTAAAATAACTGGTTATTACTCTTTAAAACTGTCAAGGTCATAAAAAACCAGGAGTGAGGGTAAAATAAACTAAGACTCCCCTAATTACAAACTAAATACAACGAGGAAGTATGCTGGTTAGGATACTGGAACAGAATGACATGAGTAAAAACATGAAATTCTAATACATTCTTTAGTTAATAGTATTGTACTAATGTTAATTTCTTGATTCTGATCATTTAATCACAGATAATAAGATGTTAACATTAGAGAAAGCTAGATGAGGGATATATGGAAACTGAACTCTTTTTAACTTCTGTGTAAGTCTAAAATTAGTCCAAAATTTAAAAATTTGTTAACCTAAATATCCATATTTAGGCAGATAAATGAGTGAATTGTGGCATTGTCAAATGATTGGAATATTATATAGGTGTTAAAACCAATTAGATTCACATATATCAACATGGATGAATGTAAAAAATAACAGTTAAAAAAAAGTCAAGCTGTAAAAGGATACATATATATATAGCGTGATGCCATTTATACAAAATTTCAAGATGTAAAAACAACTGTTCTTCATATGTATGTGATAAAAGCTTGAAAACATTATGAAGAATTATTTACACCAATTTCAGGTTACTAGTTACTTCTGGGAGAAGTGGGAGGGACTTGGCTATAGAATAAGAGCTTCAACTGTTTCTGTTTCATGTGCTTAAAAGTAAGATCTAAAGCAGAGAAGGCAGCATGTTAACAGTTGTTAAATTTATTTACTGATTCCATGGGTGTCTGTTATTTATTTTTTGTGCTTTTTATGCATGTGTGTAATGTTGTGTAACTTAAAAAATATAGTCCTTTAACTGAGTTCTTTGGAGGATCAAGACATTTCTGATAGGTAAATTATCCCTATGCAGTACTTTAAAGAGTGAACATTTTGAGAAATGAGAATTTGAATAGAAAAATCTATGCCCTAAAGTAAAATTTTTTTCATCTTCTGAACCTTAACTTTTTGGTTAAGTTTGCACACAGTATGTAGAGCCTAGGCAAATTAAAGAAAACAGTGTTATTTGTATATTAACATATTTAGGAGTCTCTTGAAAAAAGAAAATCAACTTCAGTTTTCAAGCTTCTCCTACCTAGTAGAAAGTTACTCTAATGGAAAATTCTAATACACTTGAATTTAGTCTCAAAACCTTTTGTCCCCCTGCTGTGAGAATATTGAGTTCTATTTACATGAACTGTGAATCATTTTTGTTGAGGATACTTAGCAACAGAAAGAATTAAGTATTAGAAAAAATGGGAAGAGAAAACAGGGCAAAGTAAGAATGGAGGCTTTTGCTTTGAAAGTACCATAAGAGGAAAAGAAAACCAGGTGGAACTCACTTTCACACACCAATTGCTGAGGAGGTTGCTGTGCAGGCACTTTGGTAGCATATGCTTTGGTAGGTAGGTATTGTGCCAGAACTAAAACCACTTTACTTTGGGTTTCAAGGATGGTATATGTGAAATAAATTAAGGCCACCTACATCATTTTTCTTCCCTAGCAACTGCTGCCTGAAGGTAGGGGCTCAATCATTCCAAAGAGTATGTAAAATCATGAAAGCCTTAAACCTTTAGATGACTACAAGATACAGGATGGAAAACCTCTTTCAATATGCACTTGTATTTAGGCAAACTTAATTTACAAATAAATATCTTTTTGAAACTATGGAAAGGGGGCTTCTAACATATTTCTAGTAGGAAAGGAACAGTAAATAGAAATCAGTTTCATAGTACTCATTATTGCTAACTTAGCATGTATAATAAATCATATAAACTTACATTTGGCATATGATCTGAATTGTTTTATTTTAGTGAATATTTGTCAAAAGCCTCATTTTTAAGGATTTTTAATTAAGTTATTTGCAATATTAGTCCTCCTTATCTGATTTCTCCATAGTGTCTTAACTTTTTTATTCACAAATTATCCTCTTTTAAATGTTTATATATTTATATACACATATATATATATATATTATGTTTGATAATATATAGACATAGAGAGTTAAATTGTTCTTTGCCTTTGGAATTTATGGTAAACTAATTAAAATTGAATTTGCTTATTAAATGTGAGGCCTTCTTAATCTCTAATTGTCATTGGTTTTTTATTACACATACCTTAATTTTATTAAGTCCATTAAGATTTTGTTTTTAAGCACAGTGTTACACCAATTCACCATCTCCAAAATTGTGATCATTTCATTGACATTTAACTGTTTTGAAATGATATCTGATATTTGAGTTATTTATAGGTAAGCTAAACATATCCAGAGAAAGCCACTGGAAACATTTGATTATGACTGTTACAGCTCTTTCAGATTAGAAATCTTTCTCTATAGTCTTTTTTCCAAAAGTGGCTTTCAAAGATACATCTTCAAAGTAAGGCAACACAAACTAGAAATTGGTATGAAGATGAAGCAAAGGGCTAACAACATTGGGTACATAAACTGGGTTCAGAATTGAAGTTTGTACACAAAATACCCTGACCTTATAAATGGTTATGATCTTGATTTTCATATCCTAGCAATCCCTCCAAATGCCCAGTCCTTCTTATGAAAGCACAGCATTTTGTGCGGAAGACAACATACGTGTGTTTCTGAGTTTGTTTGTTTGTTTGTTTAAATATGAAATTTATTGTCAAATTGGTTTCCATACAACACCCAGTGCTCATCCCAAACGGTGCCCTCCTCAGTACCCATCTCCCACCGCCAATCAACCCTCAGTTTGTTCTCAGTTTCTGAGTTTAAAGAAGTTATACAGGTTGGGGGCGCCTGGGTGGCTCAGTCCTTTGAGCTTCTGACTTCGGCTCAGGTCATGATCTCACGGTTCATGAGTTTGAGCCCCGGGTCAGGCTTTGTGCTGACCACTTGGAGCCTGGAGCCTGCTTCGGATTCCGTGTCTCCCTCTCTCTCTGCCCCCCACTCACATTCTGTCTCTGTCTCTCTCAAAAATAAATAAACATTAAAAAAAAAAAGTTATACAGGTCCTTAATTCCTTATATGAAGAAATATTTGGGACCAAATATGTTTTAGATATCAGAATTTGGGTTTTAAAAAAAGAAATACTGTTTAAATCAGGTACCTTGGGGCGCCTGGGTGGCGCAGTCGGTTAAGCCTCCGACTTCAGCCAGGTCACGATCTCGCGGTCCGGGAGTTCGAGCCCCGCGTCAGGCTCTGGGCTGATGGCTCAGAGCCTGGAGCCTGCTTCCGATTCTGTGTCTCCCTCTCTCTCTGCCCCTCCCCCGTTCATGCTCTGTCTCTCTCTGTCCCCAAAATAAATAAACGTTGAAAAAAAATTTTTTTTAAATCAGGTACCTTAATCCTGGTTTGTCTCTCTCTGTGTATTTTTCCCTTTGCTCATTTGTTTCTTAAATTCCACATATGAATAAAAATATATGGCATATGTCTTTTTCTGAGTCTTAATTATAGAGAACAAACTGATGGTTACCAGAGGGGAGGTGCATAGGGGGATGGGTTAAATAGGTGATGGAGATTAAGGAGGGCATTTGTTGTGATGAGCAATGAGTGTTGTATGGAGGTGTTGAATCACTATATTGTACACCTGAAACTAATACTACATTTTATATTAACTGGAATTTAAGTGAAAACTTAAAAAAAATACCTTATTTATGTAATGGCCCCAGCACAGTTTAGGGCAAAATCTCATCATCAGCACATTAATATTTTTGCATAAGACATACACATAATCACATAAAGTGAGATGAATAAGGCAGATAACCTCATATCATTTCTGAATTTTGACAAATGAGTTAAACAAAAACAACTGGTTGCAGAGTTTGTGGGATTATTGTATTGCAAATAAAGTGTGGTAGACCTGGATAGTAAGTAGAGGTTGGGGGAAGATCACATAAAACAAAGGAAAATTAATAACTCTGGTCTTGACTCTAAGTGCAATTTGATTTAAGAGAAAGAAGTCAAAGGCTTCACCAGGGAGAAAAGGTTTGAAATGGGACTGAAGAAAGATTCATAGAAAACTGTTTCACTTGGAAATGAGCAAAACCAAGCTCGACTGGAATCTAATGTTCCTGTCAGACAGTAGAGTATATATACAGAGGCACATGAGGATAGGGTGGGAAGATTATGGAAGGTTTGAATGTCAGACATGATTCACAAGATTCACAAAATCTTCATGACCAAAGAACTGATGTGAAAAATACCAGGACTTGGTGTCAGAATGATATGGGTGATTAAGAAGACATAGTAGAAAAAATATGTTTCTAGACCAAGAGTAGGAAAAATTACTTGTGTCATAGAGAAAAACAATTGAGAAGGGCTTACAAACTGGAACATAGTGTTTAATGGGAAATCCAAATGGAAATATTTGTATTTGGATATAGAAAGGAAGGTATGGGTTATAAGTATTCTGGGCTAGAATCCCAAAAATTACAGAATTGTAAGCATCATTGTAAACATACAATGTTTGTTAAGGTTTTGGCCCATTTAAAAAATTGAATTGCTTGTTTTTATTTTTTTTATTCTACTTTTTTAATTAATTAAGTTTAATTTAGGAGAGAGAGAGAGTGACCAAGGGGCAGAGGGGGAGAGAGAATGAGAATCTTAAGTAGACCCCACACTCCATGCAGAGCCCAATGCAGGGCTCAGTCCCATGATCCTGGGATCAATACCTGAGCCAAAATCAAGAGTGGGACCCTCAACTGACTGCGTCACCCAGGCGCCCCTGGATTGCTTGTTTTCTTATTATTGAGTTTTAAGTGTTCTTTATAGAATTTGGATTAGCAGTGCTCTATCAGATGTGTCTTTTGCAAATATTCTCTCCCAATCTGTGGCTTGTGTTCTCATTCTCTTGGTAGTGTCTTTAACAGAGCAGAAGTTGTAAATTGTATTCAAGTCCAGATTATCAATTATTTATTTCATGAATGATTTCTTTGGTGTTGTATCTAAAAAGGCGTCAATGGGGTGCCCGGGTAGCTCAGTCAGTTAAGCGACCCACTCAGTTTCCACTCAGATCATGATCTCACTGTTCATGAATTCGAGCCCTGCATCAGGCTCCATGCTGACAATGTGGAGCCTGCTTGGTATCCTCTGTCTCCCTCTCTCTGCTCCTCCCCTGTTGTCTCTCTCTCAAAATAAATAAACATTAAAAATAAAAAATAAAAAGGCAGCACTATACCTAGGGTCATCTAGACTTTCTCCCATGTTGTTTTCTAGAAATTTTGTGGTTTAGCTTTTATATTTAGATTTATAATCCATTTTTAAGTTAATTTTTTTAAGGGTGTAAGGTCTAGCTCTAGATTATTATTTTTTTTGTTGTTTGTTTGTGGATGTCTACTTATTCCAGCACCATTATTTGAAGAGCCTATCTTTGTTCCATTATGTTGCCTTTGTTCCTTTCTTACAGATCAATTGACTGTATTTATGGGGGTCTGTTTTGGGGATACCTATTTTATTGATTTATCTGTTTATTCTTTTGCCTATACCACACAATCTTGATCACCACAGCTTTATACAGCTTTTTTTTTTTACCATAGATTTTGAAGTTGGGTAGTATGAGTTCTCCAATTTTGTTGTTGTTTTTCAACATAGAGTTGGCTATTTGGGCCTTTTGCTTCATTATAAAACTTAAGAATCTGTTAATGTCCATAAAATAACTTGCTGGTATTGGGATTGGGATTTATAGAGTCTATAGATTTAGGAAGAAGTGATATCTTCACAATATTGAGTCTTCCTGACCCAACATGGAACATCTCTATTTATTTAGTCAACTTTGATTTTATTCATCAGTTTATAGTTTTCTTCATATAAATCTTGGTATAAATTTTGTTAGCTGTATGCCTAAGTATTTCATTTGTGGATGTGCTGTTTTTAATTTCAAATTCTATTTGTCTGTTGTTGGTATATAGGAGAGCAATTGACTTTTGTATATTACACTTACATCCTAAAACTTGTTATATTCACTTATTAGTTCCAGTTTCTTTGTTGATTCCTTTGGTTTTTCTGAATAGACAATTATGTCTCCTGTGGTGAAAAACAGTTACGTGCCTTCTTTCCCAATCCATGTACCTTTTATTTCCTTTTCTTGCCTTATTGCATTAAAAAGGACTTGAGGTACAATGTTGAAACAAGTGGTAAGAAGGGACATATTTGCCTTGCATCTGATTTTAGTGAGAAGGATTAAGTTTCTCACCATTAAGTATGATTTTAGGTTTTTCATAGACAATCTTTGTCAAGCTGTGAAAGTTCCCCTCTATTCCTATTTTATTGAGATTTTTTATGATGAATGATGTTGGATTTTCTCAAATGCTTTTCTGCATCTGATCAAATGATTTTTCACTTTTACAGTGTTAATGTAATGTCTATGTTAATTGGTTTTCTAATAGGGAACCAGCTTTCATGCCTAAGATAAATCCCAATTGGTTGTATTGTGTAATACTTTTTATACTTTGTTGGAATCAATTTGCTAACATTTTGTTGAGGATTTTTGCATCTCTCTTCATAAAAGATACTGGTCTTTAGTTTTTTAATAACGTATTTGTCTTGTTTTTGGTATTAGGGTATTGCTCATATAATGAAGTAGGAAGTATTCCTTCTGTTCCTATCCTCTGAAAGAGATTGTGGAGAATTGATATAATTTATTCTTTAAATGTTTGATAGACGTCACTAGTAAACTGTTTAGATCTGATGCTTTCTGTCTTATAAACTAATTTATTATTGATTCAATTTCTTTTTTTAATTTTTTTAATATGAAATTTATTGCCAAATTGGTTTCCATACAACACCCAGTGCTCATCCCAACAGGTGCCCTCCTCAATACCCATCACCCACCCTTCCCTCCCTCCCACCCCCCATCAACCCTCAGTTTGTTCTCAGTTTGTAAGAGTCTCTTATGTTTTCGTTCCCTCCCTCTCAAAACTTTTTTTTCTTTTTCCATCCCCTCCCCCATGGTCTTCTGGTAAGTGTCTTAGGATCCACATAAGAGTAAAAACATATGATATCTGTCTTTCTCTGTATGACTTATTTCACTTAGCATACCACTTTCCAGTTCCATCCACATTGCTACAAAAGGCCATATTTCATTCTTTCTCATTGCCACGTAGTATTCCATTGTGTATATAAACGACAATTTCTTTATCCATTCATCAGTTGATGGACATTTAGCCTCTTTGCATAATTTGGCTATTGTTGAAAGTGCTGCTATAGGATACAAAATCAATGTACAGAAATCAGTTGCATTCTTATACACTAATAATGAAGCAACAGAAAGACAAATAAAGAAACTGATCCCATTCACAATTGCACCAAGAAGCATAAAATACCTAGGGATAAATCTATCCAAAGATGCATAAGATCTCTATGCTGAAAACTAAAGAAAGCTTATGAAGGAAATTGAAGAAGGTATAAAGAAATGGAAAAACATTCTGTGCTCATGGATTGGAAGAAAAAATATTGTCAAAATGTCAATACTACCCAAAGCCATCTACACATTCAATGCAATCCCAATCAAAATTGCACCAGCATTCTTCTTGAAACTAGAACAAGCAATCCTAAAATCCATATGGAACCACAAAAGGCCCCGAATAGCCAAAGGAATTTTGAAGAAGAAGACCAAAGCAGGAGGCACACAATCCCAGACTTTAGCCTCTACTACAAAGCTGTCATCACCAAGACAGCATGGTATTGGCACAAAAACAGACACATAGACCAATGGAGTGGAATAGAAACCCCAGAACTAGACCCACAAATGTATGGCCAACTAATCTTTGACAAAGCAGGAAAGAATATCCAATGGAAAGGAGACAGTCTCTTTAACAAATGGTGCTGGGAGAACTGGACAGCAACATGCAGAAGATTGAAACTAGACCACTTTCTCACACCATTCACAAAAATAAACTCAAAATGGATAAAGGACCTGAATGTGAGACAGGAAACCATCAAAACCCTAGAGGAGAAAGCAGGAAAAGACCTCTCTGACCTCAGCCGCAGCAATTTCTTACTTGACACATCCCTAAAGGCAAGAGAATTAAAAGCAAAAATGAACTCCTGGGACCTCATGAAGATAAAAAGCTTCTGCACAGCAAGGGAAACCACCAACAAAACTAAAAGGCAACCAACGGAATGGGAAAAGATATTTGCAAATGACATATCAGACAAAGGGCTAGTATCCAAAATCTATAAAGAGCACACCAAACTCCACACCCAAAAAACAAATAATCCAGTGAAGAAATGGGCAGAAAACATGAATAGACACTTCTCTAAAGAAGACATCCGGATGGCCAACAGGCACATGAAAAGATGCTCAACGTCGCTCCTCATCAGGGAAATATAAATCAAAACCACACTCAGATATCACCTCACGCCATTCAGAGTGGCCAAAATGAACAAATCAGGAGACTATAGATGCTGGAGAGGATGTGGAGAAACGGGAACCCTCTTGCACTGTCGGTGGGAATGCAAACTGGTGCAGCCACTCTGGAAAACAGTGTGGAGGTTCCTCAAAAAATCAAAAAGAGACCTACCCTATAATCCAGCAATAGCACTGCTAGGAATTTACCCAAGGGATACAGGAGTACTGATGCATAGGGACACTTGTACCCCAGTGTTTATAGCAGCACTCTCAACAATAGCCAAATTATGGAAAGAGCCTAAATGTCCATCTAATGATGAATGGATAAAGAAATTGTGGTTTATATACACAATGGAATACTACGTGGCAATGAGAAAGAACGAAATATGGCCCTTTGTAGCAACATGGGTGGAACTGGAGAGTGTTATGCTAAGTGAAATAAGCCATACAGAGAAAGACAGATACCATATGGTTTCACTCTTATGTGGATCCTGAGAAACTTAACAGAAACCCATGGGGGAGGGGAAGGAAAAAAAAAAGAGGTTAGAGTGGAAGAGAACCAAAGCATAAGAGACTCTTAAAAACTGAGAACAAACTGAGGGTTGATGGGGGTGGGAGGGAGGGGAGGGTGGGTGATGGGTATTGAGGAGGGCACCTTTTGGGATGAGCACTGGGTGTTGTATGGAAACCAATTTGGCAATAAACTTCCTATATTGAAAAAAAAAATAAATGAACATTTAAAAAAGAAGAGAAAGTGCTTCAGGGACTCTACCTTGCTAGGCGGGCTGCCCCTCTCCCGCTCCGGCTCCCTCTTGCCAATCCTTGTAGTCTGCATCCCCTCTCTGTCCGCATAACCTCTTCCATGGGTCTTGTCTATGCTTGGCTCCGGAGAGTCTGCTCTGCTAGTCTTCTGGCAGTTTTCTGGGTTATTTAGGCATATGTGGGTGGAATCTATGTGAGATGAGCCCAGTGTCCTCCTACGCCACCATCTTCCCAGAACTCCCCTGAACATGTTAAAAGAGTGTTGGTAGGCAAGTGTCTAATTGTATTTCAAATGGTATCTAATATTCTTATCAGTATCTAAAGAGCCTGTTACTCCATGTGACCTTATGTTTCGTTTCTTTTCTTTTAGGTATCTTTTATTCAAAACCTGGTATTTTGTGTAGAAAGAGTTTACCGTGTACCTGACTTTGGTGTCTGGGAAAGAGGCAGCAAATATAATAATGGCAGCACAGAACTACATTCAAGGTAATTTGCTGATTTGAGTGTTTTTTTTTTTTTGTTATTTAAATGTGTAGAATTTGAATAAAAATCAAAGTACTAGATTGCAACTGTATTATTTATCTTTTCATCTCTTATTTTTCTATATATGATAACAGATGAAATTCACTTAAAATTAAAGCAAGAAATTACTCTCAGTGCCCATATACAGGTCCAAGAAAAAGTACGGTATCTTTCCCAACCTCTCATGATGTCAGTATATGCATATCAGCCTCCAATCCAAGTCTTGGCCTTTCTGCTAAACCAAATCTTTCTTTTTTCTTTTTGAAATGACGCCATTTGAAAGATCAAATATATTAGGATTGTCAAACACCAAATGTATACACATTTAATGTAAAATTCCCTTCCATGTTGTAGAGCTGATTTTTTTTTTATCCTAATCAGAAACACCTTTCATATAAAACTGAACATTTTTTTTTTCTGTAGGTGGTGTGATCAACATCTTAAGTTCTGGTTTAGTGGGCTTGATAAACAATGATAACTGATGACTGAAGTTAGTGGTGTATTAATTTCCTTTACTCCTTATGGTGAGAGAAATAGCTTTAGTAACTGACTGTACCTTTCAGATATCCAAATTTTTTGCCTGGTAGGTTATCTTTTAACTGAAAAGTATAGCTCAATTGCACCATAAATAAAATACCTAGGAATAAACTTAACCAAGGAAGTGAAAGACCTGTACTCCAAAAAGTATAAAACACTGATGAAAGAAATTAAAAATGATACAAAAAAAGGAAAGATATTCTATGTTCATGGATTAGAAGAACCAATATTGTTATAGTGTCCATATTACTCATAGAAATCTACAGATACAATTACAGATGTAATTCCTATCAAAATTCCAGTGACATTTTTCACAGAACTAAAACAAATAATCCTAAAATTTTATGGAATTACAAAATACCCCAAATATTGAGAAAGAAGAACAAAGCTGGTGGTATCACAATTTCATATTTAAAGATATACTACAACGCTGTAAAACCAAAACAGCATATGAGTGACACAAAAATAGACACAAAGATCAATGGAACAGAACACAGAGCCTAGAAATAAATCCATACTTATATGGTCAATTAACCTGCATCAGAGAGGGAAAGGATATACAATGTTATACGAATGGTACTGCAAGAAATGGAAAGCCACATTGGAAAAGAATGAAACTGGATCAGTTTCTTACATAATACATAAAAATAATCTCAAAATGGATTAAAGACCTAAATGGTGAGGCCTGAAACTCTAAGAGTCCTAGAAGGAAAACTGGACAGTGTTTTTTTTTTGACATTAGCCATAGAAACATTTTTCTAGATATGTCTCTAGAGGTAAGGGAAACAAAAACAAAGTTGAACTATTGGGACTACACCAAAAGAAAAAGCTTTTGCCCAGTGAAGGAAACCACTAACAAAAAGGCAGTGTACTGAATGGGAGAAGATATTTGCAAATGGCATGTCTGATGAGGGGTTAATATCCAAAGTATATAAATAACTTATACAGTTTAACACCAAAGAAACAAAGAATTTGATTTAAAAATGGGCAGAGGACCAGAATAGACGTTTTTCAAAGAAGACATACATGTGGCCAACATTCACATGATAAGATGGTCAACATCACTAATTATCAGGGAAATGGTAATTGAAAGCACAATAAGATATCATTCTACACCTGTCAGAATAACTAAAATAAAAAACATAAACCACAAGCGTTGACAAAGATGTGGAGAAAAAGGAATCCTTGTGTACTGTTGGTGGAAATGCAAATTGGTATAGCCTCTGTGGAGAATAGTATAGAGTTCCTCAAAAAATTAAAAATAGAATTACCATATGATCCAGTAATTCCACTATTGAGTATTTACCCAAAGAAAATGAAAACACTAATTTGTAAAGATATGTAAACCCCAAATGCCCATTGATAGAGGAATAAATAAAGATGATGTGGTGTGTGTGTGTGTGTGTGTGTGTGCGCGCACGCGCACACACACACACACACACACACACACACACACACACACACATATATAGGGATGTTATTCCGCCATAAAAAAGAATGAGATATTCCCATCCACAACAACATGGATGGACCCAGAAGGTATCATGCTAAGTGAAATAAGTCAGAGAAAGACAAATTCCATATGATATCACTCATATATGGAATTTACAAAACAAAACAAAGATAAAAAGAGAAAAAACAAAAAACCAACTCTTAAATGCCGAGAACAAACTGGTGGTTGCTAGAGGAGAGGTGGCTGGGGGGATTGGTCAAATAAAGAGAATTAAGAATACACATACCTTTAAAAATTATTTTTTAAGTAGGCCTCATGCCCAATGTGGGCCTTGAATTTATGACTCTGACATTAAGAGTCACATCCTTTACTGACTGAGCCAGTCAGATGCCCCAAGAGTATACATATCTTAATGAGCAATGACTAATGTATATAATTGAGTCTTTATATTGTGCACCTTAAACTAATATAACACTGTGTTAATTATCCTGGAATTAAAAAAAGAAAAGTATAGTTCAATTAATTAGCTCAATCCAATTCACACTAAAAAACTTATTAAGAGCTTAATGGTTATCAGCTATAGGTCAGTTTAGGTCAGTGAGACTTAAATGAACTAGAGAAACAGTGTAGGAAACACTGGTTAAGAGGATATACTTTTTTGAATACAAGGACTAATCACACACACAAAAGTTAAGCTGATATAAGATACTTAGTAAACTAAAAATTGGGTCCAGGTCATTAGCTGTATACTATCCCTATGCCTCAGTTTCCTTCTCTACAAAATGAAGACAATAATAGTTTCTACTTTATGAAGTTGCTATAATGATTAAGTTAATATATACAAATAATTTGAATACCTAGCAGAAGTCAGCACTAGAATGCAGGTGTACTCACACATTTCAGAATATGTTAATAACAAATATTGAAACAAAGAGGTTTTTCCTATTAACTCTGGGAAAGTAATATACACACATTTTTCTATAAGTTTTATGATTTATATGAGGCATTTTGAAGTATAGAGCAGAATACTAGCAATCAGAAAAGAAGTCAGTGAAGTCGAGAAATGATTTGTGGGAAAGTTCAGTTCAGACATTAAACAAATTCTGGAAAATACTAAAACTAGGAAAATAAATAGGAAGTTATATTTCAGCTATCATTCAAATTAAGTTCTTAACACTCCAGATTATCATTCAAATTGTAAGAAAAAGTGGATCTAATTAGAAAAGATGATATTTTAAAATGTACCTTTACAGTATTTATGATTTATCAGCCCCCTTCTCTGCTTTTTTGTTAACTATTTTGTATATTCCAATGTGAACCCAGTGACATTTTCAGTATAAAATATTTAGAGTTTGGGATTCTCTGTTTACAAAAAAAAAAAAAATGTAAACTCAGAATGTACCTTGAGTTAAAGTTAACATTACCCCTAGAAAGTGAGGGTATTGGAATGTCCCCAGTGAAAAAAAACAGAAACTCCAACATGTGTAACTGAAGTGCCAACCTTTAAGTTGAATCATTAGGGATTTTATTTCAAGGCTCCGAAGATCATTATGTAATGTTCTCTGCTATCTTTTGCTTGCAAAATCAGTCTTAATTTGTGGCATGTTAGTTTTTTGTTTTTGTTTTTGTTTTTGTTTTTAATTTTTTTTCAACGTTTTTATTTTATTTTTGGGACAGAGAGAGACAGAGCATGAACGGGGGAGGGGCAGAGAGAGAGGGAGATACAGAATCTGAAACAGGCTCCAGGCTCTGAGCCATCAGCCCAGAGCCTGACGCGGGGCTCGAACTCCCGGACCGCGAGATCGTTACCTGGCTGAAGTCGGACGCTTAACCGACTGCGCCACCCAGGCGCCCCTGCATGTTAGTTTTATTCAAATGGATGGGAAATGAAGTTTGCTATTTGGATTTGGATGATGGGTTTTACACATTTAACATTTCTCTCCTACTTTTCTATGGTGTATCACTTTACAATTCCCCAAAAAAGAACTTCAAGCATTTTTATTTTCCCCCAAACATTACTGAACTCAGGTCTCCACATGTGTGTTTTGGGTGTGTCATGTCTGGTGCCAAAAGAGTCTGTTGTAAAATCGCAGAATTGAGCCTCATGGCCCTCATGCACTCAGTGATGGCAGTGGTGGTAGGAGGCTGGTAGCCTCTGCTTACACGTGGGTAGTGGAATGTAGAGCTGCTATGAACCGGGGACTCTGTCTCTTGTTGCTAAGACATCCCAGAAATATCTCTTCCTAGTTGTATGTGTTTTTTACTACTTAATACAATATCCTTTCTATATAATTAAGCTGTTCCATAATTTCAGACATCCTGAAATAGTATATGATAATTCTTGCTATAAGAACTCATACTTCTCTGTGTTCTGACTTTCTTTGCCTCTCTTCATCTCTAGGCCATTCAGTCTCCTTGGCAGGAGTCAGAGAAAGAGCACAATCTGACTAGTTCCGGTGCTCACCAAGGCCTTGGCCAAAGTGACTGTCTTGAGAAATGTTTCTTTCTTTCCTTGCCACACTGCACACATCCCTTCTAAGCTGCACCTTGTGCAAAAAAGATTACCACCTCTGGGCCCCCACTACACATTCACATAGTATTCAGCATCCATACTCAGGTGTTCTTTAATCATTGCAATCTGTGTCTCTGTACAGTTATAGTATGTTTTTTTATTTAGTCCACACAGGGAACATATTACTGTCTTTTATGGGAGGAAGCTAAAGTTTAGAAGGTTTTGTGATTCTCCTCCCACATACCTTAAATAGTGCAAATCACTGTGTGGTACAGCTAGAACTGGATTCCAGGTGTTTGGCCTTCAAATGAAAGCTGTTTCTACTGGATCATGTTGTAATTTAAAGTCTTAAAAAGTTTTCTAAAGTTTGAAATAGCATAGGTGTGCAATCGTGGTGAAATTTTGATAAGTTTTAAAGATATCTTTAATCATTAAAGTTTGATTTAGCTCAATGCTTTGGTCATTCCCTTCCCAATCTCCTCTTTTCAGTCCCAGGTTTGCTGGTATCTATCTCTTTTAGTTCAAGTTCCTTAATTATTTTGTATTTCTTACATAAATCCCGGAAGTTTCTTTTGTAAAAAGTGATTTCATTACATTTATCTGAATGTCATTCTAGCAGAAACTACCCTTTTCAGGGCTTTAGTAAAAGGACCTATTGCCCTAAGCTTAAAGTGATTCTCTTAAAATGTTTCCTAAGGAACTGTTCCCATTTCTTCTGGTTTTACTGTTGACCCTACTTTCCTCAAGCAACATGCTCCTTTCAGTTGCTACTAGTGGGGTTAGAACTATATCAGATAATTCTCTCTTCTTCTGTTCAATCTCTAAGTCTTCTAGTAAGTTCCTATACACTTATAAATCCTATATTTTAATTTAATTGCATTTTCCTCCAAATATAATCTTGGTACATATTTAATGTAGCATAAGTCTTCTTAGCCCCTGGAGTTAAGTATCCAAGTAGTCTTCTCAACTGCTCCAAGTTTAATTTAGGTATTTTAATCTTAATATTTCCCCCTCTTCATTTATGTAAGGATATTCCTATTCCTCAGGGCTATCTTTAAACCAAAACTCTTTGTTTTGGAGAAGAAAGGAGTCTTCTATAAAATAAGAATTTAATCTCAAACCTAACTTTGAACTGTTTTGGTTATTGGGAAGCAAAAAGGAAAGCTGTATTTAATAACTTAGTAATGCAGATATATACCCAAATGGAAAGATAAGTTTTTGAAAGGTTGACTCCTAAATAGAACTTTACATTTAACAGCATAATTACCTTTTTTCACTTTGTGAAATCTTGTATTTGCAGTATGAAAAAGACCTTAGAAGCAAGGAATTTAAATGTGATTTTTCAAGCTTTTTATTTTTTAATGGTTTTATGTTCTATTCTCTTGGCTTTTCCAGTAAAGAATGTTATCATTAAAATCTCAAATAAGTAACCATCATAACGATACTTTACTCCATTTAAGATGCCTTTAGTGACCATTTTTTCCTATACACTGTTATTTAAAGTAACTACTTAGTCTTTTTCAGTTATTTTTTACATCATTTTCTAGTCATTGAGTTATGATACAAGCAACTATCGATCTGTTTTGCTTCATTTTATGAATTTTTACCACACTGAACAATTCATGAACATCCATTAAAACCATAGTACTGTAAAGTCCTTGTTCTTTCAGTATGATTGGGTAACTCAGGGAGTTAAAACATAGTGTTAATAAGCAGGAGACTGAATTTAGTTCCCATGCTTGCCAGTTCATTTTTTGGATTCCATAGTGAGTTATAAATCACTTTGTCCAAACCCATCCTTTGTCTAGTAAAACTTGATTTATGTAACAAATCACATTATTACAAGCTATATCCCAAGAAATGTCACTTTTAGTTCTTTTAAATGAATGTTGAGGTAACACCTTGCAAGAATCAAATTGGTGTACGTTCTATTGATAATAGTGCCCTAATATTAATATATTCAATTGCTAATCATAGAATAACTTAATTTTCTGAGTGTCTTATGCCAGTAAAGCATTTTTAATTCTTACAACATAATGTGTTATATTTGCCAGTAAAATGTAAATCACATTAGGAGTATGTTTGAATATCTGAATAACTTGATTTAAATAAGCATTGAATAGTAAATTAACATATTTGTGAATTTCAATTAAGTCCAATTATTTAACCAGTTACATTGGGAAAGAAAGTTAAAATGGGAAGATTTCAACATTTACTATATTCCAGTACAACGTTTATTTCTTTTGTAATGGTTTATTTGGAAGACTATTTCTAAATTCATCTCTTAGCCATCTTTTTATACCATTATTAAAGACAGAACCTTGGGCTGGCTACATTATGTATTTCTTTTAGCACAGACTTTCTTATGTATTTGCCTTTTGAATAAGTTACTTTTTTTCTCACTTCTCAAAATACTGCAAACGATCTTAATAACACATACCTCACAGTGTAGGGGGAAGTTTTCTGGTTTTACTAGGTTAGATGCATGTGTTTGTACATAAACCACCACATATACTTTACTTGGACTTAATTCCTTTAGGTTCCAGGTCTTGTCATTGCTCTAAAATGTCTTTGGATATGAAAAGAGACCACTCTCCTTGTCTTGAGTATACTAGCAGTACTATGTGAAATGTTATGTAAATTTGTTTAACCTGTGTGAAATGTTAGACTGCAGATTTGAGTCAGTAGGACAGTATCTTAAACCCAGATTATTGGCTCATTTGTTCTTGAAAACCAGGGTAAAGTGGTCAGCATAAATTCTAGTAGGGAACAGAGATTTCACCAAAGACAGAGTGAGGATGCATTTGAAAGCTACTTACATTTAATCTCTTGGGACTTTAGTATGTGTCCTCATTTTAGAAGTAGGAGTTAATGAAAGAAATATAAGACTTGTACGTTGAAAACTACAAAAAAAAATGTTGAAAGAAATTAAAGGCAACATACAAAAATGGAAAGATATGCTGTGTTCTGTGTAATCTATACCAAAATCCAACTGTCTTTTTGCAGAAATTGACAAACTGATCCTAAAATTCATGTGGAAATGCAAGGAACCCAGAATAGCTAAAGCCATCTTGAGAAATAACAAAGTTGGCTCACACTTTTCATTTTCAAAGTTTACTACTGTACTATGCTTATTATATATATAATAATATGCTATAATAATTAAATAATGTGATGATGGCTTAAGAACGGATATAGAGATCAATAGAATTGACCGTTCAAAAATAAATCCATATATTTGTGGTCAGTTGATTTTGATGAAGGTACAGACAATTCACTAGTCTTTTCAACAAATGGTGATGGGGCAACTGGGTATCTGCATGCAAAAGAGTGAATTTGGATCCCTACTTCACACCATATACAAAAATTAATTGGAAATGGATCAAAGACCTATATGTAAGAGATAAAACTGTAAAACTGTTAGAAGAAAACATAGTTGTAAATCATTGTGACCTTGGGTTAGACAAGGTCACACTTTAGATATAACACCTAAGGTACAAGCAGGCAGCTACAACAGAAAGATTCTCTACAGGTTTTTGTGTGAACAAAAGATTTCGGTTTTCTGGGATGAATGCCCAATAATACAGACGGTAGGTAGTTGCGTATTTAGATTTCAAAGAAACTGTAAAACTTTTTTCAGAGTCCTATTTTACTTTCCTACCAGCAATGTATAAATGATACAATTTGTTTGCATCTTTGCCAGCATTTGGTGTTATCCCTATTTTTTATTTTAGTTACTCAGATTGGTTTATAGTGCTATCTCCTTGTGGCTTTAATTTGCATTTCCTAGTGGATAATGATGTTGGATCTTTTCATGTGCTTATTTGCCATCTGTAGATTCTCTTCAGTGACATGTCTCTTCATTCAGGTTTTTTGTTCATTTTCTGCTTGGGTTGTTTTTTTAATATTGATTTCTTGATAGTTTTGCTTTTTAAATTTTTTTCATGTTTCTTTATTTTTGAGAGAGATAGAGCTGGGGAGGGGCAAAGAGAGAGGGAGACACAGAATCCAAAGCAGGGTCCAGGATCTGAGTTGTCAGCACAGAGCTCAACGCAGGGCTTGAACTGACGAACTGTGAGATCATAACCTGAGTTGAAGTCTGACACAACCGACTGAGCCACCCAGGCACCCAGATTTCTTGATAGTTTTTCATGTAATTCCAGATACTAGTCTTTTGTCAGATAAGTGTTTTGCAAATATATTCTCCCAATGTATATCGTGTCTTTGCATCCTCTTAACAGAGTCTTTCACAGAGCAAAAATTTTTTATTTTAACAAAATTCAACTTATCAAGTTTTCCTTTTATGGGTTGTACATTGGTATAGTCTGATAACTACTTGCCTGACCCTTGATCCTTAAGATTTTCTCCAACAACTTGTTTTCCAAGAGTTGTATAATTTTATGTCTTATATTTAAGTTCATGATCCATTTTAAGTTAATAATCTATAAGGTTCGATGAGACTTAGGTTGAAGTTCTTTTTTCTTTTTTTATCTAAGAATGTCCAGTTGTTCCAGAATCATCTGTGTTCGTTAAAAAGACTATCATTCCTCCATTGAAATGCCTTTGAGCTATTAAAAATAAAGTGGGCACATTTGTATCAGTATATTTTGGGGTTCTATATGTCTGTGCCTCCACCAATACTATACAGATTTGATATAATCATGAGATTTTTCTTCTTTAGGCTGTTAATATTATGATGGCTTATATTGATTGCATTTTGATTACTGAAGCAGGCTTTTGTCTCTGGAATCAAGTCTACGTGGTCAGTTATGGTGATAATTCATTTCATATGTTGCTAAATTGTTTAGTCATTTGTTGAAAAGGATATTAATCTATATAGGTGAGGGATATTGGTGTATAGTTGTCTTTTTGGGTACTGTCTTTGTCTGGTTTTGGTATCAGTGTAATGCCAGCTTCATAAAATAAACTCCAAAGTTCTCTCCTGTTTTCTGGCAGAGAGTATATAGAATTTTGGTATTAACTTTTTTTTTTGGCCATTTTGAAATTATGGATTAAATATCCTTAAAAGTTATAGGACTATTCAAATGATTTATTTCATATGGGTGAGTAGTGGTAATTTTTTTCTAAGAATTCATTATTTTTTCTAAGTTGTCAAATTCATGTATATAGAATTATTTACAGTGTTTTATTATATTTTTGTTATATACTGTGTCTTTTATGATATTTCCTTTTATTCCTCACATTGGTCATTTCTATCTTTTATCTTATTTCTTTGTCAGATCTGCTAGAGGTTTGTCAATTTTCACTAGCTTTTCAAAGAATGAGTTGTTTCACTGATTTTTTTCTATTATTTCCCTGTTTTGAATTTCATTGATTTCTGTTCTTATCTGTATATTTTTTCTTTTTGATTTGGGTTTATTTTGTTCTTTTTCTAAGTTCTTTATGATGGAGATAGGTAATTGATTTGAGGCTTTTTCTCTTTCTAGGATATGCATTTAGTGTTAAAAATTTCCCTCTCAGCACTCCTTTAGCTGTTCTACTCAAATTTTGATGTTATATATTCATTTTCTTTTTTTCCAGTTTTTAAAAAGTTTATTTGTTTAAACTCAGGTTAGTTAGCATACAGTATAGTGTTGCTTTCAGGATTAGAACCCTGCAATTAATCACTTACATATAACACACAGTGCTCATCCCAAGTGCCCTCCTTAAATGCCCATCACCCATTTAGCCCATCCCCCTACACACCTCCCCTCCAGCCACCCTCAGTTTCTTCTCTGTATTTAAAAGTTTCTTATGGGGCGCCTGGGTGGCGCAGTCGGTTAAGCGTCCGACTTCAGCCAGGTCACGATCTCGCGGTCCGTGAGTTCGAGCCCCGCGTCGGGCTCTGGGCTGATGGCTCGGAGCCTGGAGCCTGTTTCCGATTCTGTGTCTCCCTCTCTCTCTGCCCCTCCCCCGTTCATGCTCTGTCTCTCTCTGTCCCAAAAATAAAAATAAAACGTTGAAAAAAAAAATTAAAAAAAAAAAGTTTCTTATGATTTTACCTCCATCTCTGTTTTTATCTTATTTTTCCTTCACTTCCCCTATGTTCATCTGTTGTGCTTCTTGAATTCAGTGTATGCGTGAAATCATACATTTGTCTTTCTCTGCCTGACTTATTTTACTTAGCATAATACCCTCTAGTTCAATCCACGTTGTTGGAAGTGGTAAGATTTCATTGTTTTTGACTGCTGAGTCATATCCCATTTACCATATTCTTTTTTCCTTTTACGGGAAATAACACATTTATTTATTTATTATTTATTTATTATTTATTTATTTTAATATAATTTATTGTCAGATTGGTTAACATACAGTGTGTAAAGTGTGCTCTTGGTTTTTGAATTCGATTCCCGTGGTTCATCACTTACATACCACACCCAGTGCTCATCCCAGCAAGTGCCCTCCTCAGTGCCCATCACCCATTTCCCCCTCTCCCCCACCCTCCCATCCACTCTCAGTTTGTTCTCTTTATTTAAGTGTCTCTTATGCTTTGCCTCCCTTCCTCTCTGTTTGTAACTATTTTTTTCCCTTCCCTACCCCCATGGTCTTCTGTTCAGTTTCTCAAGATCTACATATGAGTAAAAACATATGATATCTGCCCTTCTCTGACTGACTTATTTCACTCAGCATAACACCTTCCAGTTCCATCCATGATGCTGCAAGTAGCATGATTTCATCCTTTGTCATTGCCAGGTAGTATTCCATTGTATATAAAAACCACATCTTCTTGATCCATTCATCAGTTGATAGACATTTAGGCTCTTTCCATAATTTGGCTATTGTCGATAGAGCTGCTATATACATTGGGGTACATGTGCCCCTATGAATCAGCACTCCTGTTTTTTTTAAATACAAATTTTTTGTTTTATTTTGTAATTCATTGTTGCACAGTATCAGAAGATGATCCAAGCTGCAGTTCATTATTAATATCATTTCTTCTTTGTTCTCCTGGCAATTCTGATGACATGCTTGATATTGGCATGTGGTGGAATGGTACTGAGTAGTCTGCTAATGAAGGCGGAATAGCAGCCAGATCAACCGAAGTCACACTGGGCACCCTTACAGAAGATGGCTGATACATGAGAACCCCTTTGATTGGGCTGCTTTGTGCTTCTGACATAAAGATGCATTTCCTTTTGGCAGGAGGGTCTTCCTCTATATCAGAAGAGCTTTCTATAGTCAAGTCAATAATATCCACTTTCTTCTTGCTTGTCTCATTGGCTACCATCACTGAACAAGGCTTACTGAGGACACTTGAACTGTATCCCTGTATCCCTTAGATAAATTGCTAGCAGTGCTATTGCTGGGCCATAGGGTAGTTGTATTTTTAATTTTTTGACAAATCTCTACACTGTTTTCCAGAGCAGCTGCAACAGTTTGCATTCCCACCAACAGTGCAAGAGGGTTCCCATTTCTCCACTTCCTCACCAGCATCTGTTGTTTCCTAAGTTGTTAATTTTAGCCACTCTGACCAGTGTGAGGTGGTATCTAGGTGTGGTGTTGATTTGTATTTCCCTGATGATGAGTGATGTTGAGCATCTTTTCATGTGTCTGTTCGCCATCTGGATGTTTTGAAAAGTGTCTATTAATGTCTTCTTCCCATTTCTTCACTAGATTATTTGTTTTGGGGTGTTAAGTTTGGTTAAATTCTTTATAGATTTTGGATACTAACCCTTTATCCAATATGTCATTTGCAAATATCTTTTCGCATTCCATCTTGGTTGACTCTTAGTTTTGTTGATTGTTTCCTTTGCTGTGCGGAAGCTTTTTATCTTGATAGGTCCTAACAGTTCATTTTTGCTTTTAAGTCCCTTGCCTTTGGACATGTTGACCAAGAAATTACTGCAGCTGAGGTCAAACAGGGTGTTGCCTGCTTTCTACTCTTGGGTTTTGATGGTTTCCTGTCACACATTTAGGTCTTTCATCCATTTTGAGTTTATTTTTCTGTATGGTGTAAGAAAGTGGTCTAGTTTCATTCTTCTGCATATTGCTGTCCAGTTCTCCCAGCAACTTTTGCTAAAGAGACTGTGCCCCCCCCCCCCCCCACTGGATACTCTTTCCTGCTTTGTCAAAGATTAGGTGACCATACATTTGTGGGTCTATTTCTGGGTTCTCTATTCCATTGATCTTTGTGTCTGTTTTTGTGCCAATACTACACTGTCTTGATGATTGTGCTTTGTAGTAGAGGCTAAAGTCTGGGATTGTGAGGCCTCCCACTTTTGTTTTCCTCCTCAATATTACTTTAATTATTTGGGGTCTTTTGTGGTTCCATACAAATTTTAGGATTATTTGTTTTAGCTTTGAGAAGAATCCTGGTGCAATTTTGATTAGGATTGCATTGAATGTGTAGATTGCTTTGGGTAGTATTGACATTTGAACAATATTTATTCTTCCAATCCATGAGCATGGAATGTTTTTCCATTTCTATGTGTCTTCGTCAATTTTACTCATAAGTTTTCTATAGTTTTCAGCACATAGATCTTTTATAACTTTGGTTAGGTTTATTCCCTAGGTATTTTATGGTTCTTGGTGCAATTGTGAATGGGATCAGTTTCTTTATTTGTCTTTCTGTTGCTTCATTATTGGTATATAAACATGCAAACGGTTTCTGTACATTGATTTTATATCCTGCAACTTTGCTGAATTTATGTATCAGATCTAGCAGCTTTTTGGTGGAGTCTTTCGGGTTTTCCATGCCATCTGCAAAAAGTGAGAGTTTGATTTCTTTGACAGTTTGGATGCCTTTTAGTTCCTTTTTTTGTCTAATTGCTGATGCTAGTATTTCCAACACTATGTTAACCAACAGTGGTGAGAATGGACATCGCTGTCATGTTCCTGATCTCAGTGAGAAAACTCTCAGTTTTTCTCCATTGAGGATGGTATTAGCTGTGGGCTTTTCATATATGGCTTTTATGATGTTTAAGTATGTTCTTTCTATCCCGACTTTCTTGAGGGTTTTTGTTAAGAAAGAATGCTGTATTTTGTCAAATGATCTTTCTGTATCTATTGACAGGATCATACGGTTCTTATCCTTTCTTTTAGTAATGTGATGTATCACATTGGTTGATTTGCGAATATTGAACCAACCCTGCAGCCCAGGAATGAATCCCACTTGATCATGGTGAATAATTCTTTTTATATGCTGTTGAATTCGATTTGCTAGTATCTTGTTGAGAATTTTTGTCTCCATGTTCATCAGTGATATTGGCCTGTAATTCTTTTTTGTGGGTCTCTGTCTGGTTTGGGAATGAAGGTAATGCTGGCTTCATAGAATGAGACTGGAAGTTTTCCTTCCTTTTCCATTTTTTGGAACAGCTTGCGAAGGATAGGTATTACTTCTGCTTTAATTGTCTGGTAGGAATCCTCTGGGAAGCCATCTGGCCAGGACTCTTATTTGTTGGGAGATTTTTGATAACTGATTCAATTTCTTCACTGTTATGGGTCTGTTCAAATTTTCTATTTCTTCTTATTTGAGTTTTGTTAGTGTGTGGGTGTCTAGGAATTTGTCCCTATCTTCCAGAGTGTCTAGTTGGTTAGCATATAATTTTTCATAGTATTCTCTAATAATTGCCTGTATTTCTGAGGGATTGGTTGTGATAAGTCCATTTTCATTCGTAATTTTTTTCTATTTAGGTCCTCTCTCTTTTCTTTATGAGCAGTCTGGCTAGGGATTTATCAATTTGGTTTATTTAAAAAAACAGCTCTTACTTTCATTCATTTGTTCTGTTTGTTTTTTTTTTTTTGATTCTGTATTTATTTCTTCTCTGATCTTTATTATTTCTCTTCTTCTACTGGGTTTGGGGTTTCTTTGTTGTTCTGCTTCCTTTAGGTGGGCTGTTAGATTTTGTATTTGGGATTTTTTTTTGTTTCTTTACATAGACCTGGATTGCAATGTATTTTCCTCCTAGGACTGCCTTTGCTGCATCCCAAACCGTTTGGATTGTGTGTTTTAATTTTTCTTGTGTTAAATTTTGTGTTTTCATTTCTTTCCATATATTTTTAAATTTCTTGTTTAATTGTCTGGTTGAACCATTCAATCTTTAGTAGGATGTTCTTTAACCTCCATGCATTTGGAGGTTTTCCAGACTGTTTCCTGTGGTTGATTTCAAAATTCAAAGCATTTTGATATGAAAGTGTGCATGGTATGATCTCAATTCTTTGATATTTATTGAGAGCTGTTTTGTGACCCAGTATGTTATCTATCTCGAAGAGTGTTCCATGTGCACTCGAGAAGAATGAGTATTCTGCTGCTTCAGGATGAAAAGTTCCAAGTATGTATGTCAAATCCATCTGGTCCAGTGCGTCCTTCAGGGCCGTTGTTTCTTTATTGATTTTCTGTCTAGATGATCTGTCCACTGTTGTAAGTGGAGTATTAAAGTCCCCTGCAATTGCCACATTCTTACCAATAAAATTGCTTATGATTGTGAATAATTGTTTTATATATTTTGGTGATACCAAATTGGGTGCATAAACATTTACAATTGTTAGCTCTTCTTGATGGATAGACCCTGTAATTATAATATAATTTCCTTCTTCATCTCTTGTTATAGCCTTTAGATTAAAATATAGTTTGTCTGATATAAGTATGGCTATCCCAGCTTTCTTTTGACTTCCAGTAGCATGATAGATTGTTCTCCATCCCCTCACTTTCAATCTGAAGGTGTCCTCAGGTCTAAAATTTATCTCTTGTAGACAGCAAATAGATGGGTCTTGTATTTTTTATCCATTCTGATACCCTATGTCTTTTGGTTGGAGCATTTAGTCCATTTACATTCAGTGTTATTATAGAAAGGTATGGTTTTAGAGTCATTTTGATGTCTGTAGGTTTCATGCTTGTAGTTCTGTCTCTGGTCCTTTTTGGTCTTTGCAACATTCCACTCACAGAGTCCCCCTTAGGATCTATTGTAGGGCTGGTTTAGTGGTGATGAATTCCTTCAGTTTTTGCTTGTCTGGGAAAACCTTGATCCCTCCTTCTATTCTGAATGACAGGCTTGCTGGATAAAGGATTCTTGACTGCATATTTTTCCTATTCAACACACTGAAAATTTCCTGCCACTCCTTTCTGACCTGACAAGTTTCAGTGGATAGGTCTGCTACTACTCTTATAGGTTAAGGCCCATTTGTCCATAGCTGCTTTCAGAATTCTCTCTTTATCTTTGTATTTCACTAGTTTCACTATGATATGTTGTACAGATTGATTCAAGTTATGTCTGAAGGGAGTGTTCTATGCCTCCTGAGTTTCAATGTCTGTTTCCTTCCCCAGATTGGGGAAGTTCTCAGCTATGCTTTGTTAAGTACATGTTGGCCCCTTTCTCTTTTCTTCTCCTCCTCCTCCTCCTCCTCCTCCTCCTCCTCCTCCTCCTCCTCCTTCTTCTTCTTCTTCTTCTTCTTCTTCTTCTTCTTCTGGAACTCCTATTATATGGATATTGTTCCGTTTCATTGAATCACTTAGTTCTCTAATTCTTCCCTCCTGGTCCAGAATTTGTTTACCTCTCTTTTTCTCAGCTTCCTCTTTTTCCATAATTTTATCTTCTATTTCACTTAATCTCCCCTCTGCCTCTTCAATCCTCTCTGTCACTTCCTCTAGTTTATTTTGCACCTCATTTACAGCATTTTAAAATTCATCATGACTATTTTTTAGTTCCTTGCTTTCTGCAGCAGTATATTTTCTGCTGTCTTCTATGCTTTTGTTCAAGTCCAGCGATTAATTTTATGACTATTTTCCTAAATTCTTGTTCAGCTATATTGTTTATATCTGGTTTGATCATTTCTTCAGCTGTTATTCTTCCTGGAATTTCTTTTGGGGAGAATTCTTCTGTTTTGTCATTTTGGCTAGTTTTCCGTCCCTTATGTGTTTGTTCATGTGTTTGTTCATGAAAGCTTGTTCATGTGCTGCACCTGTGAGCACTACTATATTAAAGAGGGGTCACACACTATCCAGGACTTGGCCCTTCAGGAGTTGTTTTTTGGAGAGTGTTGCTTGCTGTCTGTTTTTGTGACTTTGGTTACTTTATCTCTTTAATCGTAGTGATGTTTTGGACCCCCCGTGAGATGTGCTTTGGTTTGTTCATTGAAGTTGCCCTGGATAGGAAAACAGGCAATCAAAAAACAAACAGAAAAGAAAAACACGCAAACAAAAAAACCGCAAGAAACCAGAAACACCAGGTGTAAGTAAACAACAGGGTAGAAGTGGTGTTGATGGAACAACCCTTATCCCATACAAGGAATGAAATGACAGGTGAATGGAAAAAGAAAGGAAAAGAAAAGAAAAATTGACCAGAGAGAGAAACTATACAGCTTAATCCAGAGAGAGAGTGAGAAAGTAAAATAAAGAAGGAGGTGGGGATAAAGAAAAGAAAACTGACCAGACAGAGAAACTGTACGGCCTAATCCTGAGATAGGAAAATAGGGGCACCTGGGTGGCTCAATTGGTTTAGCATTCAACTTTGGCTTGGGTCATGATGTCATGGTTCATGGGTTCAAGCCCTGCGTCGGGCTCTGTGCTCACAGCTCAGAGCATGGAGTCCGTTTTGGGTTCTGTGTCTCTCTCTCTCTCTCTCTCTCTGCCCCTCCCCTCTTGTGCTCTGTCTCTCTCTCTTTTTCTCTCTGTCTCTCTCAAATAAGTAAATAAATTTGAAACAATAAAACTTTTACGAAAAGAAAGGAAAATAAAGAAGGAGGTGTAGAACATGCTCACTGTTCTTCAGGCACAAAGGAGGCGGTTGTCTCTCTCTGCTGCCTCCCATACCTCCCTGGTGCTCAGCTGGGATTAAAATCCTGATATCTTTAAGGTTCACACTCTGTGTGCTCTGGTTTAGGGAAAGTGCTGTTCCGTGCTGCCCAATATATGGTCTCTGACTGGCGAGCACAGGCAGTCTTTGTCCTTTGAATGGATATATACCTTCTTCCCACAGCACTCCAGGGAAGGGGTTGCTTTCTCCAACTGTGAACTGCGCCTCTGAACTAGTTACCAAGCCTGAGTCAGCCTCCCCTCCTCCCCAGGTGCGTTGACAGGGCAGCCCACCCCAGTCCACAGAAAGTCCCACAGTTAAAGATTTGATCTTTCTCTGTCCCAGTCCGTGGTTTTCTCTTGTCCAGATACAGTCCTATGCTTCCCCAGCCTCTTTTTCTCTTCCCTTTGTCTCTCCACAGAAGGGGATCCCTCCCCTCTGTTCCTCTGCTGCCAGTTTTATCTCTCCCAGTTTGCAACCTATGGCCTGTCAGGTTATCCTGGTGGGTCCTTGGATGCGTTTCTGTCACTTTGCTGCCCAGACTCTTGGAGTTCAAAGTCCTTTGGCTTCAACACTGCTGTGTTTGGGAGACAAGGAAACTTCAGATGCCCCTACTTCTCTGCCCTGTTGGCCCCCTGTTTGCCACATACTCTTTATCCATTCATCAGTTGATGGACATTTGGGGCTTTTCTATAATTTGGCTATTGTTTATAGCACTCCTATAAAAAATTGGAGTGAATGTGACCCTTCATCAGCATTTTTCTATCATTGGATAAATACCTAGTAGTGCAATTGCTGAGTCATAGGGTAGTTCTGTTTTTAATTTTTTGAGGAACCTCCATACTGTTTTCCAGCATGGCTGTACCAGCTTGCATTGCCACTAGCAGTGCAAAAGAGGTCCTCTTTCTCCTTATCTTCACCAATATCTGTTGTTGCCTGAGTTGTTAATGTTAGCCATTCTGACAGGTGTGAGGTGGTATCTCATTGTGGTTTTGATTTGTATTTTCCTGATGAGTGATGTTGAGCATTTTTTCATGTGTCGTTTGGCCATCTGAATGTCTTCTTTGGAAAAGTTTCTAATTATGTCTTTTGCCCATTTCTTTATTGGATTATTTGTTTTCTGGGGTGTTGAGTGTGATAAGTTTTTTATAGATTTTGGATACTAAACCTTATCTGATATCATTTGCAAATATTTTCTCCCTTTCCATCAGTTGACTGTTTCCTTCACTGTGCAGAAGGCTTTTATTTTGATGAGGTCCCAATAGTTCATTTTTGCTTTTGTTTACTTTGCCTCTGGAGTCGTAATGAGTAAGAAGTTGCTACAGCCAAGGTCGTAGAGGTTTTTGTCTGTTTTCTCATCTAGGAGTTTGATGGCTTCCTGTCTTCTGTTTAGGTCTTTCATCCATTTTGAGTTTATTTTTGTGTATGGTGTAAGAAAGTGGTCCAGGTTCGTTCTTCTGCATGTCACTGTCCAGTTTTCCCAACACCACTTGCTGAAGAGACTGTCTTTATTCCACTGGCTATTCTTTCCTCCTTTGTCAAAGATCAATTCGCGATACGTTTGTGGGTCCATTTCTGGGTTCTCTATTCTGTTCCATTGATCATTAGAACAATTTCATTGATCAGTGTCTGTTTTTGTGCCTGTAGTGTACTATCTTGATGGTTACACCTTTGTAATATGTCTTGAAGTCTGGGAGTATGATGCTTCCAGCTTTGGTGTTTTTTCAAGATTGCTTTGGCTATTTGGGTCTTCTGTGGTTACATACAAATTTTAGGATCGTATGTTTTAGCTCTGTTTCTTCTGTGAAGAATGCCGGTGTTATTTTGATGGGGATTGCATTCAATATGTTGATTGCTTTGGGTAGTATCGACATTTTGACAATATTTGTTCTTCGTATCCAGGAGCATCGAATATATTTTTTTCTTTTTCTTTTTCTTTTTTCTTTTTTTTTTCTTTTTTTTTTTGTTTTTTGTTTTTTGTTTTTTGTTTTTTGTGCGTCTCTTCATTTGGTTTCCTAAGCTTTCTATAGTTTTCAGTATACAGATTTTTCACCTCTTTGGTTAGATTTTTTCCTAGGTATTTTATAGTTTTCGGTGCAATTTTAAATAGGATTAATTCCTTGATTTCTCTTTCTGCTGCTTCATTATTGGTGTGTAGGAATGAAACCCATTTCTGTGCATTGATTTTATACCTGTGCCTTTGCTAAATTCATGGATCAGTTCTATCAGTTTTTGGTGGAATCTTTTGGGTTTTCCATATAGAGTACCATGTCATCTGTGAAGCGAAATTTTGACTTCCTCTTCACCAATTTGAATGCCTTTTATTCCATTCTGTTGTTGGATTGCTGAGGCTAAGACTTCCAATACTATGTTGAATAATAGTGGTGAGAGTGGACATCCCTGTTGTGTTTCTGAGCTCTCGGGTTTTCCTCATTGAGGAGGATATTAGCAATGGGTCTTTCATATATGGCTTTTATGGTCTCGAGGCATGATCCTTCTATCCCTACTTTCTTGAGGGTTTTTATCAAGGAAGGATGCTGTATTTTGTCAAATGTATTCTCTGTATCTATTGAGAGGATAATGTGCTTCTTGTCCTTTCTTTTATTGATGTGATGTATCACATTGATTGTTTTGCAGATATTGAACCAAGCCTGTATCCCAGGTGTAAATCCCACATGGTCGTGGTGAATAATTCTTTTAATGGATTGTTGGATCCGGTTGGCTAATATCTTGTTTAGGATTTTTGCATCTGTGTTCATCAGGAAAATTGGTGTGTAGTTCCCCTTTTTAGTGGGGTCTGTGTCTGGTTTTGGAATCAAGGTAATGCTGGCTTCATCGAAAGAGTTTGGAAGTTTTCCTTCCATTTCTACTTTTCAAAAGAACAGGTGTTAACTCTTCTTCAAATGTTTGGTAGAATTCCCCTGGAAAGCCATCTGGCCCTGGACTCTTGTTTTTTTGGGAGATTTTTGATTACTAATTCTATTTCTTTACTGGTTATGGGCCTCTTCAAATTTTCTGTTTCTTCCTGTTTCAATTTTGATAATTTATATGTTTCTAGGAATCTGTCCATTTCTTTTATATTGCCCATTTTATTGGCATGTAATTGCTCATAATATTCTCTTATTATTGTTTGTATTTCTGCTATGTTGATTGTCATCTCTCTTCTTTCATTCTTGATTTTATTTATTTGGTTGCTTTCCTTTTCTTTCTTTTTTTTTTTTTTTATCAAACTAGCTAGGGGTTTATCAATTTTGTTAATTCTTTCAAAAAACCAGCTTCTGGTTTCATGGATCTGTTCTACTGTTTTTTTGGGTTTGTTTTTTTGTTTTTTTGTTTTTTTTGTTTGTTTTGTTTTTTGTTTTCGATAGCATTGATTTCTGCTCTAATCTTAATATTTCCAGTCTTTTACTGGTTTGGGGTTTTATTTGCTGTTCTTTTTCCAGCTCTTTAAGGTATAAGGTTAGGTTGTATATCTGAGACCTTTTTTCTTCTTTAGGAACACCTGGATTGCTATATTCTTCCCTCTTATGACTACCTTTGCTACATCCCAGAGGTTTTGGGATATATGTTATCATCTTCATTGGCTTCCATGTACTTTTTAATTTCCTCGTTAACTTCTTGGTTAGCCCATTCATTCTTCACTAGGATGTTCTTTAGTCTCCAAATATTTGTTATCTTTCCAAATTTTTTCTTGTGGTTGATTTCAAATTTCATAGTTTTGTGGTCTGAAAATATGCACGGTACGATCTTGATCTTTTTGTACTAGTTGAGGGCTGATTTGTGTCCCAAAATGTGATCTATTCTGGAGAACGTTCCATGTGCACTGAAGAAGAATGTGTGTTCTGCTGCTTTAGGATGAAATGTTCTGTGTATATCTGTTAAGTGCATCCAGCCCAGTGTGTCATTCAAAGCCGTTGTCTTCTTGGTGATTTTCTGTTTATATGATATATCCATTGCTGTAAGTGGGGTGTTGAAATCTCCTACAATTTTGGTATTATTATCAATGAGTTTCTTTATGTTGGTGATTCATTGATTTATATATTTGGGTGGTACCATGTTTGGAGCATAAATGTTTACCTTCTATGTTTGGAGCATAAGTGTTTACAATAGTTACATCTTCTTGGTGGACATACCCCTTAATTATGATATGATGCCCTTCTTCATCTCTTGTTCCAGTCTTTATTTTAAAATCTTTATTGTCTGGTATAACTGTGGCTTCTCCAGATTTCTTTTGGTGACCATTTGCATGATAGATGGTTCTCCATTTCCTTCTTTCAATCTGAAAGTGTCTTTAGGTCTTAAATGGGTCTCTTGTAAACAGCCTATAGATGGATCTTGTTTTCTTATCCTTCTGTTACCCTATAGTTTTGATTGGAATGTTTAGAGTGAGCATTGACATTTAGAGTGAGTATTGAAACATATGAATTTATTGCCATTATGTTGTCTGTAGAATTGAAGTTTCTGTTGATGTTCTCTGGTCCTGTGTAGTCTGCTGCTTTTGGTCTTTTTGGGGTTTTTTTGTTTGTTTGTTTTGTTGTTGTTGTTGTTGTTTGGTATTGTGTCCCCTCGGAGAGCCCCCTTAAAGTTTCTTGCAGGGCTGGTTTAGTGGTCATGAACTCCTTTAATTTTTTTTTTTTTTTTTTGTCTGGGAAACTTTTTTCTCTCCTTCTATTTTGAATGACAGCCTTGCTGGATAAAGATTTCTTGGCTACATATTTTTCTTATTCATCACATTGAATATATCCTGCCACTCCTTTCTGGCCTGCCAAGTGTCTGTGGATAGGTCTGCTACGAACCTGATCTGTCTTCCCTTGTAGGTTAAGGACTTTTTTCCTTTGCTGCTTTCATGATTCTTTCTTTGCCTGAGTATTTTGTGAATTTGACTATGAGATGTCTATTGGATGGTCAGTTTTTTTTTTAATCTAATGGGAGCCCTCAGTGCTTTCTGAATTGTGATCTGTGTCTTTCCCCAGGTTAGGAAAGTTTTCCACTATGATTTGCTCACATAACCCTTCTACCCCTTTTTCCTCTCTCTTCATCTTCTGGGAACTCTATGATTCTAATGTTATTCGTTTTTAATGAGTCACTGAGTTTGCTAATTTAAAAAAATTTTTTTTTAAATATTTATTTGTTATTGAGAGACAGAGATAGACAGAATGTGAGCAGGGGAGGGGCAGAGAGAGAGGGAGATGCAGAATCCAAAGCAGCTCCAGGCTCTGAGCTGTCAGCACAGAGCCTGACGCGGGGCTCAAACTCACAAATGGTGAGATCATGACCTGAGCTGAAGTCGGTCACTGAAGTGACTGAGCCACTCAGGTGCTCCGAGTTCTCTAATTCTTATATCGTGCTCATTTGTCTTAGGCTTTCTCTTTTTTTCTGCTTCCATATTGTCGTAAGTTTGTCCTCTATATTGCTGATTCGCTGCTCTGCTTAATCCATAGTTGCCGCTGTGCCAACTATTCTTGATTGCAGTTTAGGTATAGCATTTTTAATTTCATCTGTTTACTTCTTTTATCTCTACAGAAAGGGATTCTAATCTGTTTTCAACCCAGCCAGTGTTCTTATTATCGTGATTGTAAATTCTGGTTCAGACATTTTGGTTGTATCTGTGTTGATTAAGACCATGACTGTCATTTCTTCCTGGTCTTTCTTTTAGGGTGAGTTCCTTTGTTTCATCATTCTGAAGGAAGAAAAGTTATTAAAAAACTAAAAAAAAATACAAATTAAAAAATTTAAAACAGCACAAAATATCAGATAAAGAATGCTAGAGGGGCGCCTTGGTGGCTCAGTCGGTTAAGCGTCTGTCTTCAGCTCAGGTCATGATCTCGTGGTCCATGAGTTCAAGCCCCGCATTAGGCTCTGTGCTGACAGCTTGGAGCCTGGAGCCTCCTTCAGATTCTGTGTCTCCCTCTCTCTTTGACCCTCCCCAATTCATGCTCTGTCTATGTCTTAAAAATAAACGTTAAAAAAAATTAAAAAAAAAAAAAGAATGCTAGATCCTAGGTGTGTTTTGGTCAGGTTGTTGAAAAAGACCTGATAGATTAGGGAAAAAAGGGGAAGATAGAAAAGGAAAGAAAATAAAAGGAAAAGGAAAAAAGACAAAAAAAGGAAAACGTTTGAAAATTTAAAAAATGGATACAATAAATTAGAATAAAATGAAATGATGTCAGTAAAATAGAATTTAAATTTCCAAAAAAGTGAAAAATATAGTAGGAAAAATCTAAAGAAAAATATTTTTAACAAAAATAGAAATTAAAAATAGTTTTTTTTTCTTTCTGTATTCAAGAATAAGAAAGGAAAACAAATTGAATAGATGGGCCATTGAACTCAATCAAATGTGATTGTAATTATATCTGGTTTCCCACAGAAGTCAAATTGTGAAACACTTTATAGTCCATAAACTAAGCATGCAGTGAGACTTGTGGTGTTGTTCTTCAAGAGTGTGGTTGGTCTACTTGGGTGGGGCTTAGTGTAATGGCTCCATTCACCACTAGATGGCACTCCTTAGCTTACTGGGGTGGATTACTGTCCTATGTCTAGGCGTGTATGCACCATCACCCAACTACCCAGTCTCTAGTCTCAGAACTCTGTGCTCTCCTGCACCAGCATTTAAGCACCCGTACTTTGTATCCGGCTTCTGTCCACTCCCTGCTTCTACACTGTCCATGACCAAGTCATCAGGTTGCCAGGCTGCATCCTCCTGTGTTTTATTTCAGATGGGGCTGTGTTTCCCAACCCCTCACTTCTGTGTGACTGGGGCTTTGACCCATTTTGGGTCCCTGAAGGAGGGTTTTGCTGATCAATGCCTGGGTACAGGCCTGTCCCCAGAAACATTTGCAAGACCGTGTCCTTGCAAAGGCCCAGTGACTGCAGCTGGGCACCAGCCCGCTCCATAAAATGTTTGTGCCATCGTGTAGCAGCAGTGTTTCAGGGATTATCACAAATCACAACGCACATCTGGCAAGAGGCTTCACCCTTAACGTCCTTGTTCCAATACCAGCAAATGTGGCCTTTTTCTGGGTTCCACTAGTACCTTTGCCTATGGGGGGGGGGGGCGTGCTGCACTGCCTCTACCAAATGTCCTCCTAGCAGGGGAGCCACCTCTCCCTGTGTGGCCTGAGGACCCCGAGGACCTCGCAGTCTGCTCCCAAGGATTCACCCTTCCCACCAGAGCACCACAAGGTTGAGCTGTGGAGTTTTAGACTCTGAACTCCCCCTGTTTACACAGTCTTAATGTAATTTAAACCCTCTCCTTTTCCTTTCTCCTTTTTTTGTTCAGTCCCTTGCAATGTTTCCCCTATGACTTTTTCTTTTTCTCTCCAGCTGCTTTTTGGGTGGGAGTACTTTTCTTGTACTCTACTCCCCATCTCCATCTTGTCTCTGAAAATTCTCTGTGGCTTTTCTCTCCCCCAGTTTACCTCTCCATGCTGTGTACCTGCCAAATTCTGTGGTTCAAGTTGTCCAGATTGTTGTGCTAATCCTGAAAGCAGTCTTCTAGGTATCCAAAATGGTTTAGTGTTGATCTGGCTGCATTTCAGCGATGAGAGACGCCAAGAAAAATTTTTCATTCTGTCCCGCCATTTTGGCCCCTCTCCTCATTTTTGCTTTAATTACCCTTGCTTCCTGAGACACGTCTCAGTATAATGTTGCTGTGGCTGAGGTCGGAGAGGCTTTTGTCTGTTTTCTCTTCTATGATTTTTTGGTTTCCAGTGTTACATTTTGGTCTTTCATCCATTTTGAATTTATTTTTGTGCATGGTGTAAGAAAGTGGTGCACATTCATTTTTCTGCACATCACTGTCCAGTTTTCCCAACACCATTTACTAAGGAGATAATCTTTTTTCCACTGGATACTCTTTCCTGCTTTGTTGAACATTATTTGGCCATCCATTTGTGGGTCCATTTATTGGTTTTATATTCCGTTTCATTGATCTATGTCTGGTTTGTTTTTTTGTTTGTTTGTTTGTTTGTTTGTTGGGTTTTTTTTTTCCAGTGCCATACTGTCTTGATGATTACAGCTTTGTAATACAGCTTCATATCCAGAATTGTGATGCCTCCAGCTTTGGTTTTCTTTTTCAACATTACTTTGGCTGTCTGGGGTCTTCTCTGGTTCCACACAAATTTTAGGATTGTTTCTTCTAGTTTTGTGAAGAATGCTGGTGGAGTTTTGACAGGGAATGCATTGAATATGTAGATTGCTTTGGCTAGTATAGACATCTTAACAATATTTTTCTACCAATACATGAGCACAGAATGTTTTCCCATTTTTTTGTGTCTTCCTCAATTTCTGTCATAAGCTTTTTGTAGTTTTCAGCATATAGATCTTATACTGCTCTGGTTACATTTGTTCCTAGGTATCTTATGTTTTTTGTTGCAATTATAAATTGGATCAATTCCTTGATTTCTGTTTTTGTGCTTCATTATTGGTGTATAGAAATGCAACTGATTTCTGTTCATTGATTTATATCCTGTGACTTTGACGAAATCACATATCAGTGCTAGCAGATTTTTAGTGGTGTCTTTCAGTTATTCCAAGTAAAGTATGATGTCATCTGCAAAGAGTGAAAGTTTGACTTCTTTTTTGCCTGTTTGGATGCCTTTTATTTCTTTTTGTTGTCTGATTACTGAGAGTAGGACTTCCAATACTGTGTTGGACAACAGTGGAGAGAGTGGTCATCACTTCATGTTACTGACTAGGGGGAGAGCTCTCAGTTTTCCCCCATTGAGGATGACATTAACTGTGGGCCTTTCATATCTGGCCTTTATAATGTTATGTTCTTTTTTCCCCTACTTTGTTGAGGGTTGTAATCAAAAAAGGATGCTGTATTTTGTCAAATGCTTTTTCTGCATCCAATGAAAGGACCTTATAGTTCTTATCCTTTCTTTTGCTAATGTGGTGTATCATGTTGATTGATTTGTGAATATTGAAACAGTTCTGCAGCCCAGGAATAAATCCCACTTGATAATGGTGAGTCATCTCTTAATGTACTCTCAAATTCAATTTACTAGTATCTTGTTGAGAATTTTTGCATCCAGGTTCATCAGGGATATTGGATTGTAATTCCCCTTTTTAGTGGGGTCTTTGTCAGATTTTGGAATCAAGGTAATGCTGGCTTCTTAGAATGAGTTGGGAAGCTTTCCTTCCATTTCTACTTTTGGAACAGTTTGAGAGGAATAGGTAGTAACTCTTCTTTAAATGTCTGGTAGAATTCCCCTGGGAAGCCATCTGGCCCAGGACTCTTATTTGTTGGGAGATTTTTGATAACTGATTCAATTTCTTTGCTGGTCATGTTCAGTATTTTTTTTTTTTTAATTTCACTTGAGACTTTCTCTTTCACCCATGTGGATTGTGTTGATGGACAGGTATTGTTTTGTTTACAAGTGTTGGGAGATTTTCCTATTGCCTTGTGTTATTGATTCTAATTTGATGCCATTGTAGTCAGAGAACACATTGTGATTTTAGTAGCTTTATATTTTTGAGGTTTTATTTATGGCCAAGATATTGTCTATCTTGGTATATGTTAGTGGGCACTTGAAAAAAACAAGGTATACTCAATTCTCGTTATGTAGATTTTTATTAGTCAGCTTGGGCTATCATAAAATACCATAGACTGGATAGCTTAAATAATATAAATTTATTTTGTATAGTTCTAGAGACTAGAAAGTCCAAAGGCAAGACCAAAGTGCCAGCTAATTTGATTCTGTGTTGAAGACTCTCTTTCTGGTTTGCTGATGGTTATCTCTGATATCTCGTAGGGATACCAATGCCATCATTAGGGCGACCCTTCATGATCCAATCTAAATGTGATTACCTTCTAAAGGCTCCAGATTCAAATATATAACATTGGAGGTTAAGGCTTTAATGTATGTATATTGGAGGGGAACATAATTCAGCCCATAGCAAGAATGTTATAAAAATATTGACTGGATTCTGCTGTATAATGGTCCTTCTGTATCCTCACTGATTTTATATATACTTGTTTTACTCATTGTTGAAAAAGAAGTGTTAAAGTCGCCCCCTATAATTATGATTTTGTCTATTTATCCTTTTAGTTCTATCAGTTTTGCTTCACATGTTGTGCAGCTCTTTTATTTGCTGCATGTACATTGAATATTGCTATATTTTCTTGGTGAATTGATTTTTTTCATCATTATATTATATCCCTCTTTGTAGTAATTTTCTTTGCTCTGATATCTACTTTGTCTGATATTAATATAGTCACTCTTTCTTGTTGTAAAGTAATGTTTGCATGAGATTTCTTTTTTATCCTTTTACTTTCAATCTGCCTATATTGTTATATTTGAAGTGAGTGTCCAATAGACAATATATAATTGGGTCATGTTTTTAAATAAACACTGCCAATCTTTCTTTTAATTGACATATTTAGACCTTTTACATTTAATGTAATTACTGATATGTTTGGAGTTAATTCTGGCATTCTATTTTATTTGTTTTGTGTTTCTCTTATTTTCATTTCTTTTTTCTTACCTTCGTGTGAGTTCTTGAACATTTTTTAGAATTCCATTTTGACTTATATATATTAGATTTGAATGGATCTTTTTGTATAGCTTTTAAGTGCTTGTTGTAGGTATTACACATATACAGATACAGATACATTTACATTTACAACAATGCAACTTATTGATATCACCGTTTTACCAGTTGGAGGGAAATACAGAAATCTTACCTCCCTTTATGTGATATTACCCTCTCCCATTTATAATATAAATATCCTAAGCATTTCCTCCCCATACATTTAGAACCACAATTTTACAACTTTTGCTGTAACCATCACACAGAACAAAAGCCTATTGTATTTTCACATATTTTTGCTTACCATCTTCCCTTTTCCTTTTTGATTGTTCCAAGATGGTTGATTTCTTTCCCTCTCTCTTTCTGTCATTTCCTTTCTGTTTTGAGAACTTATTTTAATCACAGTTTTAGAGTAGATCTGCTGGTGACAGAACTCTTTTTTTCTTTTATCTGAGAATGTCTTGCCTAGATAGATAGATAGATAGATAGATAGGCAGACAGACAGACAAAATAATATATTTACTGGTATAAGATTCTGGGTTGACAGTCCTTTTCTTTCCGTGCTTAAAAACTTTTGTGCCGCATCCTTTTAGCCTTCATGGTTTCTGATAAACAAGTCACTGCTATTCAGTTAGTTTTCCTCCTATAGGTAAGGTGTTTTCTCAGGCTTCTTTCAAGACTTTTTTTTTTTTTAAAGATTTTTTTGTTTTTAAGTAATTTCCACACCCAACATATAGCTCAGACTCACTAACCTGAGATCAAGAATGGCAAGCTCCACTGACTGAGTCAGCCACGTGCCCCCTTTCAAGATTTTTAATTTGTATTAGTTTTCAAAACTATGGTGTGTCCTAGCATAGATATTTTTATTTTATTCTGTTTGAGTTAGCTACTTGAATCTGTAGCTTTTGTCATTTGCTAATTAGGAAGTTTTCTGCCATAATTTCAAGTACTTTTTTTAGCCCTGCCCTTTTTCTCCTCTCCTTCAGGGAGTCCAGTTACTTGAATGTTAGATTTTTTGTTACAGTCCCATAGATCCCTGAGGCTCTTTTCATTGTTTTTTAGAGTCTTTTGTTAAGACTGGATAATTTCTATTGTTTTATCTTTTAATCTAGTTGTTTTTTTCTTCTGTCTTCTCCATTCTGCCATCAATCTTGTCCATTAAGCCTTTTGCTCTGATTATTGTATTTTTCAGTTCTCAGAGGTTTGCTGAGACTGCCTGTTTCTTAGCTGAGGCTTTCTATCTTGTCATTTGTTTCACTCATATTCATAATTGCTCAATGAAGCATTTTTATCATGGCTGTTTTAAAATTTTGTCCCATAATTCTAACATCTCTTCCATTAGCATTTATTGATTATCTTTTTCATTCAGTTTGAGATCTTTCTGTTTTTAGATATGATGAGTGATTTTTTTTTATTAAGGCATGGACATCTGGGTGTTATATTATAAAACTCTGAATCTTTTTTTAACCTTTTACTTTAGCTGTATTTTATTGACACCATTCTGGTAGGGGAAGGGGACAGGAGCATCACTCTATTATTGCCAGTTTAGAATGTATTGCCAGGTTTTTTGTTGACACCCAAGATAGAGAGTCTTCATTCCTTCTGGATCTGGGTGGGATGTATCGCTCCCCAGTTGGCTTCCACTGATACCTTCCTGGTTGGAAAGGATAGGAATGCTTCGTTACTTATTCCCAACAGGCCTGCATTTATATGATAGGGAAAGGGTGTAGCCTTAGAGCTGGGCATTAGTGAAAGACCTAACTCTCCATTGGACCTCCTATGATGACATTCCAGCAGGACGGGGAGGTTCATTTCATTACTGATGGGTAGGAGTGGAAATCTAGGCTCTCCATGTGATCCGCACAGTATGAGGAGGGGAAACTTCTTACCACCCATTGGGAATAAAAAGTCTTGGCTTCTTTCTTGGACTTCTCTGATATCACCACAGCTGAGAGGGTTGGTGATTGGGTATGGTTCCTCATTATAGACTCTGGAGTGTAGATGTCTAGGTTTCCCATTCAGCCTTTATAGGACTGGGTGGAGATAAGGACCACGGTCTTTTTCTGAATGGTTATTGTCTAAAGTTTTCTGTTTTATTGGGCTTCCCTATTCCTCGTCCTTTGGCTAGAGAGAACAGGCTTTTGTTGGGGCTTTTTTAAATGTACCTACTGACATTTCCTAGTTGTTGACTTCGTTAAGTCTGTTATATATGAGGCAAAAAGGAAACTCAAGGTGTTTACCACAGTGTTGTTCCTAAAATCCTGAGGTTCTTAGCCAGTCTGCCTTTTTCCCCCATTTTCTGAACCTTTTTATGTTTGCTTATATAATGTGCAAGGTTTTTAGTTATATTTAGTGAAAGGAATAGGGAAAGTTATGTCTGCTCCACCTTTCCATCCATGTATTTCAAAATAAGTTTCCCACTTCTTTTGAAAGAATCTATTTTGAAAGAATAGATTTCCCTATCTGGTAATAAAAGTAGTAGTCTTACTTGAGAACATTTCGTGTAAACAACTCATAGAAAATATGGATGGCAATGACATGATTAGCTTAAAACAGTGCTTCTCAAATTTAAAGTATATTCAAGAATGTAGAGGGCTTTTTAACACTGTTGGGTCCCACTCCCAGAGAGGAGTGAGAACTGGCATTTCTAACAAGTTCCCAGGGAATGCTGCTGCTCTGGGGACCACACTGCACTGCTCTGGGGATTACTGCACTGTAATCACTGCTTTAAAGAAATATTTAAATGATGACAGGTCATGACTTCTAAATGATATTAATGGCATACGCAGTTGCTTTAAGTAAAAAAAAAAAAAAAAAAAGAAAGAAAGAAATTATAATAAGTAAAATAAGCCAGGTATTTGATCTAAAATACTTAAAGGTTGGTCTTTATAAGATGACAGTGTCACATTTTTAATGAAATTGGGGACTTCCCACTTTTTAGCACTATTGCATATGACATTTGAGAGACCAAAAGGGTACAGATTTTACACAAAGAGAAGAGTATAGCAAATAAATGAGAGGTGTGGTGATCATTTGTTCTTTGAGCATAAAATAATGCCAATTTTATTGGACCCTAAGCAAAGAGCATTTGAATGGTTGTATTAAACTCCTATTAAACTCTGGTAAGTGTATGACGTGCAAGATCTTTTTTAAAGCTCAGAGTTGATGTCAGAAAAGTTCTGTTAAATTGATCTGAACTAATGATGCCCAATCTGGTTATTACTGAGTACATGTCATCATAATACACCTTCCTCTAAAGTTCATCTTTTTTTTTTTTTTCTTGAGTTAGTGAATATAAATGATACTGGGATTCAAACTACTCCCACCAACAGTATGACCATTTGTCTAGATCAAGGTGAACTTAGAAATATTTTTCCCAGAAGATCACTAACCATAAAAAAGAAAAATTAAAATAGTGAAATGTCAGATTAAAGTCTCTTAAACATTATTTTTCTCATGGAAGTTGTTATAAGTGATAATAAAGAAACTTGCTTGTGAATATTCATTAGATAATGGTTATTTTGTAGCCATATACATCCGAATTATACAGTATTTCCTTTTTCCTTTTAGCTCTGTTGGCTTAGCAAAAGCAGCTCTAGAAGCAATTAATGGATTCAACCTCTTTGGCAACCAGGTAAAAAGAAACAAAAAACAAAAACAGCAATATCAACAATAAATTTTGATTATTTTGTTGAATAGTATGATTAATTAATGTGGCCATTCATTTACCCAGTCATTCCTTATGATCAAAGAATGTCTGGAATTTATGTAGTTGCTCATGGTTGAACAACCTTTCCTTTGAATTTCATTTGCCAGTTAAATTTTAAATTTAATTTTCTAACTAAAAAACATTGCTTAATTTAAAAATATCTTTTGATAAAGAATTGTCATTTTCTTTGTTCAATAAGTTTTCTCTCATATCTCTTGTTGAACTTTCACATTTTTATTTCTCTTTCTTTTTTTAAGTAAGTTCTACATCCAGCATGGGGCTTGAACTCAAGACCCCGAGATCAAGAGTCTGATACTGTACCAACTGAGTCAGCCAGACACCCCCAGTTTTCACATTTTAAAATATTCTTGACATTATAAATCATATATTTTCCATGTCAGTTCCCATGTTAAATTCAACTTAATGTGTATCAATATATATCATGGATAAGGGAGTTTGTGTAATGTGTGCAACCAAAGAATTGGAAACTTTGATCCTAGCTTAACCTTCAGCTGGCTGTAATTTTATGTCAATATCTCATTTTCTTTGGGATAAAAAGGAAACCCTGAGGGTTATCTTAAATTTTCATAAGATGTTTAACTAGTTTCTGCACCTAATCAAGTGACCATGGACTGAGTTGTCAAATGGAAGGAAATAATATGTAGGAATACAGGTTGCTTTTCTGGGTCAAGGAGTAAACTAAATTTCATTAGCAATTTTTGTAGATTTCTAAGATGGGAGAGTAAAAGAAGTTTCCAATTGATACTATAATTAACCCTAAGCTATTAAAATGCTAAGTCAGTGAACATACATTTTAGGAAGCTATTGCAAAATGTGACATGGTTTTTGTTATAGCAGTTACAATACTATTCACCTCAAGTCTTTAAGAAAGTTTCAAGTTGGCGTATGGTAGCACAACTGCCTTTCTGCCCCTTCCTATATATGCAGTCTCTTTTCTTCTCACTCCCACTTCCTCTGGAGGATGGACTCTGATTATATCCAGTCCATGAAGAATGAAGAATGAGCACAGACATGAAAGGATTGGGAAAAGGAGAGCAACACCCCATTCTGGGTTCCCAAGAGGTGACTCTAAATCACCCACTCCCATACTCTTCTTCCTCTCTCAAGACTTCTGGCTGGAGAAATGGAGGGATCAGAGATCATGGGTACTTAGCAGTGTGTGAGCCTACTGAAAATCATGAGTATTAATATTATGCCTCTCCTGGAGATTCTTGGTTCCCCTGGCACTGTAGGATCCCTTGCCTTGTACCAACATGTCTGTCTCTCTGGAAGAGTCAACATACTCAAGAAAATCCCACTATATATATATATATATATATATATATATATATATATATATGTGTGTGTGTGTGTATTGAAAAGTGTGTGTATATAAATATATATATACATGTGAATTTATGTGTGTAAATATAAATATGTAGAGAATACATATATAGAGAGATAGGTAGATAAATAGGGGTAGATAGGAAGGAAGGAAGGGGAGAGCAGTATGGCATAAAGGAATGACATTGTTTTCGGAGTCAGGAAACAGGATCACTGTGTGCTCTGTACTCCCACCTGTGAGCTCTGTAACTTTGGCTAGTTATTTATCTATGTCTCATCTTCCTCATCTAAAAAGATAGAGAAAATGATACTAGGACCTAACTCAGAAGGTTTTTATGCAATTAAAAAACTTAATTAGCATAATGCTTGGCAAAGATTAAACCCTCAATAAGTGTGAATCTCTTGTTATTATTAATGAATAACTGGTAATACTGGTAATCCTAAAGAAAGGAAATGAAGAGAAGGACTGAAAAACCTCTAGAGAGTATCTTAAGGGGACTGAGAAGAGTCATGGACTAAACCAGTAGTGTTAAAGTCTGGAAAGATGCAGGTCTTGCTCTTCTGTTCTCTATGGCCTACAAAATAGTGGCTGAGCTGTGTGTCTAGGTTGGATGTTAGGAAGTAGTGATCAGCTCTTTTTTGCAGTTGTGCCATCTCCTTTGATGTACCTGAGTTGTAGCATATGTTACTTCTGTATCTACTATGTATACCTCCTCCACCTACTTAGATACCCACACCCCTATCTCTAATACCCCATCTCTCAGAGCTCTGCCTTCAGGCTGCCTTTCCCAGGAAGCTTTAATAGATTGCTTAGCCATAATTCTAAAAGCACTGAATTGCTTTTTTATGCATTCTGATTTTGAGTTATAAATATACTGCTGGTATTGTTACCCAGCCATAATTTCTCAATCTTGGCTGCACATTGAAATTATTTGAGGAGCTTAAAAACAATGGTGATGCCTGGGCTCTACCCCTAGAAATTCTGATTGAATTGGTCTGGGGGAAGCATTGGTTTTGAGGTTTTCCTGTACTGCCCAGGAATTCTAATGTACAGCCAAGGATGAGAATAACTGTTCTAAGCAAAGTTCATTCTTGATCTTGTTTAGCTCATATATGTTTACAGCAAAGCCATGCACCAAATGTTCACTGACTTGAGTATTTCTTGATTATTTCAAATGGGCAAATAATATCTTATTCCTGTGGCCACATAGATGTTACCTATTGCAAGTAAAATCCCTCTCCATCTTCCATTTTTTTGGATAATATCAGAGAGAATCCTAGTTTTACAAATTCCCACCACTACACCAATTAAATTAGAGAGGTACTTGCTAAAGAGTAACACATTTAAAAGTGCATGCGATCTTTTTAGTGTTTAATGATCTAATAATATTGCTTCGTGTACTTTAAAGAGCTGTGATCTAATTAAAAGTCAATGGTTAGAAAAATAACTAATATAACAAAAAAAATGTTTTTATTCAAGTGAAAACGCTAAGAAACCTCTTCAAGACTTGAGGGATTTCAGGTCACATGTATATTCTCAGTTATTTCTAACAACCATTGATACAGTGTTTTGGAAGACCTGATCATGTGTCTTTAATTCAGAGCTTTCAAAAAATGCTTTTCCTATTAGTGGCAACTTAGAGAGTCATTGATCTTTGGAGTTGGAAGGGCCCTTCTCTCTGAGTGATCAGAGTTGAGATGGCTTTTCACAGGTTATGAAACAGAGAGGCAAACCAAGGAATTAAACCAAAGACACTTGGTAATGAATCTGGAATATCAGATATTAGTACAGAAAACCTTGGATCTTGAATGCTTTCCACCTGTAGAAGTGACAGCTGTGCTTTTTCTTGGAAAACTCTTAAGGCACTTAAGAGTCAAAAAGTTCTTAATTTTTTAAATTAAATTAAATTTTGTATTGAGAGAATTAATATAAAACATTAATTTCAGGTGTGTGACATAAGGATTAGATATTTGTACATGTTACAAAATGATCACCACATTAAAGTCATTAACATCCATCAACACACATAGTTACACTTTTTTTTTCTTGTGGTGGGAACTTTTTAAGATCTATTCCCTTAGTAATACTCAAATATACAATACAGTGTTATTAATTAGAGTCACCGTGCTGTATATCACATTCCCATATTTATTTCATAACTGAGAGTTTATACCTTTTGACCACACCGTTTTCTTCTTAATTATTGAACTTTTGAAGGAAGTATCCACTTATCAAACAATGTGAAAGCCCTGCCTTTAACCCTTAGTGTACTTTGGTGTAAGAGATAACATGGATGTTAGCTTTTATTTTGATGGGAAATTATTAGGTGGAATAAGCTTTTAGCTTTCATTATGATTATCATCTTTCTACTTCTTTTCTTTTTTTTGATATCAGACTAGCTTTATTATTCAAGAAAAAACCCATTATTTAAATATTCACTCTGAAACTATTTTCAAAACTTATTTTCCTTTGCGAAAGAATATCTAAGAAGAAAATATGATAAAATGGCCCAGTTTATTTACTGATCAGTTTAAAATAAAGGCTAATTTGTAACATTAGAAGCATAACTCATATAACCCTAAATATAAGAATTATATATTTCATCATAGTTTCAATATATATTCCATAAAAATATAGTGACAATATGTAGAAAAATTATTAGAAATATTTAAATAAATCATACTTTATACTCAGGAAATGTCATAGACATTGTTAGCAACAGTGTTGTGATTCCTGAGTCTAAGTCTCAGCTCTGCTCTTCTGAAACCCTGAAAATTAACACTCAGGCTCATCTTTCCCTGTAGTTTGAAATTTCCTTCAACAGTATGTGAGTAGGATTTTCGGTAGAGAAAAGAAGCCTGGCTTGTGGGAGGGGCTACTGGAGGTTCCTGTTGGGTCAGTATATAAAAGTTGGCACCTGGGTGGTTCAGTTGGTGAAGGATCAGACTCTTGATTTTGGCTCAGGTCATGATCTTATGGGCTGACAGTGGGGAGCCTGCTTAGGATTCTTTCTCTCCCTCTCTCTTTGCCCCTTCCCTGTTAGTACTTTCTCTTTCCCTCTCAAAATAAATAAATAAACATTTAAAAAAAAGTTAGGGGCTTCTGGGTGGCTCAGTCAGTTAAGTGTCCAACTCTTAATCTTGGCTCAGGTCATGATCTCTTGGTTTGTGAAACTGAATCCCTGCTTGGGATTCTCTCTCTCTGTGCTCCTCTGCTTGTTCTCACTCTGTCTTTCTGTCTCTCAAAATAAATAAGTAAACTTTAAATTAAAAACATATTTTAAAAACGTTGGCTATTTACACACCCATGCCACCCACAGCCATGGTGCAGAGGGGTAATGCCCACCAGCAAATATCCTTTCTGTAAGAATGCCACTAGCCAGGATCTGCCACAAAACTAGAGGACAGTCTGATGCTGAACTAGGGAAGAATGTGGTGTGATTAGAGTGGTGTGGTTTTGTTTTCAGAAGAATAGAAAAGATATCATGTATAGTAGATATATTGACCAGTTTCACTGTTTAATTCTTTGCTGCTAGATGAGGGCAGCAAGCCCATTAACTCAGGTTCAAAGAAGTGATTAATGGGGAAAAGAAAGGCTCAGACAATCCTTCAAATCATTTCACTTTGAATTGAGACTAAAGAGATCATCAGTGTCTTATGGTCATTGATATCACCCTTGGTACCATCCCAGAAATGTTTGTTGTGGTCATGGAGCCTTGAGAACACGTCTCAGTACAGCTCTTACCCACCACTAAAGCTCAAGTCCCCATGACAGTAGTCAGGTTGACTAAAATTCTAGTGTATTATTTACTAGGACACAATTGCAGAAACTCAATTTGGGGATTAAAGTTTAACTATCTGTCTTAAAATATGTCCTTCAGCTGAAGTTGGGATGTTATGGCAGAGATGTAATGATTTCAGGAAATGGAAGGTGAAAATAAAATATCCAAAGCTAATCAGATATTTTGCAGTGACATATGCATAATAAACATCCTTTCAGATTTGTGTCTTTAGTTGGAGAAATCAAGATATTGACAGATGCACTGAGGCCAGACTCTAAAAGGTGATGACTAGAGAGATTGCTCATATTATGAGAAGTGTTGAAAGTAATGGAGACATATGTAGCTTCCTTTGAAGTTTATGGTCCTAAAATTAACATGTCTGATAATTTAAAGTAGGTGATAATTAATTCCATATGTATGTTCTCCTTGATGGCTTTTTTATAAAGTTGTTTCTGAATAGGAATAGCAGCCCATGGCCTTGGATGAATTTTATTCTCCTGTAAATCTGGGTTATATATCTAAAGCATGTTATATTTTTTAAGAAGTTAGCTAAACAGTATAGTTAACCAGCCCTTGATCTCAGTGTTTAAATATGGTAACATTATGAGATTATTTTTCCTTTTGTGCATATTTCTTAGAGGCTGGCAGAGGAAGAGACCTCAACCAATACTTTGAAATTAGATAAATAAGCCATTTATTTGTGCCCATAAAATAGAAGTTTCCTCTTTATATTAATCAAAGAGGGACAGGAATTTCCAGATTTGTCATTTCACTTTATTACTTAAAAAGATTGCCCTACTTAGACTGCATCTTTTAAAAATTCAGTTCAAGGCAGACTGATTTGGCATACAACTAACTTTATTAATTATCAGCCTAAGGGTAAACTGTAAGTCCTATTTTCTATACTCACAGATTCCCAAATCACATGCCCATTTATTTCTCTGTTTTGTTCTAACCACCCTACTAGCTTCCTTTTCCCCAAAATTCATATCCTAGTTTACCTTCTCCATTAAGTGTCCCAGGCTCCCTATTGTTTTTCTCCTGTTGACTTAAGTTTATTGTCATTAGTATTCTTTCATCTAAGCCAATCATTTGGTATATAGTTTTGTACTGCCATGTGCAGTCTTTTTATCTTGCTTAATATTCATCTTATTTAGGAACATGTCACCTGGGTCAGTTACTTGAGAGAAGAGATCAAGTTCTCTCTTGTTTATTTTCCTCAAAGGAGAGAGTACTTACTCTGACAATGGCAGCTACTGCATCAAGCTTTGTGAGCTCAGTTTTGTGGGTGGAAATGAGAAGCTGAGACTTTAAAATCATAGAAAGGACAGTTTAGCATTAATCTCATTGTTGAGAGTCAGCTTTACTCATTCATTTTTTATTTATTAATTTATCAGAGTTAAGAGAGATTTAATAAATGATACCATGAATGAAAAATGATTCTATTTTTAGAGATAATATTCACGTATGAACAGGTTAACAGGAAAAATATACATATAGTGAATCTGATATTTTGATGTAGAGTGTAGTAGTACTAGATTTTGAGTCCATCTAGGTGATTGATTCGAAATATTTCAGTTTCAGGGTGAATACATCTTAGAGGCTGGTGTAAATTTGGATGAGATTTAGAGGGTAATATTAAAGTAACATGAAAGTTATAGAGTTCTCTTCTTCCTTTCCCCATGTATTTTTCTGAGTATTGTCTTATTATGGAAGCAGTCTCTGTATACCAATTTCATTCCCTTCATTTTCTTTTTTTAACACTCATTATTGATTTAATACCTTTTTAAATTTCCCCCTTTGCTTCTTGGTTTTTTTTTTTTTCCAGTAGATTCATGCTAATCAGGATACAAATAAGGTCCACACCTTGTATTTTGTTATGTCTTTTAATTTTATGTCACAAAATGTGATTTGTCTTTGTAAATGTTCCATGCACACATGAGAAAAAATGGGTATTTTGCTGTTGTTTGGTAGAATGTCCTGTCTATTAGGTCAAGATAGTTGAATGTTTTGTTTAATATCTACTGTTTTTTCACAGAATTTCTTTCTATTTGTTCTATCAATTACTAAGAGATTGTTATTAAATTCTCTAACTTACAATTGTGGATTTGTCTATTTCTCCTTTCAGGTCTATCAGTTTTTATCATTTATTTGGATGCTCTGTTTTTTTGGTACATAAAAATTTAGTATTGATTCATCTTCTTGATAAATTGACCCTATTATCATTATGAAAATATTTAGCTCCCCAATAAAATAAAAAAAGCCATATTTGCTTATGACGATTCTCTTGAATATGAAAAGTGCTAATAGGAAATTAAAAAAAATTTTTTAATGTTTTATTTATTTTTTAATTAATTAATTTATTTTTTTAGATGTTTTTATTTATTTCTGAGACAGAGAGAAACAGAGCGTGAGCAGGGGAGGGGCAGAGAGAGAGGGAGACACAGAATCTGAAGCAGGCTCCAGGCTCCGAGCTGTCAGCACAGAGCCCGATGTGGGGCTCGAGCTCAGGAACCGTGAGATCATGACCTGAGCCAAAGTCAGATGCTCAACTGACTGAGCCACCCAGGCGCCCCAATGTTTTATTTATTTTTAAGACAGAGAGAGACAGAGCATGAGTGGGGATGGGGCAGAGAGAGAGAGGGAGACACAGAATCTGAAGCAGGCTCCAGGTTCCAAGCTGTCAGCACAGAGCCCCATGTAGGGCTCGAGCTCACGAACTGTGAGATCATGACCTGAGCTGAAGTCGGATGCTCAACAGACTGAGCCACCCGGACACCCCAGTAATTTATTTTTAACTTGGTTATTAAACCAATTGCCATTTTTTGGTTACCTATTTTTTCTGTTAAAGTTTTTGGTTCTTACTTGAAAGATACATTTTAATGTGGGAAATTGTGTAACTCATGTTAAGACATGAGCTTTTACGTCAAACACCTGATTTTTGAACCCTTCCTCTGTTAAACTAGGAGTCAGCATCCTCTTCATTAAAAGGAACATAATAATATCTACATATTGGGATTAAGTGAGGTAATCCATGTGAAGAACAGTGCTTGACATTATGAATATTAGCTAGCATTATGTGGCATTATTATTATTAGAGATGCTCCTATCCTTTATACTGTAATCAAATAGTTTTTTATGTCTCTAATTATAGATTATATCTAACTTTGTTTAGTTAGATCATATAATCAATGTTCTTTTTAGGACTGTATAATTCAGATTTCATGAATTCTGATTAGTTCTTGCTTTATTCCTTACCAAAAATGCTAGCTAAACAATTTTTATCTTTATTAAAATAAATATCCTTAATTGATTAGTTATCTTGTAATCACTATGTTTTGATTTATAAGAAAACTAAGGAGAAATATGGAAAATGTAAAAATAATGTTTATTTTTATATAAAATTGATATGTTTATTGCAAAAAATTTGGGAAATACTGAAAATATTAAAACAAAATTAAATCTTCTGTAAGGTCACTCTAAAATGCAACAAATGTTAGAATTTTTGTGAAATTTCTTGCAGTCAAAATGTCTATCATTCTAAAAGTTCTTTTTTCTTGATTTAGGAATGTGTTTTTCTCTCTTGTTCCAGGGATGTTCTTGGTCGGTTATATTTGTGGATCTTGATGCTCACAATCGCAATAGGCAAACTTTGTGTTCACTGTTACCCAGAGAATCAAGATCTCATGTGAGATATTATTATTTTTTCTAAACGTTTATTTATTTATTTTGAGGGGGGAGGGGCAGAGAGGGAAAGAGAGAGAATCCCGAGTAGGCTCCATGCTCAGTGAGGAGCTTGATGCATGGCTTGATCTCATGATTGTGAGATCATGACCTGAGCTGATATCAGGAGTTGGTTGCTTAACCAACTGAGTCACCCAAGCGCCGTAAGGTATTGTCATAATAAATTAACATGAACTACCATTTATGATTGCTTCCCCCAAGAAAATGCTTAAAATGTTAGAGGTTGCGAGAGGAAGTGAGGAGATTAAATGTTGCCCCTCACTCTGCTGTCCTGTGGAAGTTTAGTTTAGGAAGTGAACAGAGCTGTGGACAAAGCTATTTTGTCCTTGAGTCTTTGTAGAACTATAGAAAACTAGACCTATTTTGGAGGGGGAGGAGGAGAGGGTAGCAACATTATACCCAAATGAATTTTTTGGTCATAGAATATTAGAAAAATGTTTTTCATGATTTATATTTCTTTTGAATAAAATTACCTGCTTTGTTTCTTTTCAATCATGTGATTCATCTTTAAACTTTTATATGCCTGTAGTACCTGATTATAGATTTTTCTAGGGTTTTTTTGGCTCTGTTCTTAGAAAACCTCCCAAATAAAATAATGTAATTATATAAAAAGAACTATTTCATAGAAGTAATATAAGATTATGATAAAAAAAAAAGAACCCACAAATAAAAATATATAATGTGACCTCCACTCATTTTACCACTTAGTTATACTTTTAGGGTGACAACATTTGGGTCTGTATGTTTGCACATAGTTTTATGTACATATGTAATATTTTTATTTTATAAAACTGGAAGAATATTATTTATAATGCTTGATAACCTAGTTCTATGAATGGGCATATTTCCACATCTATAAACATTTCTACAATATAAATTTTAATGACTGCTAATTTACTCAGCTAATTGTGGGACATTCAGATTGTTTTCTGTTTTCACCATTATAAACCAATGTTATGACAGACTAAGTTATAATTACTAATTATCGGTGTTAAATTTTTACACACTTCCTTAGAGTTTGAGTCCAGTCAAATCTTGAAAATACTCCTTATTAATGGATAAATTTTTATCTTTATTTATCTTTATCCTTATTAATGGATAAATTATCTGTAAGGTTTGCTAATTCATGTCCTCATTGTCAGTTATGTAACCTGATTGACTTTTTCATCTCCCTGATTCTCACTGGGCTGTGTTGATCATATCATTGCAGGCACTTACATTACCTTCTTTTTCCTGTTGCCCCCAGAACACAGATGCTGCCCTACTACCTTGCATCAGTTATCCTGCATTTGCCCTGGATGATGAAGCTTTGTTTAGCCAGACACTTGATAAAATAGTTAGAAAATTAAAAGGAAAATATGGATTTAAGCGTTTCTCGAGAGATGGTTATAGAACATCATTGGAAGATCCCAACCGACGCTACTACAAACCAGCTGAAATTAAGGTATCAAAAAATATTTCATACCATAACAGAGTGGTCAAAAGCACTGATTCAGGAAACAGGCTTCTTAGGTTTGAATTCTGGCTCTGCCACTTACTAGCTATCTGGCCTTGGGCAAGTTAATCAACCTCTGTGTGTTTAATACTTTTCATTGGTAAAATAATCATACTATTATTGAAGTTCTTATGAGGATTAAATGAGTTAACGTATATCTAAAAGTGCTTCAAATGGTTCTTGACACAGAGTAAGCACTCAGTAAGTGTTAGCCTTATTAGTAGTAAGGCCCATTTGCTAATATTGAGCCATGTTGATTCACTGGATGAATAATTTTTCTAACTGCACTTTCAGTACTTTGCCTGCCTGCTCCATATTGTTTGCCTTATATAATAGGAAATATCTATTTGTGATTCAGCTTTCAGTCTTTTAAACAAATGCTCTTTTTTTCTGTTTCACTTAGACATTTCCCTTTGAAATATAGTCTTCTTAATATTTAGTTTTAAAGCAGTTATTTCAAGTGCACACACATACCACTTTATCTAGGTTTACTGTAGCTATTTTTAAGCTGTCCAGAAAATTGTAACACCCCAAAGAAAGGGTAAGCATCCATCCACATTGCTAAAGACTTCCCTTTAGTGGTATATGTGCTGCCGAAGGGAGCACTTCCCTTTGGTGGTGTAGACTGAAAACTATTTTTGTAAGCATGGTCCTAACTTTGAAGATAGGTAAGGAAGATCCCATGGATCTGTATATAGAAAATGTCTTGGCAACATTGTACCTTGTAATTTGTTAGGCAATTAAGTGCCACTCTTTAATATTTAATACATAGTTTTGCTGGACAACTAGACAGGCTATTTATCATTTTACTTAATTTCACAATTATCATCTAGAAGCAGTAGGAGCCATTTTATTGTGTACATATTTGAAACTTTATAGCAGTCTACTAGGTTGGGTCACAAGATCCATTTATCTCTTAAGCACTTTCAGATATCTCTTCTCTATTTAATAACATTTCTGAGCTGATTTACAGCACTTACATTTGAATTGGACTTGCTGTAACTACTACCCTGAATATTGTCAAATTTGGGTCAGTAGAGCAGAGTTTCCTTATTTCTGTACCTGCTGCTGAGCACCACCACGGAAAGCCACAGCACCGTGGACAGATGCCACCCCAGATTCAGAACACCCATCTTGGTTCAGTCCTCATCATTGATTTCACTCCTTGTCAGTACTGCTGTGTGACTCTGCTAGGAACTCCCCTTACAAGCTTTTCCAGCTTTTTTTTTTTCTATTTGTGTTCAAGTTCTCAAACTTTACTTCTTACTCCATAGCCTTTCATTTCTTTTTTTCTCTGTTTTTTCATTTTTAAAAAAATTTTTTTAAATTTGTTTATTTTTGAGAGAGAGAGAGAGAGAGAGAGACAGAATGCGAGCGGGGGAAGGGCAGAGAGAGGGAGACACAGAATCCAAAACAGACTCTAGGCTTTGAGCTGTCACCACAGAGCCTGACGCAAGGCTCAAACTCACCCACCGCAAGATCATGACCTGAGCCAAAGTCAGGCGCTTAACCGACTGAGCCACCTGTTTTTTTAATGCCTATTTATTTTTGAGACACACACACACACACACACACACACACACACACACACACACACACTGTGATGGGGGAGGGGCAGAGAGAGTGGGAGACACAGAATCCAAAGCAGGCTCCAGGCTCTACGGGGGTCAGCACAGAGCCCTACATGGGGCTCAAACCAACCAGCAGGGAGATCATGACCTTTGCCAAAGTCAGACGCTCAACTGACTACCACCCAGGCACCCCATAGCCTTTCATTTCTGTTTGACATCCTCTATTCCATCTGTCCTTCATCCATACCTACCTTCATCTCTCTTGTCTCACAGAAGGTGCTGTCTGTTCTTTATCCTACGGCTAACCCTCCACATGTACACCTTAACCTGTTCTCTTTTACTTCCTTGGGTCTCTTACTCTGTCATTTGTTTTCTTCTCTGTTAGAAGGATGTCTGTCTCTATCTTTTTCTTTTTATCCTCCTCATCTTCCTCACTTTCCCTTTCCTTCGTCTTGCTTTCCCCCCAACTCCAATCAGCTTCTTTTCCTCAGCATAAACACAGTGATGTTCATAATTAGAAGAAAAAAAAACCAAAAAACCTTACTCCTCTCTGCCTCCAATCCTCTCTGTCTCTTTGTAGCCACAGTTTTGAAATGCATAGTCTATTCTTGGTGTGTCTCCTTGTTTGCCTCCTATTCACTCCTTCATGTTACACTCCAGCTCTTCGTCAGCATTTACCAGTAGCTGTGTTGGTTTCAGTTATTTTAGGTCACTCGTGGTAGTGGATGATTTTCACTGAACCTCTCCTTGACATTTGAAAGCTTTAATGGAGACCTCTTTCTTGGAACTTTCTTCATTTCCTATGATCCTATTCTCTTCCTAATTCTCTTTTGTCATTCTCTTTCTTAGTTCCTTTTCAGATTCTTCTTCTGCCGCCTCCTAAACATTGCTCTTCTCCTGAGTTCCATCGTTACTTAGTCCTATTCTCTTTTCACGCAATCATAGCTTCAGCGATCACTCTTAACTCCAGATCTCTATCCCTAACCTATACTTCTCCCTCTTAGTGCCCTACTGTGTATCCAACTGCCTCCTTCTGGATATCCTTAATTACTTTACTTGCCAGGCCCTTTCTAATCTGGCTAGCCTGGTCCCCCCCACCTCTTGGGTATTAGCTTTCATGATTTCTTTCTTGTTTGTTCCAGAAATACTGACTTGCTGGTAGTCTAACAAACTTTGTCTTCTTATACATCTGTAGTTTGTAGTATTGTTTTCTCTGCATGGAGTTCCCTTAGTTCATCTCCCCAGAGAAATCTATCAAGCATTAATTGAAGCATCTCCTTTCTTATAAACCCTTCCAACCCTAGGCATATTCAGGTGTTTCATTTCCTGTGTTCCTGATGTAACATGTGTAGACATCTCATATGATACTACAGTTGTTTATTGACATGCCTGACTCCCCACTAGGCTGTGAGCCCTTGAGGGCAAGTTCCCTCTTTTTTGGCCTTCATAGCCCCCTTTCTAGTTGGTGCCAGGCATTACAAAGGACTTAGTAAATATTTATTGAATGAATGATTAGTATGTGATGTATTAAATGAATGTGGTTTTGAATAATAAGAGTTCTAAGAATTCTTTTTAAAAGAACAATGAAGCTACTTATATCAGTCCAGTTTTGTTATTACTATATAAATCATCTATGTATTCTCTAACTACAATTGTTCAATATATATAATTAATATATTTGTTCTAATTACCATCATTGTTATAATTGTTCTAATTAATTTTAATGAAATTTTTAATATTTTGTCTTCTGTTTTAGCTCTTTGATGGCATTGAATGTGAATTTCCCATATTTTTCCTTTACATGATGATTGATGGTAAGTGCGCTTTTTTCCTGAAATTTAAGATATAGAATATAAGTGGTTTAAAGAAAAGCAGATGAAATATGACCCTTTCAGCTAGTAAAATAGACTATACCTCAGTGATGTTAACTGCTCTGCATTTTTATATGCTATTCTTCTGCTTTCTGAGTGAATATTAAATCATTTAAAGAACTAAAAAATATACTTTGGAGTTATTAAGAAATGATACAAATACATTTTCCTATTTGCAAAGAAAAATTTTATATGAATAGTAATAATGAATATTATAATCTGTGACATTGTGAATATCTATAACATACTTAAAAATAGACAAATTTCAATTAAAATTCAATTTTCACTTCTAAATGCTAACATGACCTTCTAAAATCAATTTCCTGGAATACTGTGATACATATTTGCATTACCTTTTTTCAATTTTATTTTTATCATTTACATACAAAATTACCAAAATAATCATAACTGGAATTTTTTTTAAGGTAAAATTTCTATGGTGCTTATCCTCAGATGGTATTGGATTAATATTTTACATTTTAGGAGTTTTTAGAGGCAATCCCAAACAAGTAAAGGAATATCAGGATCTTTTGACTCCAGTACTTCATCAGACCACAGAAGGTATAGTTGGATTGTTTTTTAAGAAATTCTTCCTGCTGATATTTCCTTAATGTTCCTTTGTAATGCATTAAATGATGCCATTTTAAATAAAGCTATTTATATTAAAGTGAAAAAATGAATGGAGCCTTGAATGAATTATAAAGAATAATCTATTCATTGGTTATTATAAGTTTGTCTTTATAAAAGGAGTTCATTGGGCAAGACAGGGACGGGGAGTAAATTTAGGTGGTTATGGCCATAATCGTTGCAAAATAGTTTGCCAGATGGGCAGTGGTTCTTATTCTGATTACCTACTATGAAAACTCCTTCACTCTGTGTAGTGTGACAATAATATAGAGTGACCGATTTTTGTCCAGATCATCAGAAATGCTGTGTTCAGGTAAATGCTACCCCTTCCAGAGGGCTACCTTAAGAGGCTCTGCCCTAGCCTAAAGGTACTACCATTTCCAAAAACCTTCAGCCTCCTCTTTGGAGTTGTTTCTTTGATCTTTAGCATGTTATTTTAAATGTCTGCCTTGTGCTAATGCCTCATCCTTTGAGGATAGATTTAATATTTTAGAAATGGCTTAAAGACTCCTAGGAGTCTTTAGTTGGTTTTAGTTAAACACCAGTAGGGCCCATAGTCAGTATGACTAAAAAACTAATTCTCAAAGAATTCCAAAGAAGAAGCTCCAAATACTTCGGGGTTTGGAAGTATTAATAAAATAAGAATATGTACTAAATAAATAAATAAATAAATAAATAAATAAATAAATAAAATATATGTGAACAGCTTTGAAAACATATTTATCTGAAAATTTAAAAAATTATGTGTGGGTAAAAAGTGAGTGGTCTTATGGACATGGTGTACAAACTTGCAATTATAGCATTGGGCCCGTTCTTACCTCACACGAAGTTTGTGATATTCTTTACGGTTTTCCACAAGTACCTTAGAACAAAAACTTCACAGTATGTGCTCACCTTTGAAAATTCTTGTAATGTTAAAATAGTGAAATATTTGTGGATAAACATTGAATTCCAAATAAATATTAAATTTTAAAACCAGTTACTTATATCTTTATGCTACAAATAGTAATTTGTCCAATGTGAGATATAATGTAATGCATGTTATAATGAATATACTATTTGAAATCCCTTGAATCAGATTGTTAGTATTCAGTGGTACATTATTGACGCATTGAGGTGGTAGTTCAGTGTACAGCAGTTAAGTCTTTATCATGTTCAGAGAGTGATTTTCAAACTATTCTTTGTGTATCATAGACCTTTTTACTGGTTTTAGATACAAATATAACTATTGATGGATGTATGAAGGAAGCAAATTTTAGAGAAATGTGTACAATTTTATTAGGAAAATTAAGTGTACTGTGGGCTGATAGTGCAAAGTCTTCTGTAGCATTGTATTAGAATGTTATTGTTATTTTTTTTTCCTTTTATGTCATCCACAAAGATTTTAGTCTTTGAATAATAAATTTTAGTTTCTATCAAGGAATGTTTTTAAATGGGTCGGTCAAGGAGAGAATGGATTTTTTTTTCCCTTCAATGATATTGAATGGTAGATAATGGACTTAATGTTTAAAATGGGGATTCCTTTGCTTTAAGCAATGGCTCAGGGTTATAATTCTTCATTTGGGATTACACAGTATCTCATTTGTAATGCTTCTACAGACTAATCCTATTAAAGATAGCTTCTATTATGGCTCTAAATGTTTGCCTACTGTATTTTTATCAATTCATTTAAAGGTGTTAAAATTAAATGTTGTTAAAGGAGATTATGTACACATTATTGGCTAAAGCATAACATATGCTGTCAAATTAGTGTTTTAAAATCAAGGAGCTTTATCCACATTTTTCACTAGCAATTTCTGAAAGCCAAAATAACCAATTTTCTATAGCTTATCAAATCTGTTACCCCCTTTACATCCTATTTCTCTGCTTTCTAACATTGCAATTTCTTGAAGGGAAAATTTGAGGAGGACACTGATTTTTATATTTCAAATATTTATTTTAAAACTCCACAGGTTATCCTGTCATACCAAAGTACTATTATGTGCCAGCAGATTTTGTAGAATATGAGAAAAGAAACCCTGGTAGTCAAAAGCGATTTCCTAGCAACTGTGGCCGTGACGGAAAACTCTTTCTTTGGGGACAAGCCCTTTATATCATTGCAAAACTTCTGGGTAAGTGGAGAAGGTTGGGAAGATTTTTTCCCTTGTAATCAAGCTATTAGAAATAAGTATGTTTCAGGGTACCTGGGTGGTTCAGTTGGGTAAGCATCCAACTCTTGATTTTGGCTCAGGTCATGATCTCATAGTTTGTGAGATTGACCTCCATGTTGGGCTACATAATAGTGCCTGCTTGAGATTTTTTTCTCCCTCTCTCTCTGCCCTTCCCCCCTCAAAATAAATAAATAAACATTTATTTTTATTTTTTTAATGTTTTTATGTTTTATTTCCCATTTATGGGAACTTTGAGTTACTTTTATATAATGTAAAAAAAATTCTGATTTTATGCTTGGTCATAGCTTTAGTAAATCACTTGCCAAAAGGAATTGGTTATCTCAAAGTTCTCTTCCTTCTCATAAATACACATTGACAATTTACTCAGTTAGCTTAGACCATTATTCATAGTTTTTTAAGAATTATTTTCCAGCTTATCCTAAAACTTCTGCTAAATATGAGTACTCTTTGGACACATTGAGATGAAGGCTAATTTAAAGAACACACACAAAAAAGCATTATTATGCATCTTCCTGCATCATTGCTTGCTAACATTTCGAATATTATTAGCATTCCCATCAAAAAGGCTATCATGTTAGAGTCAGAATTCCTTTATGGCAAATAAATTATGAAACAGGCTGATTGTAAATAGTATATATACCTGCACTAAAAGAACTGCTTAGTGTGTGAAGTAGTGTTATTGTCTTTATTGTTCCTAGTATTATTCTATAAATGCTAAATTTGTGTTGTAAGAGTAATTATCTTTGGTTTCTTTTTTTACATTCCATTAGGGAAGAATATTTCAGATTTCCAATTCAAACTTTACACAAATGATATATAAGGAGCAGATAGAAGCTAACCAAAGAAGAGAAAATCAAGTTAATGCTGTTTTCAATTTGCTTGTTTCCTAACTATATATTCTGGGTCTCCATATATACTTAATGCTAATTTAAGAACCTGTAGAAAAATTTACTTCTTTAAGGGGACAACTTTTTGATAAGGAGTTGATATTATTTATACAGGTCTTGCTTTTCGATTTTTTCAAAAGAAAAAATATATATACATGAAATAGATTTATTAAAATCAAGCCAAGTTGGCAAGGTTATCTCTGGTTAGAATGTTATTTCCATCTCACTAGCATGAATACAAAGAAGCCTTCTGGTGATACTCACAGCTAAATAAAACATGTTATAGTAGAGAAGTAGTTAACCTATCTAAGATAAAGAATTTTAATATTAGAATCATAAATTTCTATATACTACAGCTTGGAAATTACAGATGAGCATGATGAAATTTTTCAGATTCTGAGGTTGAAAACTGGAACTTGGGGTATTGGATTTGAGATCTAAACGTTTATCGTCCTGATTTTTGCTCTATATCTGGTCTGGGATTGAGTGCTAGAAAGAATGCTATTTGAGAAAAGCCTGTAGATAAAATTGAGAAGGCTGATGAATTGGGAGTGCAGAATTGACTATATTCTACATAAGCAAATTGGGCTTTTAAAAAGGAAAAGGTTGAAAGTAGTATCAATAAGTAAAAAAGCATTAGATCTCCCTTACTTTGAAATAAATGTATTGAATGTAGACAGATTTTGAGTGTAGATAGCATTTTCTTATGTTAAGACCAGTGTGAACAGAAATAGTTTAGGCCATGCCTTCTCATCTCTGTTTCATGACCAAAAGGAAGAAAAACTTCAAAGAAATAGTCAATTTCTCTTTTCCCTGCTGAGCTACTAAAAAGGCAGCAGAGAACATACAGAAGGTGTGTTGCAAACCCTGAGATCACATACTTTCTCTCCCACTGAAAAAAGGAGATGCTCCGTGTTCATTATCACTCTGACCTAGCTGTGTGTCATCTGGTTAACAAACTCACTGGTTAAGAAGAATAATATCTCAGAAGATTCAGTCATGTAGTTGCTCTTAACTATTATATCCTTGCCTCAAGAACATCAAACTTCTATGGATGTTATTAAGATTCCAGTCACCACATTTACTTACAAAGTCTTATGTATTCATTAAATGAGGTTTGGTTAGATATCTGCTTGACAGCATTTTGTGGGCAGTTAATTGGAGTTACTTGAAAATAATAGAACAGTAAATCTTTGAAAATATTCTATAATATATGCCTTCCACTAATTCAGGCCAGTTTGTATCCAGTGAAATCTAATAAGAATATTTTGCTTTTGTGTGTGTGTGTGTGTGTATGTGTGTATAATGAATATATATATATATATACATATATGAAGAATGAATGAATATATATATAATGAATACATATGTGTGTGTATATAATGAATATATATATCTACATATATATATATATATATTTATATATATATGAAGAAAATGTTGTGATGCTAGTTGCTACTTCATCATTGATCTTTTCCATGATTTAGCTGGTATTTGTAGAGGACTACTGTATGTTAGTCACTGATATCCAGTAGCTCTATAGCAAGAATCAAATGTGACAACCTAGGAAATATTTCTGTCTCTCTGAGGGCAGCCTAATTACTCTGATATACTATTTCCTAATTACAGTGTTTGTAACTAAGGTAAGTCCACTTGCATTTGATTTCATTCATGGTATTTTTTTTGTCCAATTGACATCAGATGTAAAAGCCACTGATTAAGTCTGGAAATCTAATGCTTTTTTAAAGTTAAAGTTAGTGATCAAGTGCCCCCTAGTGTGCATGAGGACATAAGAAAAGGAGGTCTTGATTTTCATTGGTCTCTTGACTTCAAATGCAGTTGGCTCCTTACTCAATATAGCACATGGTTTTGTTACTGATCAGTTAAAGATAAAACGAACAGATAAGAGTATACAGATATATTTCTACATTGTGGTTGCTAAGAGATTTCCCAGCTGTTACACTTCAGGAAACTTTAAGCAGTAAGACATAGATTTCTGAGCACTTTTGTTATCTTTTTCATGCTATCTGTGTGATTGCTAGTGCCCTAATGTGGGATTTCTGTGCAGCATACATTGAAAACATCTTCAGAGTACGTGTAATACAGTATTACTTTAATAGCTTCACCCAAGGAAATTTTATTCCTGTAGCTTATTGTATAAATCTCTAGTTTTCTTAAAACTAAAATTTTTAGTTTAATTGCTACTAGAGCTAGAAAACTTGTATAAAAATTTATGATCCTACCCTTAAATATATTAGTAAATTAGTATATATTAGTAAAATTGAATGTAAATATATTAGTAAATTGAATGTAAAATATATTAGTAAATATATATACTAATATATATTAGTAAAGTTGAATGTAAATATATTAGTAAATTGAATGTAAAATATATTAGTAAATATATATACTAATATATATTAGTAAATTTGAATGTAAAAGCAGTGATGCCTAGAGTCTGAGAAGACTACATATATACTGTCAGACTGTTTCCCAGAAATACTAATAATACTTGCCTTAAAATGTGTCTGGTTCTGTGCTCTGCCCTTTACAAGTATTATCCTGACTATTATTACAAGTATTATTCCTAGCTTCTCTATGAGATGGATACTGTATGTCATAACTGAGGTTTAGAAGAGTTTAGCAACTCACCCAAGGTCACATAGCCCACAACTGGGACTTTACTGACTTACTTGCAGGATGATTGTGTCACCTGTAACCTTTATGGCACTAAATATGATCATTAAAAATAAAAAACCTTGCTAATTTAATAAGATATTAATTTGTATACTGTTTTCATTTACATGCTTATTGTTAAAGACATATTTCTTAGTCATTTCTTGTCCTCTGTGAATTGTCCAGTTTGCTTTGCCCGTTTAACCTTAATTTTATGGTCTTCACAGTCTGCATGAATGTTTTACGTATTAGGTATACTAATCCTCTCTGGTATTTTCCTAGGTTGTTTGCCAATTAACTTTGCACTGTTTCTTGATGAACGGAATTTGAAATCTTTATATAATTAGATCTATCATTGTTTTTCAATTTAATTCTGACCATGGAATTTAACATTTAATTTTAGGAAGTCTATCCCTGTTAGTTAATTGAGTTAAAAACATTGGTAATTTTGGAATTTTTTTGGTATAACATATGAGGTTGAGGATCTACATTTTCTTTTTCTCTCTAGCTTATTTCTTAATACATGTGTTACTAATATGTGTCACTGCAGCTGAGAATCAGTCTTTGAAGCACATAATTTTACCCCATAAATTATCTGCTGAGCCTATTTTAGTGTGTCCTATGTAATTTTTGTGTCATGATAAAAAAAAAATTACTTGCTCTGTTAAATTTCCTTTGAATTGTCATTTTATTAAAGAAACAAAAATTCTTCTTGATATTCTCTTTTTGCCCTTAATAATGATTGTTTGAAGTAAACCCAAGGTGTATTTCATAAAATTTCTGTGCATAAAAAATACAAATATTAATGAAGCTAATCTGTCTTATAAAGATTTAAAGATGGCTGTCCCTATTTATAGAAATGCTTGGTTATCTGTGAGGTTTCGTACTGTAATGAAATGTAGAAAGCCATTGCTCTTTTATCCTTGTTCTCTTATTTTCATTTTAAATATTCTGTAGTTGGTCAGGCACAAGTGCTTTCAGGCTTGTCCTTTTTCACCAAAAAGCCAGTGCCATAGAATCAGCACGGTGAGGAACTCTTGTTTTGCCTCCTGAATGATAAAAAGCAATGCAGTAAAAAAAAATATGTCTATTAACCTGACCTTTGTAAGGCGTTAGTCACTTTTACCATTATGGAAATTAAAACAATGATTACAGCAATTATGTTTCTGAATTTGTTAATCCACCAATTTATTATTTTGTTTAATAAGTCTCTTAAGTGCCTACTATATGGAAGGTGCTGTGCTGAAAAGTGGGGTATATCCATGAATAAGAAGCATACAACCTGTGGGGTTATAGATGAGCACATAGTATAAATTGGAACATTAAGCTAGATACAGGGGTACAGTACAAATAGAGAAATGAGAAAGGAATGCCAAGAAATAAGCTTTTTCAAGAGATGTTGTTAACTATTTGATTCATATCAATTTTAATAGATTAGCATTTATGCCTCCCAAGGATATAAGATTTCTTCATTTTTCTGTCATCATTTATAAATAACAAAATAATAAAGATAGAATTTCATTTTTGTAGAAACAGTGAAACATTAATTATGTAAAATGCTTGTTGGTAGTGGAGATTTTTTCACATCTCAATGATCAGACAAATGAGATAGGGAAATAATTTGGTGCTATTTAGAATATCACTGTACTAATCAACCCTGCATCATGAGCTCCACTGACATTAATAAATAGAAATTATATGTCGATATTTGCCATAATTAAGCCTATATTGGTTTGTTTTAAATTTTGCACAAGTATATTTTTTTTTCAGAGAGAGAGGAATGTTCTGTGATATGCTCCCTGATTTGAATAGGAAAAATATAACATATCAAGATCTAAATTATTTGTTTAATGTTTTCTCCTCCTGGTATCTTCTCCATCTGTGTTGTATACAGTGTCAGTGTTCTTACAGGGCAGGATTAGTATGGGCTAAGAACGTAGACCCCAGAGAGAGACAGCCTGTGTTTGAATCTAAGCTCTGTCACTTACCTGCCATGTGTAAGTTGCTTAGCTGCTCAACACCTCCATTTTGTCATCTGTAAAATGATAAGGATGTTGTTATGGTTAATGATTAATTGATTAATTAATTAATCCAACAAGGCCAGGAACATAGGAAGCACTGTGTAAACGTTGCTGTGGTTGCTGTTGCAGAGGCTGCAGTGGCTGTGGTGGCTTCTGTGGCTGCTGCAATTGCTGTTCCTCCTTTTTCTTGTCATGCTATTAGTAATATCACTTTTAATATTATTTTTTTTTCAACGTTTATTTATTTTTGGGACAGAGAGAGAGACAGAGCATGAACAGGGGAGGGGCAGAGAGAGAGAGGGAGACACAGAATCGGAAACAGGCTCCAGGCTCTGAGCCATCAGCCCAGAGCCCGACGCGGGGCTCGAACTCACGGACCGCGAGATCGTGACCTGGCTGAAGTCGGACGCTTAACCGACTGCGCCACCCAGGCGCCCCTAATATTATTAAAAGCATCTTTCAGGAGTTACTAAAAACACCTTTGGTGATAACATTGAATATGTGCCCTAAAGTTACCCTAGAATAGAAAAACCTGTATAATGAGAAACATTACCACAGCTGCAAAGAAATTTACAAGCATTTTTGTGGTTGACTCTCTGGTCTGTTTTTCAGAATTACTCACTGACTAAAAGAAGTATCTAAAAAGCTATGGAAAATGAGGTGTATTTTTTGAATTAAATATTAAACATGGGTGAATTTAAACAAAACTCAACATGGTGTCATTTTTATGTAGTCAGTATAGAACTGAAGATCGAATATGAAGTAGCACATTTTCATAACTTGAGTGCAGCAAAAATAAAATGTTCTGATTCACTTTGGGAGAAGTTAAATTCTTTTTTTTATGTTATTATTCAATTAACTTTTACATGTCTGAATGTAACTAAGATAACCTTACAGATTTGCAATTGCTGGGACAGAGTATGCCTGCTATAAATTTGCATAGATACTGTCAACTTATACTCCAATGAGGTTAGGCAGAATTTCATTTTCAAGGTTTTGTTCCCACCACCCCTTCTCAGCATAGTCCTTTTCACATCCGTGGAGAATCCCTGCTACACTGAGCCCCTGGTGCTGAATCTCTCTGAGGTGCATTACAACAGAAGATAGAGAACTACTGACTCGGAGTACCTTCTCCACACCCTCCCCTTCCAAACTCTCTAAATTGCCTTCCTTATTATGTCCTTGGACTTTATCAAAAGTTGCTACAAGGAACTACCGCATGAAAAGGGCTTCTGTGTTTATAGAACAATAGCAGTAGTAGACATTGTTTTCATGCTGGTTAGTGCCCTTTGAAAAATGCCCTCAGAAATGTTAGAATTTAGTATCAGGAAGCACTTTGTCTCCCCTTCGTGAACTGGTTTCCTTTCTTGAGAGAATGCGAATACATTCTTTTTAGAACAGCTTTATTTAGGTATAACTTACATACTATATCTTAACCTATTCAAGGTTTACAATTCAGTGGTTTTTTGATACATTCAGAGTTGTACAACTATCACCACAATCAATTTTGGAATATTTACATCACCCCTCAAAAAATGTCTTACCCACTCTCCACTTAACCCTAATCATTTCACCCTTTCCCCCAACACCGGACACTCACTAATGTACATTTTATCCTTGTGTATTTGCCTATTCTGGACATTTCATATACCTTGAATCGTATAATGTGTTGTTTTCAAGGTTCATTCATGTATCAACAGCTTAATTCTTTTTTCTGGCCAAATAATCTTCCACTGTATGTATATACCACATTTGATTTATCTGTTCATCCGGTGGTGGACATTTGGATTATTTCCACTTTTTTTTTTTTTCTTTTATAATCATGCTGCTGTGAACTTTCATGTACAAGTTATTGTTTGACATGTTTTTCTTTCTCTTAGGTATATACCTAGGGGTAGAATTGCTGAGTCATATGGTAACTCTGTGTTTAACATTTTGAGCAATTCCAGACTGATTTCCAAAGTAACTGTACCAATATGCATTCCATCCAGCAATGTGTGAGGGTTCCAATTTCCCTACATCCTTTCCAACCCTTGTTCTTGTTTCTTTTTTTGACAATAGCCATCCTAATGGGTATGAAGTGGTATCTCATTGTGATTTTGATAAGCATTTCCCAAATGACTAATGTTGAGCATCTTTTTATGTGCTTACTGGTAATTTATATACCTTTGGAGAAATGTCTATTCAGATACTGTGGCCATTTTTAAATTGTGTTGTCTTTTTATTATTGAATCATAAGAGTTTTTTTAATATATGTATTCAAGACAGAAATCCCTTACAAGATATGCAGTTTGTAAATATTTTCTCCCATTCTGTGAGTTGTCATTTCACTTTTTTTGATGGTGTCTTTTGAGGTCCAAAAGGTTATAATTTGACAAAATTCAGTTTATCTCATTTTTTCTTTTGTCACTTATGGTTTGATTTTTAGTTTTGCCTAATCCAAAGTCACAAAAGTTTACTCTTTTATTTTCTTCTAACAGTTTTATAATTTTAGGTCTTATATTTAACTTTTGATCTATTTTGAGTTTTATAGATGATTTGATGAAGGAGTCCAACTTTATTCTTTTGTCTATAAATATCGAGTTGTCCCAGCACTATTTGTGAAAAAAACCTATTCTTTTCCCCCATTGAATTGTTTTGGCATGCTGTCAAAACTCAGTGGAACATAAATGTAAGGATTTATTTCTACACTTTCACTTCTATTCCATTAATCTATCTTTATACTAGTACCACATTATCCTTTTTGTAAAATTAAAAAAAAATGTTTATTTGTTTATGGGGCATCTAGATGACTCAGTCAGTTAAACGTATGACTCCTGATTTCAGCTCAGGTCATGAACCCAGGGTTGTGAGATTGAACCCCACGTTGGTCTATGTACTGAGTGTGGAACCTGCTTAAGATTCATTCTCTCTCTCTCTCTCTCTCTCTCTCTCTCTCTCTCTCTCCCCCCCTCGCTCCCTCGGTCCCTCGGTCCCTTGCTCCCTCCCTTTGCCCCTCTCCCCCACTCATGCTCTCTCTCTCTCAAATCAAAATAATAATAATTTAAATGTTTATTTATTTATATTGAAAGAGAGAGAATCCCAAGTAGGCACTGTGTTCTCAATGCAGAGCCCAACACAGTCTCACCAGCCACAAGATCATGACCTGAGCTGAAATCAAGAGTCAGGTCACTGAGCCAACTGAGCCACCCAGGTGCCCCTAGTAGCACATTATCTTAGTTACTTTAGATTCTTCCTTTCAATCTGGATGACTTTTATTATTTTTTTCTTGCCTTTCTTGACTTTTCTGGCTGTAACCTCCAATACACTGTTGAATAAAAGTGACAGGAGTTGACATCATTCTCTTATTCCTGATCTTTGGGGCAAAGCATTCAGTCTTACCTTTGAATATGATGTTAGCTGTGGGTTTTCATAGATTCCCTTTATCAGGTCAAGGAAGTTTCATTCTATCCTAGTTTGTTGAATGCTTTTTATCATGAAAGAATGTTGAATTTTGTCAAATGTATTTTCTGTGTCTACTGAGATGATTTTGTAGGGTTTTTTTTTTTTTTTGTCCTTTATTCTGTTGATATTGTATTACTACAATAATTGATTTGGGGAAGTTAAGTTATCCTTGCACTTGTGGGATAATTCCCACTTGGTCATTGTGTGTAATCTTTTTTATATGTTAATGGATTTAGTTTGCTTTTTTTTTTTTTGTTGTTGAGGATTTTTCTATCTATATTCAGAAGAGATTTGGATTTGTAATTTTCTTGTGAATATAATTTTTTTATTAGGGTAATACTGGCCTCTTAGAATGAGCTGGGAAGTATTTCCCATACTATTTTGGAAACGTTTGTGAAAGATTGGTTTTACTTCTTCTTTAACTGTTTGGTAGAATTCACCAATGAAGCCATCAGGTCCTGGTCTTTTGCTTCTCACCACCCCTCACCCCCTTTCCCCCCCGCCCCCCGCCCCAGAAGGTTTCAGTTGCTTGTTGTAAATCTGTTCATATTTCCTATTCTTTTTTGAGTTAGTCTTTTTGTAATGTGTATATTTCTAGGAATTTGTTCATATCCATCTGGGTTATCTAAATTATTGGCATACATTTGTTCATAGTATTCTCTTGTAATCCTTAAGGATATTCTTAATTTCCATTCCTGATTTAGTAATTTGAGTCTTTTTTCTTTTTTTCTTTGTCAGTCTAGCTAAAGGTTTGTCAGCTTTTGAGTTTTTCAGGAATCTACTTTTAGTTTTATTTATTATTCTCTTTTGTTTTTCCACATTCTATTTCATTAATTTGCACTCTAATCTTTATTATTTCCTTCCTTCTGCTTGCTTTTGATTTAGTTTTCTCAGTTTTATCCACTGTCTGAAGATGGAAAGATAGGTTGCGGATTTGAAATTTTTCTCCCTTGTTTAATATGGGCATTTACAGCTCCAGATTTTCTTCCTAGCATTGCTTTAGTTACATCCATAAATTTTGGTATATTTTGTCTTCATTTTCAATCATCTTATCAGAACATGTATTAGAAAGTATCTTCTTATTTCCCATTTGTTTTCTTCTTTGACACATTAGTTATGGTGTGTTATTTAGTTTCCACATATTTGTGAATTTCTAAAACTTCTCCTGTTTATTGAATTCTAATTTCATTCTTTTGTGGTCAGAATCATACTTTATAGAATTTTAATTCTTTAAATTTATTGAGGATTGTTCTATATGGCCTCATATATGGAAGATGTTCTATGTGCATCGAGGAGTATATATATTCTGGTCTTGTTGGATGAAGTGTCTATTAGGTCATTAGGTCTAGTTGGCTTATAAAGTGTGTAGATGCATTTTTGATAATGTCATTTCTCTTCTCTTTTTTTCAGCTGATGAATTAATCAGTCCTAAAGACATTGATCCTGTCCAGCGCTATATCCCACTACAGAATCAACGCAACGTGAGCATGAGGTTTTCCAATCAAGTAAAGATATTTTTTTCCTTAATTTAGACTCATCTAAAGACATTTAAAAGTTAATTTTAAAAGAAATTTTATTCTGAATGGGTTTTTATTGCTTTTTTTGAAGGCAAGGCTTTTCCCTTTTCTGGTTATTTAAGATTTACTTGTGGCAAAGGATTATTTGTTAATGAAGAAATACGAGTCAAATGTGTCCAACAAGATGTCTTCCAGGCAAACACTTTCATCTTCACAGTGGTTGAGTTTAAGGTGATAAATGTCTTTGGGAGGCTGCAGTATGTATGGGTAGGCAAGGGGACAGATGCGATGGCATTATTATTGAAGGAAGTGGGGTCCCATGAAAGGCCCTGTGCTTAATGTCTCTCCATTGCTGTGTCTCTATGACAGCACTGAGTAACTGACAGAGTTGTTCTTCGTACTTGGTGACATGTTTGGTGAAGGAATAATTTAAATTTTTTTTTTACATTTAGTAGCTATGGATTCAGACTGTGTTGTGTCAACAAAATAAGTGTTTGCAGGATCAGCAAGATTGATGTTGATTTGAGCAAACCCTCAAGTATTAAATGATACCAGTAATGAGGACTGTTAAAATGAAAATGTAGATTATGGAAACTGCCTGAGGAGAGAGGGAATGAACCTGAGTGTGTGCCTGGGATTCCAAGCAGTTAACATTTATTTAACAAGAATAGCATCAGCACTTCCGGAATATATGCTTATGAAATCAAAAATGCTCCTTTTATTTAAAAAAAAAAAAACATGCATATGCATATAACACACACACACACACACACATACACACACACACACACACACACACACACACACACACACACACATAAATGCTTGTTTTAATGACAGAATGAGAAAGCCAGCCAGGTCCATTAGATTCTATCATACTATTTCTCTGATTCTTTTGCTGCTCTTCAACAAAATATGTAATTACTCTGAATGGTTTATAGATGAGAAGCTATTTGGGAGACTTATAAATAAATGTTAAGATTTTCTCAAGAACATAAAATCCTTCTGTTAATACGTGTTAGAAATTTTTCACTGCCCTGTTGACTCCTGTGTAAGGTGAGGATTTGGCCTCATTACCACTCATGTCAGTACACTACAAGTATACATTCTGTACAGATTTGAGATACACAATTTCACTTGAAGAAATGGTAAAATAGAGAATACATTTAACTTCACATTACACAGTGCTGTGACTGAGCCATTTGAAGACTAGTATTTATCATTTACATAGCATTTCACATGTGTGACTCACTTCTCTAGGGTAATGAAATCTCAAAGACTTTTCTTAGAAAATAAAGTAATAGGTCACAGATTTGAGTTGTGGGGACAGGAGCTAGAGAGCATAAAATCACATAGCTAACAAAATCAACAATTTGAACAGCTATGTCATGCTTGATACATATAATGAAGGCTGTGGGTTATGTGTAATTTTTGACATACAGTATACCTCCAACTCTTTCTTTCTTACTCAAGGAAGCTTATCAGAGTACAAGTGAGTGAGAGTGGATTTTATGGAGAATTCACTCTATTTCTTATATTGAAAACATTTTCTAATGTTGCTACTAAATAATCTGTGCCATGCCTCCCAGGTGGAGCCACATTCCTACATACAAGACTTGCTATAGGGTAAGGACAAGGGCTTCTCTCCTGCAGCTTCATGGGGATCACATCTGTGCAGAGTTGGGTACAGTCCCTGAGAAGGAGATGATTCAAGGATTAACAGCAGAAAATTGCTGGGAACCATAATGCCCCACCCTGGTTGCAGCTTGGTGATATATAAAATGGTGAGGTGTCAGGGCACCTGGGTGGCTCAGTTGGTTAAGTGACCAGCCAACTTTTGATTTCAGCTCAGGTCATGATCTCATGGTTTGTGAGTTTGAGCTCTGCATCGAACTCTGTGCTCACTGTACAGAGCCTACTTCAGATCCTCTGTCTCCCTCTTTCTGGACCTTTCCCTCTCCTGCTTTCTCTGTCTCTCTCAAAAATAAACATTAAAAAAATTTTTTTTAATAAAATAAAATGGTGAGGGGCCGTTGCCACTTTCTCAGCAATTTAAGCAGTAGCCAAGACCATGCATGACCTTGTCCATTGCTGGGACTGGATGGCATGGACTGATGAAATAAAGAGGTCAGACATAGCCCTCTGCTTTGAAGGTTGATATTAGAGACCTCTTGGTCATTATTGACCAGGTCAGACTTTGACCAGGTGCTTCAAACCCTGCCAAATGATGAAAAAAATTAGAGAGAGAGTAGTACAGTTCAGACAATTTCTGAAAATGAGAGAAATCCCTGACTTTGAAGGAAGATATATCAGGGGTCCCCATTTATCCTTTGCCTCAGTGATTCACTAGATGAACTCACAGGACTCAGAAGCTGTGATACTTACACTTATGGTTTATTACCATAAGTGAAAGGATACAGGGTAAAATCAGCAGAGGCACACAGGGCAAGTCTTGAGGAAACTAGTCATAAGCTTCCCAGTGTTCATTCCCAGTGGAGTTATGTGAGACACAGTTACCCAGCAACAATGTGTAAAAGTTGCAAAGTGTTGCCAACCAACTGCTTAAGCTTGACTGTCCAGTTTTTATTGAGGGTCAGTCATGTAGGCATGTAGAACCTGCAGGTTTGACCTTGGCTATTCAAGCTCTAGCTCCCCAGAGAAAAAAAACAGATGTTCACCATAGATCACATTGTTAGCATAAACCATCTGGACAAACTGGAACAGGATGGCCCAGTGCCATAATTAAGCATGCAAAAACACTCTTCTCTGACAGGACATTCCAAGAAGCCAGCTTTCAAATATAGCTTTCTTGGGAATGTTCAGAGTTTGAACAGCTCAGGACTACTGAATCAACTCATTCCTTCACAGAAAGTTTATGGCAGAAGGAAGTTTCCAGAATCCAGTAAGCAGGGAGTGTGCCAGAACTGTAGAATTGTCTACTCCTTCAAGTATACATAGGGCTATTGGCAAATTACAAACCTGAAATATTGAGGACTAAATTGAGAGCTGTTGATTTTTGTAGAAATACCATAATAGTAAACTAATTTCATAAAAGGGAAGTACTTTTCTACCTGTGTTTAAGACTGGGGTTGGAAAGGCACCTGGATGACTCCATTGGTTAAGCATCTTAGTCTTGATTTTGGCTCAGGTCATGATTTCATGGTCTGTGGGTTCAAGCCCTGTGTCGGACTCTGCACTGTCAGTGCAGAGCCTGGTTCGGAATCTCTCTCTCCCCCTGTCTCTCTGCCCCTTCTCTGCTCTCACTCTTTCTCTCAAAATAAATAAATAAACTTAAAAACAAAAACAAAAACTTGGGTTGGAAAAACATGGTATCATCTGGGATGACCCTCCCCACTACTTGCTTACTAGTCAGAAATTGCTGTTTTCTTTTGCTGTTACTTAGAGAATAAAACAAATCCCCTTTTATAAGCAAGTTTAGAGGAGTAGAAAGAAAAGCATTGTAAACAATAGCATATATGCTTGATAGTATTGTGAGCTTTTGACAGCCCCTCCCCCCAAACCCCACCTTTTGGAGATCTTAGTATGTAAGTTCCCACAGGTCAGAGACCACATTTAATTTATTTTTGTAGCTTCAGTATCGTCATAATATCATAACACCTGTTATATAGAAGGTAGTCAATGTTTAACTTGATTGAGTGTGCTTGCAGGTATGTGTGGGAGGAAGGTGTGTCATGGGAAATAGTGGACTTCTCATGCAGATGTCTCTAATTTTAGATCTCTAATTAGATCTAATTAGAATCTAATTTAGATTCCTAATATGTAACCTTGAATTTCCAACTACTTAATGATCATCTCTCCACACAGATCTAGTATTTAAAACCCAGTATTTCTGGATGTATACTTGTTTCTTCTCATCCAGTTGTATACATTAAATATATACACCTTTTTGGATGTCAATCGTATATCAATGAGGTCGTTTAAAAATGAAACACATTTAGGGGCGCCTGGGTGGCTCAGTCAGTTGAGCGTCTGACTTTGGCTCAGGTCATGGTCTCGTGGTCTGTGAGTTCGAACCCCGTGTCGGGCTCAGTGCTGACAGCTCAGAGCCTGGAGCCTGCTTCAGATTCTGGGCCTCCCTCTCTCTCTGCCCCTCCCCTGCTCATGCTCTGTCTCTCTCTCTGTCAAAAATAAATAAACATTAAAAAAAAATTTTTTTAATGAAACACATTTCTTTTTTTATGAATTAACTTTTTTAAGGTTTTAATTCTAGTTAGTTAACATACAATGTTATATTAGTTTCAGGTGTACAATATAGTGATTCAACACTTCCATACAACACCCAGTATTCATCACAAGTGCCCTCATTAATATCCATCACCAATTTAACCCATCCCCCCACCCTCCACTCTGGTAACCATCAGATTGTTCTTTACAGTTACGAGTCTGTTTCTTGCTTTTACTCTCTCTCTCTTGCTCTCATTTTTTTTTCCTTTGCTTGTTTTTTGTTTCTTATATTCCACATATGAGTGAAATAATATGGTATTTGTGTTTGTCTAACTTATTTCGCTTAGCATTATACTCTCTAGCTCCATCCATGTCTTTTTTATTGCTAGATAATATTCCATTGTGTGTATATATAACACATCTTCTTTATCCATTCATCAGTCAATGGACACTTGGGCTGCTTCCGTAATTTGGCTATTGTAAATAATGCTGCTTTATAGGGATGTATGTATCCCTTTGAATTAGTGTTTTTGTATTTTGGGGTAACTACCCAGTAGTGTGATTGCCGGATCATAAGGTAGTTCTACTATTAACTTTTTGAGGAACCTCCAAACTGTGGCTATACCAGTTTCAATCCCACCAACAGAACACGAGTGTTCCTTTTTCTCCACATCCTTCCCAACACCTCTTGTTTCTTGTGTTTTTGATTTTAGCCATTCTGACAGGTATGAGGTGGTATCTCATTGTAGTTTTGATTTGCATTTCCCTGATAAGTGATGATGAGCAAAAACACAATATTTCTAATGCCAAATGTGTTACCTTCTCTCTTCAAATCTGCCATTCTTTCCATGGTCATTGTCTTGGATAAGGACATTGCCTTCAGTAGTCCCTTCTCATGCCAGTAGCTCTTCTGTCCAGATGGTTCTTACATTGTCTCTGCCTTTACAGTATCATTCATATTGGTCTCTTCTTATTCATCCCCACTGCCATGTATTGCTTAGACTTCATTACTACTCAGTGGCATGGTTTTTATAATCTCTCTCTGTCTCCAGTCTCTCTGTTTATTCTCTGTGCTTGAGAACACATGATCTTATAACACCTGTGTCTATTAGTGGATTCCTGCATAAAACCTTCCATGACTCCCTACTCTCCTCAGGATATAGTGTAAACTCCATATCTTGACATTTGAGGCCCTACACAGCACTCAATACCTTGTTTTTCACCTGTATCTTGAAGTTTCTCCAAATTTCTCCCAACCTTCCTGTTCTACAGTCTCAGCAGACTTGCTGATCTAATATAACACTCGGGGTTCACCCACTTCCAGGCCTCTACACTCAGTGCAACCTTCATCCCAACTGAAAATGGCCTCTTTTCAGGCAGAATCCTTAAAATCCAAGACCCAGACAGTGCCTTTTTTTTTGAATATGTATAAAAATTGTATAAATACATATTTTGAAAAGTGAAATAATGCAGTTGAGATTACAGTGCAATTGCATAACATTGTATTGGGAATATCAGGCATTCTGCCACTTCTTTATCTCCAGAAAAACATTTATTTAAGAACCATATCTATTTTCACCTCTGTCTCAAAACTTCTGAATAATGTATTTGTAACTCTTTTTGCTTGATATCTTACCATTGCACAGTGTCTGTTGTTTCTTTGTTTTGAAAGGTCATTTCCATACCTCAACCTCCTTTCCATCTTACTCTCCTAATATTTACTAGTTATTTTTAGTTATTTTATGTATCACCTTTGTTACCCTAAACATTGTAATAAAACTGCATTTTTGGCATCATATCCTTTTGGAAACTTGTCTTTATTTTTGGTGTTTCATGGGAACCTGTTTTTCTGTGTGTTAAATGGGGATTTGTTCTGCTTCGCACTTGGGCCCTTTCAATTTGTGACTTTATTCAGCTGTGGGAGATTTTCTTAAATTATTTCTTTACTTTTTCTATTTTTTTTCTGTTAGGGCTCTTTTATTAGTCAGATCCTAGTCATATAGGAGTGGTCCCCTGAATCTCTTCCCTTTTATCCAAATTGTTTCTATTTCTTTGGGTTTTTGTTTGGTTTGGTTTTTGGATTTTTTTTTTTTCAGAGACTCTTCCTCAACTTTTTGTTCCAGCTGTTCTGTTGAATTTTTTTCAAAGTCTTTTTAAAATTTCTAATAGCTCGTCTTTGTTCTCTGATTATTATTTCATAGATTCCTTGTTTTTTGTTTAAAATTATTGCCACAATTATTCAAAATTTAGAGAATCAAAAAATTTTGAGGTGTTAATTTAATAAATGTTTTTAACTTTTAATTTTGAAGTAAGTGTAGATCCACAAGAAATTGCAAAGAAATGTCCAGAGAGGGCCTGTGAACCCTTCATTACCGTTCCACAATGTTAACATCTTATATAACTGTAGTGCAACATGAAAACCAGAAATTAACATTAATACAATTCATAGAGCTTATTCACATTTTGTTATATATGTACACTCATTCGTATCTGTGTGTATATAGCTATATCCATTTTCATTACATATGTAACTTTGTGTAACCACCACCAGAATCAGTGGTACTAAAATGTACCATTACCTTATCATCCTAAGACTTCCTTGTGTTACCCTTTTATAACCACACCCACTCCCTCACTGCCCTCCTTAACCCTAGGCAATCACTAATCCGTTCTCCATTTTATAGTTTTGTCATTTCATAATGTTATATAAATGGAACTGTATGGTATATAACCTTTTAGATTGGCTTTCTTCACTCCAAAGAGATAAGTCCAAGCTGTTGCAATATATCAAGTTGGTCCTGTGTATTGCTGAGTAGTATGTCACAGTGTGACCATACCACTGTTCAACCATTCACTCATTGAAGGGCATCTTGTGGGTAGTTGAACGTTTTTTAGAATTCCATTTTGAGGGGCGCCTGGGTGGCGCAGTCGGTTAAGCGTCCGACTTCAGCCGGGTCACGATCTCGCGGTCCGTGAGTTCGAGCCCCGCGTCAGGCTCTGGGCTGATGGCTCGGAGCCTGGAGCCTGTTTCCGATTCTGTGTCTCCCTCTCTCTCTGCCCCTCCCCTGTTCATGCTCTGTCTCTCTCTGTCCCAAAAATAAATAAAAACGTTGAAGAAAAAAAAAATATTAGAATTCCATTTTGATTTATTTATAATTACTTTTAGTATATTGATTTCTTAAATTTTCTTAGTGGTTCTTCCAGGAATTACCATATACATAGTTATCGAAAGTCTTACTAATATCAATATTTTTGTTTGAGTGTAGAAACCTTACTTCCATTTAGTTTTCTTTCCTTTTTTTTTTTTTACTTTTTAAAGTATTTCCTCTGTGTTTATTGAGCAGCATATCAGATTGTGTCAAAAGTTTTGCTTCAACCATAAAATTTGATTGAAGATATTCCTGAGGTAAAAGTCTATTGTGCTTATCTCAACTTTTACCATTCAACTGTTGTTTCCTTTCTGAATGTCTTAGCCTTTTTCTGTTATTATTTTCTTTCTGTTTAATAGCTTTTTAAAATTTTTTATTTTAATTTTTTATTTTATTTTTTTTAATGTTTTATTTCTTTGTGAGAGAGCGCAAGCAGGGGAGGGACAGAGAGAGGGGGAAAGAGGATCTGAAGTGGGCTCTGCGCTCATAGCAATGAGTCCAGTGTGGGGCTTGAACTCAAAAACCGTGAGATCATGACCTGAACCGAAGTCAGATGCTCAACCAACTAAGCCACACATGTGCCCCTAATAGCTGTTTGTTAGACATTATTTATGAGTAGGTCTGCTAGCAACATAATTCTTAGTTTTCTTTTGTCTGACAATGTCTTTATTTCCCCCTCATTCCTAAAGGATAGACCCAGAATTTTTGTTTGACAGTTGTTTTCTTTTAGCACTGAGAATTATTGTGCTTTCTTTGGCCTCCTAGTTACAGTTGATACATCCTTTAGATTTGTGTTTTATAGGTAATATGCCATTTCTCCCTGGCCACTGAGTTGAAGACTAGGAGACACCAAGCTCAGCTGATGTGGGTGGATCAGCCTACTTACTGGTTCCCCAGATGTGGAACAGGGGTTAAGTAGGCTTGTCACTGCTGTGAAGCTGCTGCTGTAGGCAGATCAGACTGCTGGTGCGCTGGTTGTGCAGTGGGTTTTGAGATGGCTTTCAGAGCTTTGCTACTGCTACTGCAGGTGAATTGGACTGCCCATGGAAGCCCAATTTACAGAGCAGACATCAGGACAGTTCACTGGGGCTTCTTTGTTGATGCTACAGTCATACCGGCCCACCAGTGACCCAGTGTGAAGCAGAGGTTGGGTGGGTCCACTACAGCTTTGAATCTCCTGCTGAAAAAGGTGAATTGGCCAACTAACTGGTTGGGAGCTCAGTTGAGGAGCTAGGGTTGGATCTCCCAACTCAGTCTCTGTTGTGCTTCCTATTTCTGAGTCCTGTAGCCAGAACAATTAGACTTTTATTGTTCTTGTGTTTATTTATTTATTTATTTTTGTTTATACCTGTTGGTTGTTTTAGGCCTCAGGCCTCTGTGGTGCTTAGCCCAGCATATGTGGGATCTCAGGAGTCTGACCGCATTGCCTCAAGTTCTGAAGTTCTTAGCCAGTTCAGTCTATCTTCTTCCCAGCTCCCAGAGTCCTTTAATCGCTATCTATCGAATTATTTGTAGGGTAAATAGTTGTATTAAGAGCAGAGGGAAAATTGAGTCTAAGCCATCATGTTCCCACCTCCCTTTCTTTTAGTAGATAATCTGTCTTCATAAGTCTATCTAGGAGTAGGAATCAGAGTTAAGATTTCTTCTATTCCTTGAATAATCTTTTTTTCCTCCAGAGTAATTTTTTAAAACAATAATGACTATAATTTATTGAGCATTTATTTTTTTAGTTAAAGCTTTATTGATATATAATTAATACTATCCAATTCACCAATTTAAAGTGCATAATTCAGTGGACCTTAGTATATTCACCATGATTAATTTTACACATTTTCATTATCCCCAAAGGAAACGCTGTAGCCTTTAATAGTCATTCTCCACTTTCCTCAACTTTCCTCTCTCTCTCTCTGTCTCTGTCTCTCTCTACACCTACCTTAGGCAACTACTAATCTACTTTCTGGCTGTATGGATTTTCCTATTCTGGAGGTATATAAGTGGCTTCATATAATATGTGGTATTTTGTGCCTGGCTTTTTTCACTTCACATTATGTTTCCAAAGTTCTTCAATGTTGTAGCATGTGTCTGTACTTCATTCCTTTTTATGGTTGAATAATATTCCATTATATGGGTGTACCGCATTTTATTTACCTATTCATCTGGTGAATTCATCTAGTTATTAATGTTGTTGAGCATCTATTCATGTGTTTTTTGGCAATTTGTATATATATCTTCTTTGGAGAAATGGCTCTTAAGATACCATGGTCATTTTTAACTTAGGTTATTTGTCTTTTTATTATTCTGTTGTAAATGTTCTTTATTCTAGATATGAGTCCCTTATATGATTTGCAAATATTTTCTCCCATTCCATAGACTAGCAGTCTAATTTCTTGATTGTGTCATTTGAAGCACAGAAGTTTTTCATTTCATATATCTGTTTTTTGTTTTTTGTTTTCTTGTTTGTTTGTTTTTTTTTTTTGTTTTTTTTTTTTTTTTTTTTTGCTATTGGTATCATATCTAAGAAACCATCACCTAATCCAGGGTCATCAAGATTTATGCCTATGTTCACAAAAAAAAAAAAAAAAGCCTCCCATCAGGCTCACTGCTGTCTGAGCAGATCCTCTTTTCCCATCTCTCTTGCTGCTCCTCCCCTGCTCTCAACTCTCTCTCTCAAAAATAAATAAACGTTAAAAAAAAAGATTTATGTCTGTTTTCTTCTAAGAATTTTATTGGTTTAGCTCTTACATTTAGGTCTCTGATACATTTTGAGTTAATTTTTGTATACCGTGAGGTAGGCATCCAGTTTCATTCTTTGCATGTGGATATTCAGTCGTCATAGTGCCATTTGTTCAATTTCCAAACTGACTTTTAAAGTCTCTTTTATTACTGTGGTGCAATATACATTACCTAATATTTCTAATTTTAACCATTAATAAGTATACAGTTTAGTGGCATTGAATACATTTCAGTGTTGTGTAACCATCACTGCTATCTGTATTCAAAACTTTCTCATCATCCCTAACAAAACTCTGTGACCTTTAAATGATGATTCCCCCTTCTCCCCTCCCTCTAGTCCCTGGTAATCTCTATCCTACTTTCTGTCTCTATGAATTTACCTATTCTTGGCACTTCATATAAGATATGAGGAATAGTACAATATTTGCCTGTGTCTGGTTTATTTCACTAAGCATAATGTCCAAGGTTATTTTTGTGTTTCATTAATGTGGTGTTTCTCTTTTTTCCTGCTATTTATTTTGTCACAAACCTGATGATCTTCATTTATCTAACTACATATTGTATGATAGTCTGGTTATTCTCAGTATATTAAGTAGTCTCCTCCCCCCACCACCTCAACAAGAGGTGAGGAAGATGGGATTGGGAGCTTTGTTTCTCAAGAATCTGGTGGGGAGGGGCGCCTGGGTGGCGCAGTCGGTTGAGCGTCCGACTTCAGCCAGGTCACAATCTCGCGGTCCGTGAGTTCGAGCCCTGCGTCAGGCTCTGGGCTGATGGCTCAGAGCCTGGAGCCTGTTTCCGATTCTGTGTCTCCCTCTCTCTCTGCCCCTCCTCCGTTCATGCTCTGTCTCTCTCTGTCCCCCAAAAAATAAATAAACGTTGAAAAAAAATTTTTTAAGAATCTGGTGGGGAGCAAACTAGACCCTCACCACCTTTGCTAAATGCAAGAATGTAAAGGACTTTACTTTAAGGAAGGTATTGCTTACACTAGAAGCATTACCTTACCATAGCCAGTTTATTTAGTTTATTAAGAGAGAACCCTGATTTTTTGCTGACTGTGGTTTCCTGTGAGGGACATGGAGCTGGTTCCTGTGGCCTTGTATTAGTTCTGTGTCATGTCCCACTTCTCCTATCTGCCCTCCATTGTACCTGCCCCTCTGCAGCCCCTCTATTTGTGGGTCAGCTCCCACAGCTGTGGTAGCATTTGGTGATACTGGTAGCTGGTGGTATGGTGGTATATATAGGTTATATACACTTTGTCTGCTCTGCTTTATTCATTAATACACTTCCACTAGCCATCTTTTGTACTAGAAATGTGAAGTATCTTATTTGATGGCCCTCTTTCTTTTTTCTTTTCATTGCTGTAATTTAAGTCTTTTATGTTCATTTTAAATATCTATATGGTCATTTCTGTGAGGTGAGGAGGAATGAGAATTCTCACTTTTGCTGTCTAGAACCAGAAGCCTAGACTTCACCTCCTATGCTTCAGTCTTATCTCATTTTTGTTAAATATGTTTTTCTCCATCTACATTCTATTGCTGCTTCACATCTTGGTTGATGAGTCTAACACTGGGATTTGAGTAGAGTAGATGTTCATTAAGCAGTTGTGATGCCCCAAGTAGATGCAAACCAAGTAAATTAAATGTGAAAATTATTCAAATTGTCTGATAAAGAAACATTTGAAAGAAAATAATTTACCCCAAACTGTTAGTCTGTCCTTTATTCTTATAAATAGAGTGACCTTGTCTGCTTCACTTACCTTGCTTTCCTCTGCCACATTTGATTTGGAAAAGATAAATTATACAAAAGACCATATTATCCAGTCATCCCATAAATTACTCCCTGGAAACAGGTCTTATGGGTTTGGAAACTATGCCTTTAAGCCTGCTTTCCTATGGTCCCCTTCATACTCCATGTTATAACACTTGCCACACTATTATAGTTGTTGATTTACATGCCTTCCTGTCAGCAGTGGTCCTCAGAACAGAGGATACATCATATTCTTCTTGGTCTTCTATCACTGTAGTTTGGTTTTGACAGGGCAAGAGAAAGGAAGTGAGAGAAATGAAAATAACCACTATTCTTTGTGCTCCTACTGTTTATAAGCACTGTTCAAATAATTTTATATGTATTATGTGTTATTTCAATAGTTTTGAAATAAATATTATCATACCAGTTTTATAGATAGATAATGTGAGTCTTAGAGAGGGTTAGTGTTTTTCCAAGGTCACACTTTTGTCAAGTAGCAGAACCAAAATGAAGGTGTTAACTGAAGAAGGAAAGGAGGAAGAGGTGTCAGGCATTTGGAAGCAATGATTTTCGTAATGGTGTAAAGGAATTAATAGAGGAAATAGTTTGTTTCCTCAGCAGCCTACCTCAGTATCACATCACAGAAAAATAGTTGCATCTGCCCCTCTAGGCCCTCTAGGCCTGTGGAAATGATCTGAAAATTAAGTACAAAATGTGGGCTCGAATACATTATATTTAACGTTTATAATTATTAAGGGGGTCTAAGTGTTACTTTTTTCTTCCCTGCTAGCATTAGGATGAGACCAAGTGCACAAGTCTAACCATTAGTAATTTTCCTAGGGATTTCCCTCTTCCTTATCTAAAGGAAAGTACTTTCAGGAGGCTAGCAAGCTTTCATTGTTCACACTGCAGTGCCTCTACCCTATTAATGTGAGATAATGACCATTTGTATCCAGCCTTTGCTGCTCCTTCATATTTGGAAGAGGTCTGATTACTGCAGAAACTAAGCAGCTGACTATGTACATTTCACTGAATCAATGTATTCTGCATTATAGTTGTCCACTGGGAATAAGGTAACTAGAGGACATCCATTTATAGCAACTGGGGGGTAGGTTTCTGGAGTTGTATAGCAAATGGATTTACTTTGAAATATGTGTTAATACTAATCAGAATACAAAATATTTCTGGTTAAATAGGAAAAATCACTTAATTCCTTTTGGCAGGATTTGCAGGATTCTATCTGAAACTAACATATGTAACAGGTAATAGCATAAGACTAGCCAGGAGTTGGAGGGGGCAGAGATTCTTTTTTTTTTTTTTTTTAAGCCAATTTGAGAAAAATTGATCTTGTTTCTTGAAATAGATGTGGAATTAAACAGAATTTTTATATAAGCAAGCCATTCTAATATCAAAGGAAGAGTCACAGAAAACAGCACTCTGATATGAAAATGTTATTTTAATATTCAAGAATATAAATAGATTTCTTTTAAAAAAAAAGTTTATTTATTTTGAGAGAAAGTACGCACAAGCTGGGGAGGGACAGAGAGAAAAAGAGAGGGGGGCAGAGAGAGAATCCCAAGCAGGCTCTGCACTGTCAGCACAGAGCCCAACGTGGGGCTCAAACTCACAAACTGTGAGATCATAACCTAAGCTGAAATCAAGAGTCAGACGCTTAACTGATGGAGTCACCCAGCCACCCCTAAATAGGAGATTTCTTATTGCTGGACATTCTGCCTAGCAAAACAATGAAGAGCACAGCTTCTGGAAACACAATGTGTGGGTTTGAATCCAAGCTTGGGCAAGCTGATTAACCTCTGTGTACCTTAGTTTCATTACATGTAAAATCAGAATAGTACCTCATAGAGTTATGGTAAGGATTAGATGAGTTAATACAGGTAAAGAGCTTAGAACAGTTCCTGGTTTATAGTTAAGAACTCAACAAATGTTAGCTATTTTATTTGCATTTTGGTAGTACCAATGTAGACATGGTAGTTAATTGAGGTACCCAGCAGTTAATTAAAAGAAAAGGTACAAGGTTATGTTACTATTAACATGGTTCATGGTGGAAAGTGAAACTATGAGAGCAGACAATTCTTGGAGAGCCAGACGTGAGGCTTAGTTTTTTGCCAGGGTATAGGGAGTACAGATGTTGGAATAAAGGGATGTTCAAAGAAAGGGCAGAACAAAGGAATCCAGCAAGAAGGTAAAACAGTGTCAATGGATGAGAAAATGTGGAGGATTTTGACTCTGAGACAACGATTCAAGAAAGCAGTCTACCTAGTTGGCTGGGAAGTATGGCACAGCACTGGCAGAAATTCAGGTGAGAGTCTTCAGACCTTGCATGGTTCACCAGCAGTGTGATCTGGGGAAGGTCTACTAACATATCTGGGGTATAGTTCTCTAATCTATAGAATTATTTGTCTGTGTTTGATTCGTATATCTACTTCTAGCACTTCTGTTGCTGGCTTCCATGATCCTAGGTTGTTGGTAACCGTTGAGTGATTTTAGTGGATAGTGTGCCCAGAAGCCAGATTGTAGGGAGTTAAAGAGTGACTAAATGGTAGAAGACCATCTGTTCAGGAACTGAGTTTGCTCCAATCCACAAAAGGTTATAAGCCTCTCTTAATTTAGTAGACTCATTGTACAGCACTCCTACAATATGGACTTATACCTGCTTCTCTTTTTTATTCTTGTTTCATGTCTGTTCACAGTTTTTAGAGGTTTATTTATTAGTCTTAGGTGATTTAAAGAAATTTTGCATGAGGCTCAGTTTTATTTGGTTCAGTTCATTCTAATGCTCACAAATAGTTTAACCAGATTTAGACATAATTTCTACTTAAAGGATTAAAAAAAAAAAAGAAACAAAACTCTACTTCATTAGCTTGGCAAAGAAAGAAAGTATTTGTGTGGAACCAAAAAGCCAAATTTATCTACAAGCATGGGAATAAATTTGAGTACTGAACAGAAGTTCTTTGATTATCATAATAAAACAGAATAAAATAGTCAAGACATCAAAAATGCTTATGAAAGCCTAGCTTGCATATGCCACAGCTACACAAAGGTTCTCTTCAGGTAATACTGTCTGTAGTCTTTAAGGGAAATGAGTTTCCTATCAACTGGTATTTATACCAGAGGCAATGAAAATCAAATGCCTTGATCAAAAATATCCAGAACTTAAAAATGTTAAATTGGAAAAAAAAAAAAAAAAAAGCTCAAACACTTTTAATAGCATCATTCTAATTAACCCACTGAACTTAATAAAATTAAAAGTTCCAATAATAGACATGAGATATAATGAAATATTTCATCAACAAGATGAAGACTTCTTTAAGTTATGGCTGAAATGTAAAAGAGGAAAAACAGATCCAAGTAAAAAAGCAAGGCTTTTGGTCAAAAATAAAGATGTACAGGAATATTATGATCTAGTATTGTTTTAGTGAGCCTACTGCCAGTCTCAATTTATGCCCCTGCTCTAGTCCAACCTGCTGAGCCTAGCAATATTCCTAGTATTTTATTCTAAGAAAAAAAATCTTATTTTTTCAAAAATATAAATAAATTTATGAACTTACCTGTGACTTTCCTACTCCCCTTTTTTCTTATTTTGAGTCTATTAAAATTTTAAACATCTATTGATTTTTGAATAAAAACTTAACACTTTAGTCCCATTCTAACCACCTCTTATATAATGACCCATATTTTGAGAAGCCACCCTCTTCTAAGCCAGAGGACTGGGCTTCAGGAGCCCCTACTTTCCCAAGGAGTGATGTTCACTCATGAGGTCCTGGGAGAGTTCCAGGTATTTTTACCATCATACTGGTGAATAAAATAGGAGTATTTTTTGTCAGGTACTTGAAGCAGTATTTTACATTTATGGCATAATTATCATGAGAAAGCAGATCGTGTGTTGAAGCACCCTTAAGAGAACTCAGTTTCACATTTATCATTTTCAGTGACACCCAAGCTTTGAATCTGAGAAGTAGACTGGCACATTTAATATTCCAATTAAAATGGATTGATCTACTTTGACAGTCTTTGGAGAAAAGGCCAATATGAAAGGAATGATTTTTAGTCATAATAAGAGCTTATTTTCCAAGGTGCAGAAGTTCTAAATTTAGAGTGGAAGTCAGTACTTACTTACTAAATCATGTATATATTTATACAGATCTCAGTTACAAACATGTACACTTGTTGGTCTCTCAGTTTTCAAATTAATGAAGAAAAGAGGGGACTCATATTTTGTTTTCCGAAACTGCAGGTGCATAAAATTTTGCACAAATTATCTTCCTGAAGATTAAAGAATACCACATATATACATGATAAATTTTTAAGAAGGTGACATAGTATAGTGACTTTGCATTACATTGGCCCAGCTATAAAACCAGTCTCTTCTACTGATTAACTGTGTGACCTTGGACAATTTAATTAATCTCTCTAAGCCTCACTTTCCTCATCTATTAAGTAGTGATAACCATTTCTAACTTACGGTGGTCATATATGATAAAATAATAATGTATATAGAGCTCTTAACAAAATGCCTGACACATTATAAGAACTAAATGAATATTATGCTATTTTTATTTTACTCCAAATAATTTATTTTGTAAACAATATTACTTTATCTTTAATGAAAATAAAATCCTGAAATGAATCCTGAAAAGTCTGGAGGAAAACATTATATTTCCAACACTTTGGCTATAACTGTGCATAGGCTTTCTTTATTATGTGTTTACAGCCTTACTGCATATTCAGTTTTGCAGTCACGAACATTTATCCTATGTTACTTTTCATACTATTTCTATAAAATATTATCTTAAATCCTTTTATGGTGGGTTTTTTTTGTTGTTGTTGTTCATTTAGCTATACCAAGGTTTCCTTTACCTAACACCTAATAATTTCTATTCTAGATGTTTATCCTAATAAAAGCTGATTAAGATTCAATGTTTAGTGCAGCATTATAGCATTTTTAAAACTAGTGGTGTGGCTAACTTGCTATTCATTAAAAGGTCTCTACTTACTACTTTTCTGTTGCTATATGAAATATTTTATGTTCCGTAGTATTCATTAGCTAATGAAAATAAGACAAGAGACTATAAGGTAAAACAATTTAAGTTTACAAGTGTAAATAAAAATCATAAAATCAAAAATCACTTTCCAAAAATGTTCCTTCCCTAAGACATACATGATCCAAACATATTGTTTTAGACCTTTGCTCAGATTTGAGAATGTTTTATTTATTAATCAAATGTGTCTGGATAAGCCATGAAGCTACCTATAACTCTGTAGCAAAGAGGAGTTGATTTCTTCTTGTTTCACTGATAAAGCTCAAAACCTGTGATTTTATGTTTTATATTTATATTTATTGCCTGTGCCTCACATACATGGTAGAAGAATATTAAGAGAATTAGGAGGATATTAAGATTATCAAGAGTATCTTATTTAATTCCCTCATTTTATAGAACAGGAAAGGATTCAAAGAGAAATGACATGTCTAAGGTCACAAAGTAACAGATCCAAACCTGGAACCCAGGGTTATTGAAGTGTGGCCAGGTGAGCCATGTACACCATGTTTACATTATGGCGTACATGGTTGTATGGTGGTGAACATGGTGGATACAGTGTGGTAAAAAATATACATTATTGCATGGTATTAAAAAATAAAACTATTTGGTGATGCTTATTAAAGATGATAAGGCAAACTTTATTCCAGACCATCACAGTATGTATGGGGACCATTGCAATGGTGTTTTAGGAGAGAGAGAGAGTGCGCTCAATTCTAAATACAGCTTGAGCAAGTGGGAATTTATAGCTAAGGAGCAGGGTGGGGGTCAGTGGATGGAAGTTACTAAGAGGAAACATCACAGAGAAGAAAGATTCTGGCTAAACCAACCAAACAGGGTTCTTGCTGAAGACAGGCAAGTGTTATCAGACATCATCACCTGAGGGATGGTGGAAGATGAGGAGCCTGATCAGATATCAAGGATTATCAGATATCATTAGCAGGCTTCTTGTAAAAACTATTTTACAAAGAAGCACATGGATGAGCCTAGGAAAAGTTTCAGGGGCCTGACTAAAGTTTGGTTAAGCAGAGAATCATTGTTATTCATGTATTATTTGTTAATTGTTAACTGTTAATCCTTTATTATTAATGACATTTTTTGTGTTCTCATCATTCCTTAATTATGACTTAGCTAGATTAGTTGGAAGCAGTATCTCTTATAGTATTGCATCTTCCTTGCCAACAAGTAGCGTATAGCTAGGCTAACAAATATTCATTTATCAGCCAATTACTTAGCAGTAGTAATGTGAAATCAGAATGTAGTTTCTGCCATTCTTTTGCTTTCTCCTAATTTGGAACATTTTTCATTTTTTTGTTTTTTGAGTAGTCAGAGAGAGTTTGACCTTACTACTATCATCATATAGTAAAATACTTCTTGTATAAATTTTTACAATTTCTCTTAATTAAACATTATAGTTGGGCTACTTTTCAGAAGATACGATTCAAATTTGTGAAGAATTAGAAAGGATATAAAGAAAGCATTGGCCTCATTAAGTAAGGAACAATTTGAATATATTTTTTAGATTATATTCAACTTAGAAAAACTTAAAATTTGAGTATTTGACCTGTTAAATTCCTTTTATCTCTGTGCATGTCTCTAGTTAAGAGTATCCCTATACACATTCAAGCCAATGTTTTAATTTGGACCGGTTCTTTTTTAAATTTGGAATATAGTTCCATTTTAAAAATTAATCATATATAGGTAGGGTTTTTTGGTTTTTTTGAAAGAGAGGAAGCTAGTAAGTGAGCAGGGGAGGGGCAGAGAGAATCTTAAGCAGGCTCCACACCCAGCATGGAGCCTGACATGGGGCTTGATCTCACAGCTACACCCAAGCACCCCCATATATTGATAGTTTTGATTTGGTGTAGATACAACTTAATTGTCCATTGCCTGTTTCAGATTGCATTATCCTGTTGCATACCATACTTTTTAAGAAAATAATTGAATTAGAAATGTCAGAATATAAGGCCCAAGAAATGTATCTTTTTTTAGTTTAAATTTATTTATTTATTTATTTTGAGAGAGATGGAGACAGCACAAGTTGGGGAGGGGCAGAAAGAGAAGGAGAGACAAAATCCCAAGCAAGCTTTGTACTGTCAGCACAGTGCCTGATGCAGAGTTTGCACACACAAAACCATGAGACCATAATCTGAGCTGAAACCAAGAGTTGACACTGAACTGACTGAGCCACCCAGGCATCCCAGAAATGTATATTTTGAAAATCACTTTCAGAAGCTAGGAGAAGGCAATATTCGTATAAATAAAAATTTTCATATAATTTAATAATTTTCATAAATGTCATGAACTTTAATGGGAAAGTCTTTATATTTTATTTTTCTCCTTATTTATTTTTGTGACCATCTTATTATTTTCATCAGTCTTATTTAAAACATCTTCCATAGTGACAGCCTACAGTCAGGAGAGCCAGATGCTTTATGAAGATGAATTTTAAGGGACACTGTGGCATGGTCAGATAATTGACACTGATTATGACTCTTCTAATCATATTATTAATTAGAGACTGAAGAAACTAATAAAGTCAGCCCAAGATATGAGTTAAATATGGGAATGAAGAGTGAATAATCCTATATAGTAGAGCATGATCCTTTCCTGTTGCCCTAGGTCAAAATTGTTAACAGTGGGAGATAAGAGTTTTAAGTTCTAAGAAGCGTTTATAAACATACAGATTAAAACTAGACTAATGGATTCTAGTATATGCTGAGATCCTTGCTGCTAATTCTGAAGTGAACTATTCTTCTGAATCCCAGAAGTCTAAGAAAAAAACCCCATTCCAGGCATTAAATCACCCAACTTTTTCCCCCTCAACCTTTAACCTGTTCTGTGTTGATATCCATTCTTCTATATTTCAACCTTTTTCTACTTATTTCTTCTACTGAATCTATAAGCATGTTTTATTGTCTCTTGACCTAAAAAAAATATTTCCTCAACTATGTCTCTTTTTTTTTTCATGTTTTTTTTTTTTTTTTTTTGAGAGAGAAAGAGACAGAGTGTGAGTGGGGTTGGGGCAGAGAGAGAGGAAGACTCAGAATCCATGAAGCAGGCTCCAGGCTCTAAGCTGTCAGCACAGAGCCCGACGCAGGGTTCAAACTCATGTACCACAATATCATGACCTGAGCCAAAGCCAGATGGTTAACTGAGTCACCCAGGTGCCTCCCCCCACTTTTTTATGTTTTTAATTTATTTTTGAGAGAGAAAGAGACAGAGTATGAGCAGGGGAGGGACAGAGAGAGAGAACTGTGCCTCTGACTTCCCTTGTCTCCTTCCATTCAGACATTGTGGGAAAGTACTTGCCACCATCTCCTGTTTTCTCAACTCCCAGTCACTCATTGTACAGGATCAGGCTGCTTATACCACCACTACACTAAAACCACATGCAAAAGGTTACTAATTACCTTCTAATTGATATATCCAATGATCTCTTTTCAGATTTAACTCTGTTTGCCCCCAAGACATTCAACACCATTGAATACTCCCTCTTTCTTTTAAACTCTATAAAAGTATAGAAGTGCTTTTGATTTCTCTCTGCTTATGTGACTACTTTTCCCCTTCCAAATCCAGTCCTGCCAATTCTATTTCCTAAATGTTCTTGAAATCTTTCCATTTGCTCCTTCATTCCCATTGCTATAGCCATGTCACCATCATCTCTCAACTACAGCCTGCAGCTAACCTCCTTGTGTCTACCCTGCCATCTTCAAACCATGTCTATATGGTAGCCATCCTAATATAAGTTAATATAGATAAAATACTTGGGCAGGATCTGGCCTATATAGTATGTTCAATATATGTATTTAATACTATTATCCTAAAAATGTAAATTCCATTGCCTTTTTTTTTTTGTTTGAAACCCTTTCACTAGTTTTTCATTCCACTTGGTTGAAAACTGAATACCTTGTTGACTCAGTAAGCCCTGCTAGGCCCGACTTCCACCTTAATCTCTTATCATTCTTTTGCTTGCCTGCTTTGTTCCAAACATTCTCCTCTCAGTTCCTCAAATCTTTCAAGTGTTTCCATCTCAAGGCCTTTGCACATGCTATTCCTTCTTCCTGAAGTGCTCATTACCACATCTTGTTCCTTTTTTGTTACTGAATTCAGTCTCAAATTTAATGACACCCCCTAAGAGGATTATTTTCTGATCATCAATCTAAAGTAGCTCCTATCTTCAGTCACTCTATTATATTACCCTTTACATTTATCCTGGCATTTATCATCGTTTTTTATTATTTAATAATTTATACATTTATTTATTTTTTAATTTTTTCTCCACCACTGAAATGTAAGTTTCATGAGAGAAGGACTTTGTCTTATTTGTCTGATACATAATAGAAGATAAATATTTACTAAATAAATTCATCAATGGTAAGTTTTTATCTTTTAAGAACAAACACCTCAGATACCTTTACTATAAATTTCTTCTCATTTCTCTAAGGCTAAATTAGATGCTCCCTCTTTTGCCCTCAGAGCATCCTTTAAGAGCACACTGTATTTAGTATCCTACTGAACTCCATGTATAGTTTGTCTTTTCTGTTATATGGGAACTTCATGAAGGTTAGTGTTTCTTCATCCGTCTTTCTGCCATCCCTGGTGCCTGCCATGATGTCTGTATGAATGAACGAATGAGAAAACCCTTTAAGGCAGGAGCATTTCTAGTACACAACACTGTTGAATTGTGCTAAATAGCAATGGAAGACATTTAGGTTTACTCTGCTAAGAGTGATTGTTGAGTGTCTCCTCCATAGTCAGGTACTTATTGAGAATCCACACGAGAAACATTTTGGCCTCAACCAGTGAAGACAGCTGTATATAGTTAAAGGCTTGCTGGATTCCTCTGTCGCTGTTTGATCTCTAATGCAGTGGCTATTAATCTTGCCACACTTTCTCCCTTGCACTGTCTTACCAGCCTAAACTTCTTGTCCTTGGGATGAGTATATAATGCCGAAAGACAAAGTAGCACAGGTTTTTATATTCCTCTCCCTTTAAACCACCCTTCTTAGGTGGCTTTCACATTGCAGTAACTGCATATGTCCATTCATTTCCACTCCTATGTGGAATCATGTGTTTGACATTTCCCTAGCATACTGACATGTTAACTGTACAGACTGTAAGATGAAGCAGTCTGACATAGTAGAGAGAACTTTGGACCAAATCAGTCCAGAGACCTGGATTCTGCTGCTGGGTCTGCCATTTCCTCTGTCTGGGCCCCAGTGTGCATATCCATCAAGTGGATTACTGATTTTTATCAAGGAAACCTGTTTTCACACAAAATCTTAGGCAGAATCTCAGCATATACAGTAGTTCAAAGTTATGCTGCTCTATGTTAATTATACTGGAATTAAAATTAAAAAAACAAAAAACAACAGCAACAAAAAAAAATAGTACTGCTCTGTCTGAAGTGGAGTCCTGACACCTAGTCTTTCTCATAGACATCCTCATACCTTTTTCATTACCCACTTCCCAAGTCCCAGGTGATAAAAATCTGACATTTTCAGCTCACACAACAGGTAACTAATCTACTCAGTATACCCAAAGGGAAAAACCAAAGCAAGTTCGTTTGCTATATACTTGCTTCCTTTCCCTCCATGAATCCAAATAGGGGGTTTCCTTTTGTCAACCATATAGAGGCCCTTCATTGGTGGTAACTGGGGACCTGAGGCCCTTTGAAACAACAGAAACCCTGAGAGGAAAATGAGTAGCGTTTTGAAGACTATGCTTCCCCCTTTTGCCTCTGCCTCCCCTGTCTCACTTCATCTTACCAGTCTTTCCTGATGTTGTGTTTCTAGAAGTTCTCATAATATGTTCTTCCCTCTGGTTGTGATTAAAGCTGTATGAACACCATGAGTCAGCCTTTCTCCACCTGGGTTGAGTAGTCATTTTAGCGTTGTTTCCAAGAAGTAGCAAGATCTTTCATACTGTCATTTCTTTAAGATAAAAATATAGAAACATCCTGTTATAGCAAGTGCTTACAGAGGAGTGAAAACAGTTTTACAAATCAATTCATTGTGACAAAGTGATGATCAGTATTCTCTTCCAAGATAATTGCACTCATTGAATGTCCTGCTGTTAAAAGACATTATCTAATTTATTCATTCCAGCATTTGAAACTATGTGTCTGAGGTCTGGGAATACTTTTTAAAATTCATTTGTTTTCCTCTTAAATAGGAAGCTTATATTATCGTAATGCAGCATATAAATACAAGGATCCTACAGGGCCATTTTTTTCCCTGGCCAGCTCTACTCTTAAGCTTGAGGTTAGCTTTTTAACCATGCTTGATGTTGTTATTCCTCAGGTATTTCTACTTATCTTTTCTCTGCTTCCCTATTAGTTTTCTCCATGTTGCTGCTTTGGCTTGGTTGGAAATGTCAGAACAAGATGCCAATGTGTTCCAGTCAGGATGTGCCTGTGTTCAAACTGCTGTATCCTGTTACTTGGCTCCTACAGGAAAAATACTGCGGTTGCAGTGTCTCCAGTTGGAATTGAGATGTATAAAGCATCTGCTTGGTTTCTTCAGCTAATGAGGTTTTGCTGAAAAATGAATGTAATGAAAAAATGCTGGCTATTGGCAGGACCTACTGAGGAAGGCTAATGAGCATAAATGAGTTTCTGTAAGGCCCCAAAAGCAGAGGCATAGAATGTTTCAAGTGCACTACCCTTGAGGCAAGACCAGCCTTGGATGAGGTGTGACCCGTTTATTTGTTGGCTTCTTTTTTCTTTCCTTCTCTCCCTCCTCCCTTGCTCTTCTCTCAATAAAAGACCTATTCAAGCCAACCACAATAGATGATTTTATGCAGCATAAGGCATTTAAAAAATAAAGCTTAGACTAGGGTTCAATACAATGTTCCAAAAGTAAGAATTATGAATTCTACATACTGTTATACATTATTTAATAGAAGAGATCATTTTTAAATTTAATTGCCAAGAATGTAAGAATTATATGCTATCTTAAGAGACTCTTAAAAACTGAGAACAAACTGAGGGTTGATGGGGGGTGGGAGGGAGGCGAGGGTGGGTGATGGGTATTGAGGAGGGCACCTTTTGGGATGAGCACTGGGTGTTGTATGGAAACCAATTTGACAATAAATTTCATATATTGAAAAAAAAAGAATTATATGCTATCAAAAAGCAAATTAAAAATAGGTATTTTTTAAACAACAGTTGGAATTGAGTTTTCTTAAAACCTGATCTCAAATGGATGAAGAGTGGACTGTTGGGTCACAATGGCTTTTGCTTGCCACTCTGCCCCCCATGATTGTAACACATTCCTGCAACCACGTGATGGTTAATTTTATGTGTCAGCTTGACTGGCACACACTGTGCCAAATATCTGGTCAGACATTCTGGATGAGGGTGAGAGTATTTGGGGACAAGATTAACATTCAACTCAGACTAAGCAAGTCAGATTGCTTTCCCTAATGTGGGCAGACTTCATCCATGTAAGCCTGAATAGAACACAGAAGCTGACCCTTCCATGAGTAAGAGAGGAATTTCCCTGCCTGATGGCCTTGAAACTGGGACATCAGCTTTTTTCCTACCTCTGGATTTGAACTCAGTATTGAGCCTCCTGGCCTTCAGATGAACTATACTATCAATTCTCCTGGGACTTGCACTGCAGATCTTGGAACTTACCAGACATCATAATTACCTGAACCAACACTTTCTTTTTTTTTTTTTTAACGTTTATTTATTTTTGAGACAGAGAGAGACAGAGCATAAATGGGGGAGGGGCAGAGAGAGAGGGAGACACAGAATCAGAAGCAGGCTCCAGGCTCTGAGCCATCAGCCCAGAGCCCAGAGCTCGAACTCACGGACCGTGAGATCGTGACCTGAGCTGAAGTCGGAGGCTTAACCGACTGAGCCACCCAGGCGCCCCCCAACACTTTCTTTTAAAATTTTTTATTTGAATTTTTTAAGTGTTTATTTATTTTATTTTTTGAGAGAGAGAGAGAGAGAGAGAGAGAGAGAGAGAGAGCACGTGCAAGTGGGGGAGGAACAGAGAGAGAGGGAGAAAGAGAATCCGAAGCAGGCTCCAGGCTCTTAGCTGTCAGTGCAGAGCCTGACATAGGGCTCGAACCCACGAACCGTGAGATCATTGCCTGAGCCGAAGTCGGATACACCCAGGCATCCCCTGAACCAGTTCTTAATAGTGAATCTTTTTCTGCTCTTTACACAGACACACACTCTATCATTTCTGCTTTCTGGAGAACCCAGACTACTGCAAACCACAATAGCAGTCAGCATATAATCTATGAAATATATACTATGACATTACCATATTGACTTTGGACACAGACATACCTGCAGTCAGGTTTAAGCTCTACCACTGGCTAGACATATGACCTTTGACAAATTATTTCATCTTTCTCCATATCAATTTCCTGATCTTTAAATATGGGAATTCTTGTGACACTATATAACATAGTTCTTAAATAATACATAGCAGGCTATCAAGATGTACTAGTTTTTTGACATTCTAAACTGGACTTCAAAACAAATATAACCAATAAAATAATAATATAAATATTATTAATAATTTTAATAAATCATGTTATTTCCATGAGTGAGTTGTGCAGGCATACCTCAGAGATATTGTGGGTTTGGCTTCAGACTACTGCAATAAACCAAATATCTCAGCAAGCAAGTCAAATGAAATTTTGGTTTCCCAGTGCATATAAAAGTTATGTTTACCTATACTGTAGTCTGTTTAGTGTGCAATAGCATTGTGTCTAAAACAACACTGAATATACCTGAATTAAAAAATACTTTATTGCTGAAAAATGATAATTAGCATCTGAGCTTTCAGCAAATCGTAATCTTTTTGCTGATGAAGAGTCTTGCCTTGATCATGATGGCTGCTGCCTGATCAGGGCGGTGGTTGCTGAAGGTTGGGGTGACTGTGGCTATTTCTTAAACTAAGACAATAATGAAGCTTGCCACATTGATTGATTCTTTCATAATGATTTCTCTGTAACATGTGATGCTGTTTGGTAGCATTTTACCCACCATAAGACTTCTTTCAGAATTGGGAACAATCCACTCAAACCCTGCTGTTGTTTTATCAACTAGTATATGTAATATTCTAAATCCTTTGTTGTCATTTCAACAATCTTTATAGTATCTTTGCCGGGAATAGATTCCATCTCAAGAAACCACTTTTTTGATCATCATAAGTAGCAACTCGCCATCTGTTAACGTTTGATCATGAGATTGCAGAGATTCAGTCCCATCTCCAGGCTCCACTTCTCATTCAGTTCTCTTGCTGTTTCTACCACATCTGCAGATATTTCTCCACTGAAGTCTTGAACCCCTCCAAGTTATCTGTGAGGGTGGGAATAAACTTCTTCCAAGCTCCTTTTCATGTTTGTATTTTGACCCCTTCCCATGAATCATGAATGTTCTTGATGGCATCTAGAATGGTGAATCCCTTCCAGAGGGTTTTCCATTTACTTTGCCCAGGCCCACCGGAGGAATTACTATCTATGGCATCTATAGCCTTAAGAAATGTATTTCTTAAATAAGGAGACTTGAAAGTCAAAATTACTCTTTGATCCATGGATGTTGTGTTAACATACATGAAAACATTAATCTCATTGTACATCATCAGAGCTCTTGGATGACCAGGTGCATGGCCAATGAGCAGTTATATTTTGAAAGGAATCTTTTTTCTCTGTGCAGTATATCTCAACAGTGGGCTTGAAATATTCAGTAACCCATGTTGTAAACATATGGGCTGTCATCCAGCTTTTGTTGTTCCATTTATAGTGCACAGGCAGAGTAGATTTAGCATAATTCTTAAGGGCCCTAAGATTTTCAGAATGGTAAATGCACATTGGCTTCAATTTAAAGTCACCGGCTGCATTAGCTTCTAATAAAAGAATCAGCCTGTCCTTTGGAGCTTTAAAGCCAGGCATTGACTTCTTCTAAGTAACTTTCAAAGTTTTAGATGACATAGAAGGTGGTTTTATCTACACTGAAAACCTTTTTTTTATTGTAGCCACCTTTATTAATTATGTTAGTTAGATCCTCCAGAAAACTCACTGCAGTTTCTACATCAGCACTTGCTGCTTCACTTTGCACTTTGATGTAATGAAGATGGCTTCTTTCCTTAAACCTTGTGAAACAACCTCTGCTAGCTTCAAACTTTTCTTCTGCAGCTTCCTCATCTCTCTCTGCCTTCTTAGAATTGAAGAGAGTTGAGGGCCTTGTTCTGAACTAGGTTTTGGCTTAGCGAATGCTGTGACTGGTTGGATCTATCAGGACTACTAAAACTTTCTCCATATCAGCAATTAGGCTATTTCACTTTCAGATCATTTGTGGCATAGCACTTTTCATTTCCTTCAATAACTTTCCCCTTTTTTTTTTTTTACAACTTGACTAACTGGCACAAGAGGCCCAGCTCTCAGTCTGTCTTATATGCCTTCCTCACAGAACTTAATCATTTCTAGATTTTGGTCTAAAATGAGAGACATATGACTCTTCCTTTTACTTGCATACTTAGAGGCAATTGTAGGGTTATTAATTGGCTTACTTTCAACATTGCTGTATCTTAAGGAATAGGGAAGCCTGAGGAGAGGGAAAGAGACAGGCCAGTCAGTGGAACAGTCAGAACACACACAACATTTATCAGTTAAATTTGCTGCCTTTTATGGACACAATTTGTGGCACCCCAAAACAATTACAATCATAACATCAAAGATCACTGATCACAGATAACCATAACAACTATAATAATAATGAGAAAATTTGAAATATTGTGAGAATTACCAAAGTGTGACACACAGACACAAAGTGGGGAAATGCTGTTGGAAAAATGGTGCTGATAGCCTTGCTTTATATAGGGTTACAATACTTCAATTTGTAAAAAACTTAATTATCTGCAGGGGCCACAAGTAGGAAGGAGAGACACTTCACTGAAAACTTAAATAATTTTGAAATTTCGAACCATATAAATTAATTATCTGTTGAAAAATTAAATTAAAAACAGAACAAGGGGAAGGAAACCATTAGGGCACATTCACATTAAAGTTTCTCTGTATACCCTTTGAAAGTTGTATTACACTGTTTTATTTATAGTTCCCAGCTGCAAATCTCCTAGCTTTGCTGCTTTGACCTGATTTGGGTAATTTAAAAACTAGAATCTAGACAGATGTACATGCAGTGCTTTAATTATCATAGTTTAAATTTTTAGCAAGATCAGTTAGTGTTAATATAGGTAGTGCCTATCTTATGGGCAAGTTGTGCTATAAAAATTTCTACTCTACACTTAAACCTGGTTAAGATGGTAAATTTTGTGTTATGTGGTTTTTATCACAATAAAACTTTTAAACCTAACTCGATTCATTTGTAAAGGTGAAAGTTTTAAATCAGAATATTTCCAACTACAGGTTGTTGGTTCTCAATCATGTGATTAAAATGACCTGTGTACATTCCTTGATGGCTTATATAAATGTGTACACTATGTTATGATTATTTCCCTTTGTTAAAAATAGCAATATTTGTAAATATTTGTGTGTATTCAAGGAGTGATTTGTGTATTATTAATAAATGTAAACAGCAATACTTTAAAAAACAAGATTCTTCTTTCAGACCACCAAGTGAGCACTGTCTTTCTTTTAATATAAGGTGGTGTATACATGCTAGGTAAGAAAAGTGAACACATGGGCCCCTTACAGGGTTCACTCTGTAGTTATATAGACCACTTAAAACCATGCAAAAAGCCTTCCAATGAGATGGTATGGATATTGTCAAGTGACTCATACAGACAATACCTGCTCTTGCTGACAGGAACAGAAGATTTCTGGGCACCTTGATGTTTGGGGAGTTTATAGAGGACACTATTGAAAAAGTGGGTCAGGATCTGTATAGACAGGAAGAAAAGAGCATTCAAATGTAGAATAACAGAAGAACAGTAGACAGAAACTTGAGATGGACAAGAATGAACTGTTTTTAGTGGAGTGCTCTCAGGCAAACAGATGGGAGAGAAATAAGGGAACCATAGGTAGCAGTGACATTGTAAAAGGTCTTCTGGAAGTTGGGGCTTTATTTGGGAAGCACTGGTTTTAGAGTATGGAAGTGATATCGTAAACATTACGTAGATATATGTTTACTCACCCATATTTCCTCCCTTTTCTTCATTCATTCAACAAATATTTTTTGACCACTTCCTTTGTGCAAATCACTGATATAAGAAAATTAGCCTGACCATAAAGTACGGAAGATGGGCAGAGGCAAGTATGAAACAGAAAGTCAAGGATTGTGGTTATACTTCTGGAGTTGATGAGAAGGCTAATGTTTTTTGAACACTTAAGAGGATATGTGAGATACTGTGTTAAATGCTTATATGTGCTCTCTATTATCTTCATAATCCTATGAAATAGATACTTTTATTCCAGTGTACCAGTGAAGAAACAGGTTTAGCGAGGTTAGTTGACACAGATTATCACAGAACAAATAGTGTAAATATCATGTGTTTAGGAGATCAGTAATATTTTTTTATTGATTTTCCCCCTGTGTGGTAGGCATATTACATATCATTATTCCTGTTTTAGAGATAAACAGAATTGAGGTACTTGCTTGGGCAGTCATTTAACAAATAGTAAGCGCCAACTATATGCTCAGGTTTTCTTCTAGGCAATTGGGGCATAACAATGGATAAGATAGATCAAGGTTCCTGTCTTTAGGAAGTTACTTTCTGGTGGGAATGAATAACACTGAGCATTTATGTAAATAATGTAATATAATTTTTGGGGCTGGCTGTCTTAGAGAGAAGGCCTTTCTGTGGAAGGGATAATGGCTGAGACCTGCATAACAAAAAGGCATTCTCGAAACAATTGGAAGGAAAAACATTCCAAACAGAAGTTCAACAAGTGCAGAGGCCCAGTGATAGGAACACAGCTGGCATGTTCAAGCGACAGACACAACACCTTGTGGCTTAAACATGGTGAAGGAAGGGAGGAAGAATGAGTAAGAAGAGGTATGCTTGGAGGTAGGTCATGCAAGCCATGGTAGGTCATGGTAAGCAGTTTGGTTCTTATTCTGTGGGCAATAGGAAACCACTGGAGAGTTATAAACAGAGTGTCCATGTATGTATGCCTGGAGGTGGGGTGGGGTGAGGTGGTGGTGAGATGGTATGATTTACACTTAAAAAAATTATTTAGTTAAATTTTTGTTAGTTAACATACAGTGTAGTATTGGTTTTAGGAGTAGAACCCAGAGATTCATCACTTACATATAACACCCAGTGCCCATCCCATCAAATGCCACTTCCTGAAAAAAAATCTCCTCATTGCTGTTTGCAGGATGGGGGACTGTGCATGGTGAGATAAGACTGAGGTAGTTACACAGTTAATTGATCAACTGAAAGATCATGGTGACTTTGAGTAGAGGTTGGTAGCAGAGGTGATTGTGACAGAAGTGATGTGTTTGAGACATGCTTTACAAGTGGAACCATATAACTGATTGGTGAATTCACACATTAGATAGGCAGACACTATAATGTTTAAGAGATAGATGAAATTGCCCAGATGTGAGTTCCCCCTTTTCCATTTATTATCTGTGTGATATTGGCTAAGTTTTTAACTACTCCATGCTTCAGTTGTCTCATCAGTAAATGAGAATAATAATAGGAACCTACCTAGTATGGGTGTTTTAATGAGTAATTTACTATGGTTACATAGTCCTCAATAAGTGTTATGTTGTTGTTGTTGTTGTTGTTGTTGTTGTTGTTGTTTAGAAGGTTTGAAGGAAAAGGAATTGAGAATGACTTACATATTATTTGCCATATCAAATGAGTACATAGTGTGGGGCCTTAAAGACACAAGAAATACTTTGCGGATGAGTCGTTCTAAAGATGGAATTCAGTGGCTCAGTCTTGTCCATAACAAATTTAAGGCATCTATTAGATGACCCAGCTCATGCCAGGATAATGTAATAAAATAGGATTTGTATGTGGATCTTTCCAGTCTTAACACCCACCCTTTTCCACTCTCTGAGAGACAAAATAAGTGAGTGAATATGAGCACAGATTCTGCAAACTTGTTGGATCTATTTTTAAAAATTTTTTTTAAATATGAAATTTATTATCAAATTGGTTTCCATGCAACACCCAGTGCTCATCCCAACAGGTGCCCCCCTCAATACCCATCACCCACCCCCCCTCCCTTCTATCCCCCATCAACCCTCAGTTTGTTCTCAGTTTTTAAGAGTCTCTTATGGCTTGGCTCCCTCCCTCTCTAACCTCTTTTTTTTTTTCCTTCCCCTCCCCAATGGTCTTCTATTAACTTTCTCAGGATCCACGTAAGAGTGAAAACATATGGTATCTATCTTTCTCTGTATGACTTATTTCACTTAGCATAACACTCTCCAGTTCTATCCACGTTGCTACAAAAGGCCAGATTTCATTCTTTCTCATTGCCACGTTGTATTCCATTGTGTATATGAACCACAATTTCTTTATCCATTCATCAGTTGATGGACATTTAGGCTCTTTCCAGAATATGGCAATTGTTGAGAGTGCCGCTATAAACATTGGGGTACAAGTGCCCCTATGCATCAGCACTCCTGTATCCCTTGGGTAAATTCCTAGCAGTGCTATTGCTGGGTCATAGGGTAGATCTAATTTTAATGTTTTGAGGAACCTCCACACTGTTTTCCAGAACAGCTGCATCAGTTTGCATTCCACCCAACAGTGCAAGAGGGTTCCCGTTTCTCCACATCCTTGCCAGCATCTATAGTCTCCTGATTTGTTCATTTTAGCCACTCTGACTGGTGTGAGGTGGTATCTGAGTGTGGTTTTGATATGTATTTCCCTGATGAGGAGCGATGTTGACATCTTTTCATGTGCCTGTTGGCCATCCGGATGTCTTCTTTAGAGAAGTGTCTATTCATGTTTTCTGCCCATTTCTTCACTGGATTATTTGTTTTTCGGGTGTGGAGTTTGGTGAGCTCTTTATAGATTTTGGATACTAGCCCTTTGTCTGATATGTCATTTGCAAATATCTTTTCCCATTCCGTTGGTTGCCTTTTAGTTTTGTTGGTTGTTTCCTTTGCTGTGCAGAAGCTTTTTATCTTCATGAGGTCCCAATAGTTCATTTTTGCTTTAATTTCCTTGCCTTTGGGGATGTGTCAAGTAAGAAATTGCTGCGGCTGAGGTCAGAGAGGTCTTTTCCTGCTTTCTCCTCTAGGCTTTTGATGGTTTCCTGTCTCACATTCAGGTCCTTTATCCATTTTGAGTTTGTTTTTGTGAATGGTGTAAGAAAGTGGTCTAGTTTCATCCTTCTGCATGTTGCTGTCCAGTTCTCCCAGCACCATTTGTTAAAGAGACTGTCTTTTTTCCATTGGATAGTCTTTCCTGCCTTGTCAAAGATGAGTTGGCCATACGTTTGTGGGTCTAGTTCTGGGGTTTCTATTCTATTCCATTGGTCTATGTGCCTGTTTTTGTGCCAATATCATGCTATCTTGATGATTACAGTGTTGTAGTAGAGGCTAAAGTTTGGGATTGTGATGCCTCCTGCTTTGGTCTTCTTCAAAATTCCTTTGGCTATTCAGGGCCTTTTATGGTTCCATACAGATTTTAGGATTGCTTGTTCTAGTTTCGAGAAGAATGCTGGTACAATTTTGATTGGGATTGCATTGATTGGGATAGCTTTGGGTAGTATTGACATTTTGACAATATTTATTCTTCCAATCCATCAGCACGGAATGTTTTCCATTTCTTTATATCTTCTTTAATTTCCTTCATAAGCTTTCTATAGTTTTCAGCATACAGATCTTTACATCTTTGGTTAGGTTTATTCCTAGGTATTTTATGCTTCTTGGTGCAGTTGTGAGTGGGATCAGTTTATTTGTCTTTCTGTTGCTTCATTATGAGTGTATAAGAATGCAACTGATTTCTCTACATTGATGTTGTGTCCTGCGACTTTGCTGAATTCATGTATCAGTTCTAGGAAGCTATTAGTGGAGTCTGTTGGGTTTTCCATGTATAATATCATGTCATCTGCATAAAGTGAAAGCTTGACTTCCAGCACTGCCAATTTTGATGCCTTTGATTTCCTTTTGTTGCCTGATTGCTGATGCTAGCACTATGTTAAACACTATGTTAAACAAGAGTGGTGAGAGTGGACATCCCTGTCGTGTTCCTGATCTCAGGGAAAAAGCTCTCAGTTTTTCCCCATTGAGGATGATATTAGCTGTGGGCTTTTCATAAATGGCCTTTATGATGTTTAAGTATGTTTCTTCTAGCCCGACTTTCTTGAGGGTTTTTATTAAGAAAGGATGCTGAATTTTGTCAAATGCTTTTTCTGCATCGATTGACAGGGTCATATGGTTCTTATCTTTTCTTTTATTAATGTGATGTATCGCATTGATTTGTGAATGTTGAACCAGCCCTGCAGCCCAGGAATGAATTCCACTTGATCATGGTGAATAATTCTTTTTATATGTTGTTGAATTCGATTTGCTAGTATCTTATTGAGAATTTTTGCATCTATATTCATCAGGGATATTGGCCTGTAGTTCTCTTTTTTTTTGCTGGGTCTCTGTCTGGTTTAGGAATCAAAGTAATGCTGGCTTCATAGAATGAGTCTGGAAGTTTTCCTTCACTTCCTATTTTTTGGAACAGCTTGAGAAGGATAGGTATTATCTCTGCTTTAAACGTCTGGTAGAATTCCCCTGGGAAGCCATCTGGTCCTGGACTCATTTGTTGGGAGATTTTTGATAACTGATTTAATTTCTTTGCTGGTTATGGGTGTGTTCAAATTTTTTATTTCTTTCTGTTTGAGTTTTGAAAGTGCGTAGATGCTTAGGAATTTGTCCATTTCTTCCAGGTTGTCCAGTTTATTGGTATATAATTTTTCATAGTATTCCCTGATAATTGCCTGTGTTTCTGAGGGATTGGTTGTAATAATTCCATTTTCATTCATGATTTTATCAATTTGGGTCATCTCCCTTTTCTTTTTGAGAAGCCTGCCTAGAGGTTTATCAATTTTGTTTATTTTTTCAAAAAGCCAACTCTTGGTTTCATTGATCTGCTCTACAGTTTTTTTAGATTCTATATTGTTTAATTCTGCCCTGATCTTTATTATTTCTCTTCTTCTGCTGGGTTTGGGGTGTCTTTGTTGATCTGCTTCTATTTCCTTTAGGTGTGCTGTTAGATTTTGTGTTTGGGATTTTTCTTGTTTCTTAAGATAGGCCTGGACTGCAATTATTTTCCTTTCAGGACTGTCTTCGCTGCATCCCAAAGAGTTTGGATTGTTGTATTTTCATTTTCATTTGTTTCCATATATTTTTAAATTTCTTCTCTAAGTGCCTGGTTGACCCACTCATTCTTTAGTAGGTTGTTCTTTAATCTCCATGTTTTTGGAGGTTTTCCAGACTTTTTCCTGTGGTTGAGCATTGTGGTCTGAAAGTGTGCATGGTAGTATCTCAATTCTTGTACACTTATGAAGGGCTGTTTTGTGACCAAGTATGCGATGTATCTTGGAGAATGTTCCATGTGCACTTGAGAAGAAAGTATATTCTGTGGCTTTGGGATGCAGAGTTCTAAATATATCTGTCAAATCATTCTGGTCCAATGTATCATTCAGGGCCCTTGTTTCTTTATTGATCCTGTGTCTAGATGATCTATCCATTGTTGTAAGTGGCGTATTAAAGTCCCCTGCGATTACCACATTCTTATCAATAAGATTGCTTATGTTTGTGATTAATTGTTTTATATATTTGGGGGCTCCCGTATTCAGCGCATAGACATTTATGATTGTTAGCTCTTCCTGATGGATAGACCCTCTAATTATTATATAATGCTCTTCTTCATCTCTTGTTACAGCCTTTAATTTAAAGTCTAGTTTGTCTGATATAAGTATGGCTACTCCAGCTTTCTTTTGACCTCCAGTAGCATGATAAATAGTTTTCCATCCCCTCACTTTCAATCTGAAGGTGTCCTCAGGTCTAAAAGGAGTCTCTTTTAGACAGACAGCAAATAGATGGGTCTTGTTTTTTTATCCATTCTGATACCCTATGTCTTTTGGTTGGCGCATTTAGTCCATTTACATTCAATGTTATTATAGAAAGATATGGGTTTAGAGTCATTGTGATGTCTGTAGGTTTCATGCTTGTAGTGATGTCTCTGGTCCTTTGTGGTCCTTGCAACATTTCACTCACAGAACCGCCCCCCCCCCCCCTTAGCATCTCTTATAGGGCTGGTTTAGTGGTGATGAATTCCTTCAGTGTTTGTTTGTTTGTTTGGGAAGACCTTTATCTCTCCTTCTATTCTGAATGACAGACTTGCTGGATAAAGGATTCTCGGGTGCACATTTTTTCTGTTCATCACACTGAAGATTTCCTGCCATTCCTTTCTGGCCTGCCAACTTTCAGTAGATAGATCTGCCACTAGTCTTATCGTTCTCCCTTTATACGTTAGAGTGTGTTTATCCCTAGCTGCTTTCAGAGTTTTCTCTTTATCCTTGTATTTTGCCAGTTTCACTATGATATGTTGTGCAGAAGATCGATTCAAGTTACGTCTGAAGGGAGTTCTCTGTGCCTCTTGGATTTCAATGCCTGTTTCATTCCCCATATCAGGGAAGTTCTCAGCCATGATTTGTTCAAATACACCTTCAGCCCCTTTCTCTCTCTCTTCCTCTTCTGGAATTCCTATTATACGGATATTGTTCCTTTTGATTGCATCACTTAGTTCTCTAATTCTCCCCTCATACTGCTGGATTTTTTTATCTCTCTTTTTCTCAGCTTCCTCTTTTTTCCATAATTTTATGTTCTAATTCACCTATTCTCCTCTCTGCCTCTTCAATCCAAGTTGTGGTCGCCTCCATTTTATTTTGCACCTCATTTATAGCACCTCATTTATTTTTATTTTTTAGCTCCTCATGAGTGTTTCTTACTCCCCTGATCTCTGTAGCAATAGATTCTCTGTTGTCCTCTATACTTTTTTCAAGCCCAGTGATTAATTTTATGACTATTATTCTCAATTCTTGTTCTGTTATATTGCTTAAATTGTTTTTGATCAATTCATTAGCTGTCGCTACTTCCTGGAGTTTCTTTTCAGCAGAATTCTTCCATTTCATCATTTAGAATAGTCCCTGGAGTGGCATGGAACTGCAGGGCACTTCCTGTGCTGTCTGGAGTAACTTGTTTTGGTGGGCAGGGCCGCAGTCAGACCTGATGTCTGTCCCCTGCCCACCACTGAGGCCACAGTCAGACTGGTGTTTACCTTATCTTACCCTCTCCCAGGGGCAGGACTCACTGTGGAGTGGTGTGGCCCCTGTCTGGGCTACTTGCACACTCCCAGGCTTATGGTGCTGCTTTGATGGGATCTGGCGTGTTAGCCAGGGTGGATCCGCAAGGTGCACAGGGGTGGGAGGGGCAGGCTTAGCTGGCTTTGCCATAAGTAGTCCCCTGCCGGAGAGGCCCTGCAGCACCGGGAGCGAGGCAGGCAGGCAGACCCATCAGAGGGATGGGTCCAGAGAAGCACAGCGTTGGGTGTTTGCGCTATGCAAGTAAGTTCGGTGATGGGAGCTGGTTCCTTTTGGGATTTCATCTATGGGATGGGAGAGGGAGATGGCCCTGGCCAGCCCCTTTGTTCCCTGCCGAGCTGAGCTCTGTCTTCCAGGGCTCAACACCTCTCCCTCCAGATGTCCTCTTGCCCTCCTGCTGTCCAAGCAGAACTGTTGACTTATAACATTCCAGATGTTAAGTCCCTCTGGCTGTCAGAACTCACTCCGTCCGGCCCCTGCACTTTTGCAAGTCAGACTCAGGGCCTCTGCTTTGCGGGCGGGGTGGAGGGGGGGGCTGCCCCTTCACCACCCCAGCTCCCTCCCGCCAATCCGTCTAGCGTGCACCACCTCTCCACCCTTCCTACCTTCTTCCATTGGCCTCTTGTTTACGCTTGGCTCCAGAGAGTCCATTCTGCTAGTCTTCTGCCAGTTTTCTGGGTTATTTAGGCAGATGTGGGTAGAATCTAAGTGATCAGTAGGACGCAGTGAGCCTAACGTCCTCCTATGGCGCCATCTTCTCCATAAGATCCTGAATCTAAATTCTAGCCCTGTTGTTTGCTGTTTGCTGGATAGGTTACTTAAGCTTTCTTTGTGTCGGTTTTATTACCTGGAAAATGGAAATAATGGTTTGTTATTATAAAATAATGGTTTGTTAGTACCATACCCTACACATAGAATGTCAAATGTTACATAAAGTGTTTGTTGCTATTGTTGGTACTTTCCAATCCTGCATATCGCTATAGAAAGGAAAAGAAAAGAATGTTCAAGACACTTTATGAAGAAAAGATTTAACAGGATTTTGGTGACAAATTGGATATGGAGGGTAATAATCAGGAGTCAAAGATGATTCTGACATTCTGAGCTGGAAGTGAGCTTTTTTGGGGTGGAGATAGGGTTAGTGAGGAGTTGAATTTTAGAATTTTTACCTTTGGAAATAGCCAAGAGAAAATGTCTAGAAAGCACTTAAAAATATGGGCACTGGAACTCAGAGAAAGTTTAAGACTAGAAATATAAATATGAAATCATCTGCCTAGAGGTGGTATCTAAAGCTACAGAGTGATTGAGTTTGGTGAGAGAAACAAGGAAAGAGAAGTGCAATGAGTAGAAAACCAAGGACTTAAGTGTAAGGATTTCCATCTCTAAAGGCAAAGTATGTTGGAAGGCAAAGTGCAGAATTATAGAGGCAAGAAAGGTAAGAAAATAGCTGTAGTCTATGTTTGAGAAATAAAAGAAAAAATTGGAAAGTGGTAAGTCACCTGAGGATTTCTTTTAAAAGATGTTTGGAATTCTTTGGAGAAGAACTAGCCGTACAAAAATGGGATAATGGATGGTCCTAATGTGTTAGAATGATGGAAGCCAATGAGATTTAATTTGACACAGGTATTACAGCAAATCTCAACAAGAAAGAGAGGAGCAGCTGCCCTAGGATAGCTGTGAAAATAATAAGTACAACTGCAGCAAGTATTAGTGCCCTTTATTTTTGTTACGTGCCAAATACTGTGCTTAGCAGTTTGTTCTCTCCCTAAATCCTTAGCAATTCTCCAAGATAAGAACAATTATTATATTATTCTCTGCAGAAGTGAAATATTGGAAACCACCTAAATGTCCACCAAAATAAACATTCCTTAAATAAATTATGGTATGTCCATATAATGTAATGTCCTACAGCGATTTTTTCAAAAATAAGGTAGATCTATACTACCAAAGGAAGCTATCAGTGAAATACTTTTATGTGATAATAAATACCTGTTGTACATATGTCCCAGTATACTCTAAACTCCTCATGGAGGGACACTGGGTTGTTTTCCTCTTGCAACATCAGGACCTAACATGAGGCCTTGTATATTAGAATGCCTTGATGAGTACATAAATATAGGTACAATAGAGAATACCAGTACCATACAGGCCTTCAGTATCTGTATGCATATGTATATGTGTACACTTCACAAACCTAAAAGCAGAAAATATTATAGTAATATTAAGGGAAATACCATTCAGAAATAGAATTTAACAACTCCTATTAGGATGTTTTCAGAGAGACTTCATTAGTTTAGACAACAATGCTGGTGCTTTGAAGAAAATGGTGAAAACAGAAAAGATGGTTCCAACTTTGGCAATGAAAGGAAGAGAATTACTGGGTTGGGATTGTACATGCTGAATTCTGTCTGTGGGTAGAAATGAGGTGAAAGGTCCCACTTGGGCTGTGGTTGAAGGCCTAAGATCAGCATAGAAGGTTTGTGAATTAGAAATTTCTGAAATGCTGAGTTTTTACAATGAAAAAATTCTTCAACCAAATATAGTCCCCTAACCAAATACTCATTATGATTCAACATGTGTAGGGAGAATTTTAGATCTAAGTACTCTGTCATACAAATGGAAACAACATTATCCTAAACAGGTCTGTGATTCAAAAAGAAGATACCAATTTGCCAATTAGGATCTGTAAGCTGCCTTATTTATTGTTACTGAAATATCATCCACATTCTTGTATATGTATTCATTTGTTTTTTATTTAAGAATCTCTAATTGTCTTGAAGATTATAGATAATTGCCCACTCTAAGGTTACTCCTTTTGATGAAGTAAATACTAGATTTCATCTGAGAGAAATAAGACTTAATGTGTTAGAAATCTTGATGAGATTCTGAATAATTAATTTTTTCTCATTCTTCTGAGTAACATTAACTTTTAAGGTCTTTATCAAATAAAAATAGAATTTATGGCATTTTTAATGTATATTTATTTTTGTTGGGTTGTTATATCTCATTTTCTCCTATATATTCATTTAAATCATATGGAAGTCTGCCTGAAATGCATTTTCACGATGATTCTGGGAACCATCCTTTTGATTGTAGGATATTTACTGCTGATATATGTATTCTGGTGTTTCTTGCTTTCCATCATACATAAATTCTAGTGACATATTGAATACCGTAGAGGGTAACTGACTGATGGTAAATCAAACATTTTACAGCATACTATTGGGAATGTTGGATTCATTACTATAAAGGAGTTATATTTGATCAGTATTTTCAGAGCTTCCTAATACTGTAATTTATTGATGCTTCTTAATGTTCTCTGTTAATTAATACATGCTCAAAATTGGGTTCATTTTAGCCATGTATAATATATGCTATAGTGAATCTTTTCCGTACACACACAAGAAGGAGTAGCAAATATCCAACACTATCTTTGATTAGAACTATTAAGCCCAACAGCTTGTATTTATTGAATAAAGTGTTAATTACATAGTCAACTGGGTAGTTCATTCTCTAGTATAGGAATTATATATTAGAATAAAGCTATTTTGATGTATAGGTGCCAAAGGAAAATTGGCTAACAAGAAAGAGAATAGCCTTATATGTGATTAAGATACCAAATGAACAGTTTAACTCACGATCATATTTAATAGAGAATACATAAGCTGGGTTTTTATTTTTAGTTCCTCCCTTTCCCTCCAGAGTTAAATGATGGAAAATGACTCTCAGTCCCCAGACTACTCTTATGCATCATTCAAAATAGTCCTGACAGGCTAGCCCCTCTGGTAGCGGTGAGATTTATGGCTTTCCGTTCCTTGGTGTTCCATTACTCTGTCTACACCATCAAATTGATTAGTAGGTAGTGGAGAGCAAGGAAAGAGAGGTGACTGCATGGAGCCAGTAGGTGTTCATCATTTTAATGAACTGCTTAGAGATGGTTAATATTGTCCTTGATTCTCATTGTATCTGATGATGACTGGATCTTTTAAAATGTCCCCCCCACCCCTTATTCTGTATTACAGGGCCCACTGGAAAATGATTTGGTAGTTCACGTAGCACTCATAGCAGAAAGTCAACGGTATGAAACCCAGATGGGTGGTGTGTTCCTTTGGGAAGTGGGGGGTTGGGGGGCTTATTGCTTTATGTTGCAATATTGAGTCTCTTGGGAGAGATTAATTTCACAAACCCCTTGACAGGGTTTCAAGGATGTCTGTCATTAATGTTACTTTAAGTGCCATAACAACAATCTTTTCATGATTAAAAATAACTTTGTTTTAGTTGATGTGAATATTAAAGACTGTGACCTGTGCCAGTGTTGTCTAGGGTGTAGTTTTGAGAAGTTAGTGCAACAAATAATGGAGATTCCCAAAATCAGTGCTTACTCTTTCTTCCAGCCCTCAGAGCTCCCATCTAATACCTTGTGAAGAACCCAAGAGGGCCTCTTGAACCCAGGGCAGATGGCATATTGCTCGTGTTAATAAATGAAAACGTTCTCCAAGCTAGTGTAGTCTCATCTCTCTCCTCCTCTTTCTCCTCCACCATTCTCCACACTTTACATGCATTGCCTAAAAATGTCTCTCATTTTTTCCCTATTTTCTTTAGCCTTCAAGTTTTCCTCAACACATATGGTATTCAGACCCAAACACCTCAACAGGTAGAGCCCATTCAGATTTGGGCTCAGCAGGAGCTGGTGAAAGTAAGTGATTCTGCTTCTTTGTTGACTTTGTGGAGGTGCTAGAGCATGATTATTAGACTTAGTTTACAGTCAGGTGGCATAGTAAAGCCCAATTCTGAAATAGGGTCATTAATCTAAAAGCCTTTCTAATTAAGTTGAAAAACCTACTTTATCAGACATTATTAACTAAACACACACACACACACACACACACACACAAACAAAAAAAAAAAAACCTAAATTGTATGTATATACATTATATTCATAAGTCTTGTTGATTCTTACTCCCTTCTAAAGTCTATTACTGACCTAGACTGAGCACTTGAATAATGAATTAACCTTAATTTTAGTACTTGTGTGTAAAATTAATCTTTACATTGGATTTGATAATTTTCCCTTACATTAACTATTAAAGAAACCTTGTAAATATTTATTGGTAATAATGACTTCCCTTTTTCTCTTGCCTTATCATTTGAGGTCTGAAGTAATTCTACACTTTTGGTTTGCTGGGTTTCAAAGTAATTATAAAGTAACATCTGAGTTTATCTTGTATGCAATTAAATACGTATCTGAATTGGATTAAAAGGTGACTTTTGAGGTCTTTTGCATGCACTGCTCTGCTGATATATTCAGGAATGCCTGTTTAGGAATATTCCTGCCTATTAGGGACAGGAAATTGTTGACTTCCACTAGTTATTTATAAACTATCACTTTTACTTAGTAATTATTAAAAACATTACAGGAACAAACTTTGAAGTGTTTGGGGTAAGTATTTAGAATTATCTCTCTCAAATGATCAAGGTCAGCTCATTTAGATTGATATACGTGTGTGGTCAAAGCCTTGATGCTATAGCAAAGAAGAAAAGCTTAGAGAAGTGAGGTGCACATTGCATGGGAGAAGGCAGGGCCTCAGAGCATCACTGCTAATCAGACAGGACCCTATCCATTAGCAAGAAAACCAGAATCTGGGTGTCAGATTACCCAGAGCACCAGATCTTTGAGAGCTCTTAAACCTCCTTTAACAAATTTAGAACTCTTCCCACCCTGATTAAAGAGCTAACGCTGAAATGCAAGGATCCCTAGAGTAGGTAACACTTTAAAATCACACAAAGATGTAAATGGGTTTGGAGTGGAAAAGGAGAGGAACTGAGGATCCACAAGACAAGCAGAGGAGGCAGCATGGAAGTGGAGAAAATCTAAGGCTGTAACACTGCATTTATCATTCAGTTATAGGCTATGTTTGCTGATAAACTTTTTATGGTTCTTCACTGAAACCTCCAGAGAATAGTAACAAAGATTATTATTCTTTGATAAACATGAGCTCAAAGCAAATTAACCTGAATCTGTTTTTTTCAGGCCTAATTTATATTGCAACTTTTTTATGCTAGGTGAGTCTGTACTCTACCAGACAACATGCAGTCAGGATTTAAAAGACCAGCATGGCTCCAAATGACTTAAATGTGGCATTTTATTCATTCATTAATGAACACCTGCTATGTGCAGTTTTGTGTTGGGCACTCAGATAAAATGGCTCTATGCTCTGTTCCTGTTCTCAGTGAACTCTGAATCTATTAGTATGACAGGAAAAATAGCTAATTATAATCCACTTTGATAAGTTTATACAGGGTGCTGTGGAGATGATAGAAAGCATTCCATTAAGGGTAAGGTGAAGACTTACAACTGGTCCTTACTTATTTTATATTTTGTTGTTTTAAAGATGATATGAACAAATGGTTTAGAGTTTGGGTATGTGGTATGGTTAAAACAAGATTTGGAACCAAGGGCCTAACTTCCCTAAGCATGTATCAAGATGGAAGATTTTCTGTGGCTACAGCCTCTGTGTTCCAAGCTAGCTGCTCTTTGGGATTTGTCCTCTAAGATATACTGCCTAATATATTGCTTCTTATAAGCCCAAGTTTAAAAAAGTTGTAATTCCTCAGCAAAGTTGCAGGATATAAAATCAATGCACAGAAATCAGTTGCATTCCTATTCACTAACAATGAAGCAACAGAAAGAGTAATCAAAGAATCGATCCCATTTACAGTTGCATCAAAAACCATAAAATACCTAGGAATAAATCTAACCAAAGAGTGAAAAATCTATGTACTGAAAACTATAGAAAGCTTATGAAAGAAATTGAAGAAAACACAAAAAAATGGAAAAAGATTCCATGCTCCTGGATAGGAAGAACAAATATTGTTAAAATGTTGATACTATCCAAGGCAATCTACATATTCAATGCAATCCCTATCAAAATAATACCAGCCTTCTTCACAGAGCTAGAACAAATAATCCTAAAATTTGTATGGAACCAGAAAAGACCCCAAATAGCCAAAGCAAGCTTAAAAAAGAAAACTGAAACAGGAGGCATCACAATCCCGGACTTTAAGCTATACGACAAAGCTGTAATCATCAAGACAGTATGGTACTGGCACAAGAACAGACACTCAAATCAATGGAACAGAAGAGAGAACCCAGAAATGGACCCACAAACATATGGCCAACTAATCTTTGACAAAGCAGGAAAGAATATCCAGTGGAATAAAGACAGTCTCTTCAGCAAGTGGTGCTGGGAAAACTGGACAGCGACATGCAGAGGAATGAACCTGGACCACTTTCTTACACCATACACAAAAATAAACTCAAAATGGATGAAAGACCTAAACAGAAGACAGGAAGCCATCAAAATCCTCGAGGAGAAAGCAGGCTAAAACCTCTTTGATCTTGGCCGCAGCAACGTCTTACTCAACACATCTCCAGAGGCAAGGGAAACAAAAGCAAAAATGAACTACTGGAACCTCACCAAAAAAAAAATCTCTGCATAGCGAAGGAAACAATCAGCAAAACTCAAAGGCAACTGATGGAATGGGAGAAGATACTTGCAAACAACATATCAGATAAAGGGATAGTATCTAAAATCTATAAAGAACTTATCAAACTCAACACCCAAAAACATAATCCAGTGAAGAAATCGGCAAAAGACATGAATAGACACTTCTCCAAAGAAGACATCCAGATGGCCAATTGACACGTGAAAAAATGCTCCACATCACTCATCATCAGGGAAATACATATCAAAACCACAATGAGATACCACGTTATACCTGTCAGAATGGCTAACATTAACAACTCAGGCAACAACAGATGTTGATGAGGATGTGGAGGAAGAGGATGTCTTTTGCATTGCTGGTGGGAATGCAAGCTGGTGCAGCCACTCTGGAAAACAGTATGGAGGTTCCTCAAAAAATTAAAAATAGAACTACCCTATGACCCAACAATTGCACTACTAGGTATTTATCCAAGGGATACAGGTATGCTGTTTCGAAGGGGCACATGCACCCCAATGTTTATAGCAGCACTATCAACAATAGCCAAAGTATGGAAAGAGCCCAAATGTCCATCGATGGATGAATGGAAAAAGAATATGTGGTATATATGTATACAATGGAATATTACTTGGCAATCAGAAAGAATGAAATCTTGCCATTTGCAACTATGTGGACAGAACTAGAGCGTATTATGGTAAGTGAAATTAGAGGACAAATATCATATGACTTCACTCATATGAGGACTTTAAGAGACAGAACAAATGAACATAAGGGAAGGGAAACAAAAATAATATAAAAACAGGGAGGGGGACAAAACATAAGAGACTCTTAAATATGGAGAACAAACAGAGGGTTACTGGAAGGGTTGTGGGAGGGGGGATGGGCTAAATGTGTAACGGGCATTAAGGAATCTACTCCTGAAATCATTGTTGCACTATATGCTAATTTGGATGTAAATTTAAAAAAAATTAATTAGGGGCGCCTGGGTGGCGCAGTCGGTTAAGCATCCGACTTCAGCCAGGTCACGATCTCGCGGTCCGTGAGTTCGAGCCCCGCGTCGGGCTCTGGGCTGATGGCTCAGAGCCTGGAGCCTGTTTCCGATTCTGTGTCTCCCTCTCTCTCTGCCCCTCCCCCGTTCATGCTCTGTCTCTCTCTGTCCCAAAAATAAATAAACGTTGAAAAAATAAAATAAAATAAAATAAAAAATTTAAAAAATTAATTTAAAAAAATTTAATTCCTGTGTAGTTAACATACAGTGTTATATTAGTTTCAAGTGCACACTGTAGTGACTTCACAGTTCTATGTATTACTCAATAATAATTCCACCTTTTAAAAGTAAAAATGTTCCCGCAAATCTTAGTTAATACACATATTCTTATGCCAATGGCTAATCTTTCTGTTCTGAGGAGCTGCACCCTCCTTCAACCAACTTAAGAGTATGTGAGGACAGGGCTTTTACCGTGTGTGGTTAACGTTTCATGATGCGGTGATTGGTGTGGTTTTGCTTTATGGGGGATATGAATATAGTGCAGACCTAGGATGAAGTACTTCTGTACTTCTGGGTCATTTAGCCATTACTATATCCTATTTCAGTGGATTAAATGGTGTGAAATATGTACAATGTGGGGACAGTATAATATGCACAGGGGAATGCAGAAAGCATTCCAGGTCTGTCTACTTACCTGTCATAGACTTGCTGTACTGTGGTTCAGAAAGTTAAGGAAAACTCTTTTACTGTGATAGTGTAGTATTTAAAGGAAATCTAGATTGGTCCATTTTAACTTGTAAATGGTTGATTAGTCACTTGTCCAAAAGAAGAAATCTAAAATAGTTTAGAACATTTATTTCAGAAAATTTGAAAGTATTTGTGGGAAAGGAGTTTCCATCTAGCATAATGTGCGATAGTTTCAGTACAGCTATATATCCTAATGCTTATATAGTACTTTTCCTGGCAGTAAAACCAGTGCTATTCAAGAATCAGATTTCACAGCACATGTAGCTCTGGAGGACATGCTCCCTCATTCATCCATCAGGTGTTTGCTGAGCACCAGCTATATGCTGGGCAGAGTGCCAGCCAACCCAGGATATGCTGTTCTGTAGGGAGATAACAATGCAGAAAGAGAAAGAGACACAGACGTAACTCTGACACGGAAGTGTACACCATAGCAGAATCAAAGAGACATTAATTTTGTGTATAGTGAGGTAGATATTTGAAGTCAGTTCAAATCATAATCAGTAGATTATGTAGAAACAGTTGGTTTGATTTTCCACTTAGGAAAACAGGTTAGATTTCTACCCCTCATCAAACAGAAAAATAAATTCCAGACAAATTAAAGATTTAATGTATTTAAAACCTTGAATTGCAAATACATTGTTCTACATGTGCTCAGCAAGACAAGCAAGTATTTCTAATAAATTTTAACTGATAAGTGAGCAGTATCTTGTAGTACGAGTATTACATGATGCTGAATGTCACATGATCACAACTGAGCCAATCAATGGTTCTTGAAATTTGCTTTGACATACAAGTGCTTGGGATTACAAGCATGTTTCTGGAATGAATTAGTCTTGCAAACCAAAGTTTTACTTATTTTTTAAAAAATGATTTAAGCATAAAATCACTAGGAAAAATATTGAAGAGCAGTTTACAGCTGTTTGGAGTGAAAATCCATTCTTAGAATAATACAAGTGCTAAAAAAGCCATTAAGGAAATGATTGACAAATTTGACTAAATATAGCTGAAGATGGCATATCAAAGGTGCTTTGTGAAATTTCCTAGTAGAAAAATGTTTAGATTAAAATACCACATGCTGAAATGATGTTTGACCTACTATGCAATCATTCTCACATTTCATCACAACATGGAAGATGAGTGAATTGGGTAAAATATTTATACAAAAGGTAATATTCTTAATATACCGAGACCTCTTACAAATCAAAAAAGAATGAAAAGTGCCCAGTAGAAAAGGGAACAAATGGAAAACTTTATAGAACATACAAGCAGCCATTAAATATATGGGAAAATGGTCAACCATAAATTATTTGAATTGAGTAGTTTAAGATGAAATATCATTTTGACCCAAGAAAAAGGCCCATGCACTGTTAATGCCAATGTAAATTGGTCCATTATTTCTACACGGTGACCAACCTGGCATTATATTGCAAAGAAAACATATATTCTCTTTGATCCAGCAAGTCTAGGAGATTATCCTACAGAAACAATAGTACACCATCCAGAGATGTTTATTGAATTGGTTTGAAATAACAAAAAGTTGGGAACTACCTTCATCAAGGGATAGGTGTTAAATAGGATTGGGTAAGGAGGCTTCTAATTGGATTCAATGCTCAGCTCTGGCACTGATTAACAACTGAATTATTCCAAGTCCCTCTGTTTTTACTTTGTAGAAATTCTAGAAGTTTCTTCTCCACTGTGGCACCTTTTTCTGTTTTCCAGTAGTGAGGGCTACAGATATTTTTTTGGGTCTTTATATTTCTTCCATTATTTCAATATTGAAATGTACAGTAAATGCATACACTCAGTTTACCATCTTGAAACTGGAACACCACAGTACTAAATTTTAACAAGTAGGACACCAAAGAGATATATATAGTATATGAACCCATTTCTGTAAACATACATACATATTGATTTATGTGTGTAATATGGATATATATTTATCTGTGTATTTTTAAAAATCTGTAACCCTGCCTATACTTCACATGTTTTTTAGGGCTCACACAATGAATTACACTTCCTTCAACATACATTAAAGTGCAAGAGTTATCACCTACAGGGTTGTGAGAGTAAACAGCACCATTCACTTGGAGCACGTGGCTTACATTTTTCATAAAATTCATATTATCAAAAAAATCAATAAAGACATTTCCATTTTTGTGGGAAATACTTGAAAGTCGGAATCTAGTAGGAGATGTGAGTCCCTGAATTTTAAAACTTTCATCAGATTTTTTATTACACAGGAAACATTTGCCTCTTTGTGTTCTTTTATGAATTGGACAGAACCCTGCAAGTTGTACGTTTATGATAGCACAAGAAAAATGTCAACTTTTAGAATGTTGCTTTGCAGATCTGCAAAGATATGCTCTCAAATCTCTCAGTGCCCCCAAATCTAAGTTGACATCATTGGCTGGCTTATTTTCCTACAAATGTATTGAATAAGGTTTCCCTGGCCATTTTTCCTCTGGAAAGATCTGAAGTTAGGGCATTAGGGGGACAAAGGGGGCAAAAAAGGAAAAGCATGGATTCTTCTTGCCTAATTTATAAATTTATGTCTTACAGGCTTATTTCCACCTGGGTATCAATGAAAAATTAGGACTCTGCGGAAGACCGGATAGACCCATTGGCTGCCTCGGTACATCAAAGGTGGTTATGAAATTTCCTTGTGGAGCAGTGTTCAGATTATAAAACCACAGAATGAAATGATGTTTAATCTGCTATGCATCCATTCTCACATTTCATTACATACTTAGGCTGCTTATCTGAATTATTATTTTCTACGAGTAAATCTTACTGTTTATTTTGTATGATATCACAGAAGGCTTCTAGGAATGAATAAGCATCTAACTGCTATATTATTTCTGAACATTGTAGGATACCTGATTATGACAGTTTTTATTCAAACAGGCTTTTTCCATCACAGTAGAGATGGATTACTCTATTAGTATACTGATCTTACTGATCTAATCAAGAAACTTTAAAATTTCATTATCAGTTTTAATTTTTTATTATGGCTTATGCTACTGTACCTGTGTCTTTGGTTCTGTTATATATATACATATAACATATATGTGTGTGTGTGTGTGTGTGTGTGTATATATATATTTTTTTTAATTATCTCTTACAGATTTATCGCATTCTAGGAAAGACTGTGGTTTGTTACCCTATCATCTTCGACTTAAGTGATTTCTACATGTCTCAAGATGTTTTACTGCTGATAGATGACATAAAGGTAGTTTCAGAGCCCCTTTTTATTGAAATTGAATGACTTTGTTTCTACTGATTTTCTCATATGAAATTGAGTGCTCCTGGAGTCTGTGACACTGGGTTAACACAGTGTAAAATATGAAAGTAAAACAATGTCTGCGTGGCTTTGGAGAAAGAGTTAAATTGCTTGCAGCATTAGAGTAATAGATGGAGTGTGTTTTATATTAAGTTGTATGACTTTGCTTGATAGACCATTCTACAAATGGAATGAAAATATATAGTTTATAAAGCAGAAGGGGAGCCATGTTCATACGACAGCAGTAGTTTATCTCTTTTTGAACAAAAGTTGAGTTAGCAAGATAATTTTATTTATGAAGAATGTCAAGTAAAACCTCAACTGACTCATAACACACAGTCAGTTAAAAGTTTCCTCCACTCCCTTTTCCATTTGCAGAGTAGAGAAGCTTAGAGTCATGGTTCAGAGCATGAAGTCTAGACCCAGATTCCATTTGTTAAGATATTGGCTGTACTGTTTATTTACCAGCTGTGTGATCTTGGGCAAGTTACTTGGGCAAGACACAGAGAAGTCTCTTTTCTCATCTGTATAACTGAATAATAATAAGGATATTCTGAGAATTAAATAAGTATGTAAAACACTCAGAATAGTGCCTGACATAGTGAAGTGTTATGTAAGTCTTTGATATGATGATGATGACAACGACAGTAGAAATTGAGTCAAAAAAAGAACTCTTTCCACATTTCTGATGGTCTGTATAGATTCTGTCTAGGTTCTTCTACCTGCTGTAATAAATGCACAGTAATGTGGAGTGAGGATTAATCTTTTAAGAGACAACCCCTGGGTTGATTTTTCCTCCCTGGGACCATTCTTTGTTTTTTTCTTTTTTAAGTATTTATTGTAATTCCAGTATAGTTAACATACAGTGTTATATTAGTTTCAGGTATACAATATAGTGATTCAGCAATTCCATACATCACCTGGTGCTCATCACAACAAGTGCACTCCTTAATCTCCATCACCCATTTCATCCTCTCACCCACCTCCCCTCTGGTAACCACCAGTTTGTTCTCTACAGTTAAGAGTAAATTTCTTGATTTGTCTCTCTCTTTTTTTTTCTTCCTCTGGGACCATTCTTGAATTGTATTTTTTAGGCCACCAAAAAAGAAGCAGCCTTAAAATATGTGCAATCTGATTACTTCTAAGAATAAAGTTTAAAGTCAAAAAAGTTTCAAACTTAACTTGTATATATTCATACTTGTAACATGTATGTATCAGAACATTTCTACACCTATGTAGTCTATCCTACCCAGAGTTTGACTCTGAATTGTCTTGATATATGAGAGTTTTTTTGGCTCTTTGCCACAACTGGTTAAACATCCTGATCAGCTCAGATATGGTGCCATTACATTCTACCTCACTCTTATGTTTTGATAGAATGCACTACAGTTCATTAAGCAATACTGGAAAATGCATGGACGCCCACTTTTCCTTGTTCTCATCCGGGAAGACAATATACGGTAGGTTGATGAAAGAAATGAGGTATGCCCATCTTCCATCTTTAAGACTGTGAATCCTTTGGCAGCAGGGCTTCCTCCTATTTTTATATCTTTGCATGTGTCAGAGAGACTTGCATATGTAAAGGATACTTAGTATTAGATTTTTTTCTCATTCTGTTGTTAATAATGCACCTTTTGTTTGTCTGTTTATATTTTTTAGAGGTAGCCGATTCAACCCCATATTAGATATGTTGGCAGCCTTTAAAAAAGGAATGGTTGGAGGAGTCAAAGTTCATGTTGATCGTCTACAGGTAGTCTTCTGAATTTCAATGTGTTTCTGTTTTCATGACAAGTAAGGCACAGATGCAGCTGTATTTCTTCATATATGTTCTGTTTAAGGCTTTTGCTTAAGCTTTTATTTTGTGCCTACCTTCCTATTCGTGTTGTAACCATCAGTTTATCTTATTCCTCCAATCTGATGCTTGAACAATTGGAGTGGTTTCCCAACCTGAATTTTAGACTTTAATAACTCATCTCCAACCTCTGTTTTGCAGTTGAGGAAGCTGGTGTCCAGAGTAGTGAAGTGACCTGCTATATAATCTTGTGCCTTTAGGCACAGGTACCAGTTGCCTAACTCCCTGGTCCAGTGTTCTTTTCCCTGCTCCACAGTAATATCCAACCTGGAGATAATCTCCGTTCATTTCAGGACCTCACAGCACCGTTTCTCAACTCCTAAATAACAAAGCCCCTTGTGGTCCCCTATTAGCCAGAACAGCCTCCCTGCCCAGTTATCTCCTACTAAACACTTTGTGTTTCAGCCAATACAGATGAATTACTGTGTTCTGACTTTGTGAGGTTCCGCCCCTCTGCTCATGCCATTTCCTCTGCCTGGAATAAACTTCCTTCTTTCAAGGTGTCTGCTCTTTAAAATCTTAACAAATGTTAGGAGCACCTGGGTGGCTCAGTTGGTTAAGTGTCCAACTCTTGATTTCAGGTCAGGTCATGATCTCACTGTTCACGCTTCAAGCCCCACATCGAGCTCTGTGTTGACAGCACACAGACCCTGCTTGGGATTCTCTCTCACCTCTTTCTCTGCCCCTCTTCCCTGCTCACACTCACACATGTGCTTTCTCTTTCTCACTCTCTCTCTCTCAAATAAACTTAAAAAATAAAATAAAATAAAATAAAATAAAATAAAGTAAAAAAAATAAAAGTAAAATCTTACCAAACTTTAGGGCCAGTTCTGCTAATCACCTATGCCAAAAGTAACAGTACTCTTCTTGAACATCCTTTTATGACCTTTGACATGAACTACTTGGATTGTAGTCCATCATGGACTTAAGTGCCTTACTTATTTCCTATGAAGAATTGTGATTATCTTGTAGAGTCTTTCATGTAGTAGGTTCTCAATATTGAGTAAGAAAAAAGGAAAATTTATAGAGGGACCTATATAGGTAATATTACAAATGGCATGTTTACATATTTATTCACCAGTGCTTGTGTTTTGCATATTTGATTGATTTTTATCTAGTTTTTTAAATATCTTTCCTCGTTATTTTCTGTCACTTTCTGTTGCTATTCTATTGTCTTTTTGTCATGGTTCCTGGAAAAATTTCTTTCATATTTATCATGCAGCTTCTCTGTTAAGTTTTGTATTTTGACTATCATGGTTTTAATTTTCCATTTTCATAATATCATGTTTTTATTTTCTAAATATTATAATTTATATTCCTGAGATTATCAACTAGACAGTTTTTGAAATTTTATTCTCTGCCTTATATCTTTCAGGTTTCTTTTTTCTGTTTTGTGTGTATGTGTGTATGTGTGTGTGTGTGTGTGTGTGTATGCGCACATGTGTGCACTCAGTATTTTCATGTTGGAGGCATTTGTCAGATATGTGGTAATCTTTATCTATCCATTCATTTTTAAGAGTGAAAGAATAAGAAGTTTATTGGGAGCTCTGTGTTTAGGAACAAAGATTCTTGTCATGATGAAGTCATTTATCAGGTAGTCTGGTGGCAAGGGCTCTTTTTGTTGGGGGAAACCCCAGCTGCCATTATCTAGAGATTTTTTTCTCTTAGGCTCTTCAGTTTCCAAAATAATCATCTAACTTTTTGTCTGAATGGCATGCATTTTGCTTTCATGTGCTGAGAACAGGGTTAGGGAAGAAGCCAGGGGGTCCCACAGTACTGTGTAGTCTTTCACCTTAGTCTACTGTTGAATATTTGTGTCCACTGATCTCTGTTGTGCCTTATACCCTTGAGAACAGAGTCTTTAACCAAAGAATAGGCTTCTTTTCATTTTGTAGAATGGAAACTTTATACTTATTAAACAACAACCCTCATCCCCCCGACCCTAGCCTTCATCTTCTCTTTAATATAGTAAATGAAAATAGCATCTATATGCTTCTCTTGGATTTCATATCAAGTCCTTTCAAATTTCCTTAGTCTGTGATCCATGGGTTCTCTTGTCACTAGGCCTCAGCCTCCCTTCATAGCTTCATCACCCAGGATCTTTCCATCTAGCTCATTCCTTGCCCTGCTTTCCACTCCCCAAGTATACTGGGTACTTTCAAAATCCCTAAATGTAATTGGAATTTTTTCCTGCTCATGCTGTTATTCTATTCTAGAGTTGTTTTTTTTTTTCTTTTTTCTTTTCCTTCTAAATACTTTAATTTTATAATTTAGGTCAATGTCACCTCTTTAGTGAAGTCTCCAAGGTTGAATTAATTTCTCATTCCAGTGTGTTCCTGTGGCATTTTGCTTGAACCTTTGCTATAGCTCTTAATTTAGGTGTAGCTAGTTTCCTGTGTCTGCTTCTCTCTGTGGATTGAAAACTCTTTCAGGCCAAGTTTGATTCATCTCTGAATTCCCAGAGTGATCTGCTCACTACTGTTCTCTCTGTAGGAAATGTGTAAATATTGGTTCACTGATTCAACAGATATTGATTGAGCTCCCTCTCTAGGCACTGGGGATAAAATAGTGGAAAAAAAAAAAAAAGAAAAAGAAAAAAGCCAGGTAGGGATGCAGGATGACAGGATGGAGTACAGTCTTCGGTAGAATGTTCAGCTAGAAAGGATCTTCATAGGATAGAATTAGGTATTGCAGAGCAGGATACCTTTTTGAATATTATATTTCATTTGACATATATATAATAATATTAGGTTATTTAATTACCATCAGAACTAAAGTATTAGTGCCTAGTAAAGCTTTTTTATAAAACTAATTTAGGAGCCTCTGTTAACAAACTGATTTTTTTTTTTTTTTATCTAAAGCTCTAGAGGGGTGCCTGGGTGGCTCAGTTGGTTAGGCAACTGACTTCGGCTCAGGTCATGATCTCACGGATCATGAGTTCGAGCCCCACTTCGGGCTCTGTGCTGACAGCTCAGAGCCTGGAGCCTACTTCAGATTCTGTGTCTCCCCCTCTCTCTACCCCTCTCCTGCTCACACTCTGTGTCTCTCCATCCCTCAATAATAAATAAATGTTAAAAAATATGTAAAGCTCTAGAGACTATTAATGGAATTTAACATTTGCCTATTAACATTTACCTTATGGGCTTAATCAGTACATAGGGTGGATAGACTAAAAATAGAAAATATTAAAATGATTTTTCTTATGTTTTCAGAATTAACTATTAGCTTTGAGCATCAAATAATTCTTGATTCTTCTCTTTTTTTCATACTTTACACTTTTAGAATCCATTATCAAATCTGGTTTTCTCTACCCTCAGATTATATCCAGAATCTAACCACTTCCCATCACCTCTAACACTAACATCATGGCCCAAGTTACCATCATACCTCACCTATATTTTTACAGCAGTTTCCTAAATTCCTACTGGCCATAAGACAGTTAGCATCTTCATACTCTGCCTGGTCATAAGACAGTTAGATTATGTCACATATCCTAAGCCTCCAATGACTTTCTCTCACTTAAAATGAAAACCAAAGTCCTTCCAGTGGTCTTTGTGCTGTCCATGATCTGGACCTTTTTTTCTGACCTCATCTCCTAATGATCTTCCCTGTCTACTGTACTTTATCCACACTCTCCTCTTTACTGCTCCTAAAGTACATCAAGCATGCTTCTACCTCAGGACCTTTGCACTTGCTATTCCCTCAGCCCAACACATCCTTCCTTAAGATCGATATTGTTGACTACCATCTTTCCTTCAGTCTCTGTTTACATGTCACCCTACTAGAGAAGCCTTTTCTGATCACCTGTATAAAATGACAAACCTTCCTCCTCCTACTCCCCCACCCCACTTCCCGTCCTCTACTTTTCTTATTTCTACTTTGCCCTTAACATCATCAGATAGAACATATTTAGTTTTTTGTTTATATTGTCTACTTCCTACACATACCTAAGGTCAATTTGAAGAAAGCAAGGATTTTGTGTATTTTATTCTTGCTATATTCTTAATACTTAGTTGAGTGCCTAGAACATGGTAGGTGTTCAATAAATATTTGTCTAACCAACCAGAGAGTAAGATGTGGAGATGTAAGCCTGAATATTAGGAAATAATCACTCAACAGACTTCTGTTATGCTCAACATTGCTATCTGCCCAGGTACAGACTGTTCTCAGACCCTGAGTATTGCTGGGCCACATGAAAATGTGCAGATCGGTTGCATGTTTGGCCTTCTTCACTCAAACTCTGCAAGGAGACTTTAGTATGATTGCTGGTAATATGTCCATCCTGACATTTGTAGTGGGTATTTGTTGATTGATGATCTACTTTTGTTTATGAGTTTCCAGTAGAGGAGAAGGCAGCACAACTCTGGGTGGTTAGCCAACAAGTGAAACATTTCCTGTGTCATGTTGCTTCATATTTGAAAAGAACAGTGTGAAAACAAAAAAAGTGTTATATATAAGACGGTTTTGATTAAAGAATAACCTTATTTTTAAAATAATAATCTTATGGCTTTTTTAATGCAGTACATTTCTCAATTTTATCTGACAGTTCATCAGATAATTAAAAACGACACATATTGCTAAAAACACCACTGTGGGTTATCATTCATTTATGTTCTTTACCCATGAACCATGGACCAACAAAAACTGTGTTTGAGTTTGGCCTTATTTAGTCTGCTAACCTATAATCAGGAACTAATGAAAAATAAAATCTGAATATGGGTTGCCAGAATGTAGAGAAGCACTGGCTTCTATAATCAACACCTTCATGTTCCTGAAAATGGAGATTGGCAGTATCCCATCATTGGATGTCCCTGAAATATTATGGTAACAGAATTCATAGTGCAATTTCACATCATTTTTCCCAAAACAATTATAGCATTTCTAGTTGTTTTTTTTTATTTCACACTATTTTTAAACACTTTAATAGGTACTGAATTTTAATTCTAGCTTAAAAGTAAATGCCCACACTTCTAAGAATAGAGAAAAAATACAGTTCCTTTCATGTTGACTTTCCTATTTATTATGACCCATGAACTTGTAGCTTGATTTGTATGTTCTTTTCTTTTTTTAAAAAAATTTTTTTTCAACTTTTTTTTTATTTATTTTTGGGACAGAGAGAGACAGAGCATGAACGGGCGAGGGGCAGAGAGAGAGGGAGACACAGAATCGGAAACAGGCTCCAGGCTCCGAGCCATCAGCCCAGAGCCCGACGCGGGGCTCGAACTCACGGACCGCGAGATCGTGACCTGGCTTGAAGCCGGACGCTTAACCGACTGCGCCACCCAGGCGCCCCTGTTCTTTTCTTTTTTAAGTTTATTTATTTATTTTGAGGGGGTGGGGAGGGCAGAGAGAGAGAATCCCAAGCAGGCTCCGCACTACCAGTGCATAGCCTGATGCAGGGCTCAAACTCACAAACCATGAGATCATGACCTAAGCCAAAATTGGACACTTAACTGACTGAGCCACCCAGGTGCCCCTATGTGATCTCTTTTTAAGAGGGTTTTGTTGTATATGAAAACTTATCTGATTAGAGTGCTCATTTAAGAAATTACTTAAAAGAGTTGTGTGTAGTTTTTTAAGTAAACTTTTTTGAAGTATTACATACTACAGATCATAAGTGTATGGCTTCATGAATTTAAGAGTTGTGATTTTTCTCAACTACATTTCAGACACTAATATCTGGAGCTGTAGTAGAACAACTTGACTTCCTACGAATCAGTGACACAGAAGAGTAAGTCCTTTTGGGTTTTTATTAGAAAAGCGGGAAATTAGAATTAGAAATACAGGAAACCTGAAACTTTTTCTTTTAATTTCTAGGCTTCCAGAATTTAAGAGTTTTGAGGAACTAGAACTTCCCAAACATTCAAAAGTCAAACGACAAAGCAGTACCCCCAGTACTCCTGAACTAGAACAGCAACCAGATGTCGCCATTACCGAATGGAAGAACAAGCCCACCCATGAAATTCTTCAAAAACTGAATGTGAGGAAGATGTATTTCCCACATGGCTCTGAGTGAGGTTGGCAGGCAGGAATTCTCAGGGGCAAGCCATCTTTCTTTTGTCCTCTCAGAGAAGGTAGATAAATGTGCCTGGGTAGATGGCCTCTCTATATTAGGGGTAGTAATGAGAGAGATTGTTCTCATTGTTAAGACATTAGCATGGATGTCTTAAACATGCTTAAGGAGTAGGGATAAATTGGGTTGCCTTGGGTATGAAGGTATTGTATGAGCCATTAAAGAAGTTATGTCAGGAATAATTCCCTTTGGGATCTCCAGACTTCTCTTTTAGTACACTTCCCTTCTTTTTCCCAACTTAGATCTCCTCTCCTGCCCTAGTGTTTAGGTCTTAATGTTTGCTGTAAGTCTCTCCAGTCACTGTGGAAAGCAATCCTATGACCACATCCATGTGAATATTATGTTACCAACTTAATTTTTACCTTCCCTAAGATTATTTGCATTTTATTTTATTTATTTATTTTTTTAATTTTTTTTTTCAACGTTTATTTATTTTTGGGACAGAGAGAGACAGAGCATGAACGGGGGAGGGGCAGAGAGAGAGGGAGACACAGAATCGGAAACAGGCTCCAGGCTCTGAGCCATCAGCCCAGAGCCTGACACGGGGCTCGAACTCACGGACCGCGAGATCGTGACCTGGCTGAAGTCGGACGCTTAACCGACTGCACCACCCAGGCGCCCCCGATTATTTGCATTTTAAAAGAGGTAGTGCGAGAGTGGAGTACAGTAGTTATTCGAGGAAATGAAATTCTAATGATAGAACTAAAATACTATGACATCTTGTTGGGCTATACCACAAATTTGAGCATGTAGGTTAAATATATATCTTTCCAGACATTATTAGTCCTTGTTATTGATTGACATTATCTATAGATCTCCATTACCATGAGTATGATATGGTAGGCATAAAACACATAGCATGGTGTCATAATACATATAAAGCACTCTATATATGTCGTCTTCTTTTATCCATCTCCTCATAATAGGTTGATAGCAACATGGTCTCTCACTTATGAATAAGCAATGTACAAAACGGAATGGTTGAATGGCATGGCCAAATTTCTCAGAGAGTGACAGAATCAAGTATTAATCAAGTATTAGTGCTTGTAGACATTTTCTATCCCTTGCTTATCTTATTTACTGGAAAATTTGATTATTAAATACTACCACATGAGGAAGCCAACTTGTCTACTCTCTGTCTCCAAGACACCTTAGATAAATAGTTGTGTAATGTCATCTGATGCTTGGTAATATATCAGTAACAATTGATCTGGCAGATCTGGCAGATCAGTAACAATTCCATGGCAGATTTCCTCTCTGCATCATGTGGTTACATTTCTGTGGTAAATTTTGTACCCATTTTATTCCAGTTACTCACAGTGATTTGTATTTTTAGGACTGCAGTTGTCTGGCTAGCCAAGTCATCCTGCTGGGTATACTGCTCAAAAGAGAAGGCCCCAACTTCATCACCAAGGAAGGTAAATATACATGCCTAACAGAAAATTTTTAAATAATGAGATCTCTCTATTCTTGGGTATGTATCAAATATACCTTTTGAATAGATACTAAAATGTTATGTTATTTTATCCTCCATTAAATGCTTTTTTTTAACCTTTAAATGGAAAATGTTTATTCATACCCCCTAGAGTAGAATAGACTGATGTATGAACTCCTAAATTGCTTTCATGCAGTGATGCTTGATTGTTTCTCTGATTGTCTAAATGGTGTTAGGGCCTCATTCTGCCTGTGACTGTTAACCTTTGATGACTTCTTTCATAGTTGTTTATTGACAGTTTCTGTTTCCAGTTTTAGTTTCTGTTTGTTTTTAAGAATAATATTGAATCATTAAAGCTATAAAAATTAGCTCCTTCATGGTCTGCAGCAGCCATTTGAAATGGAACATGATATTTAATAGAACTGTGCTCTAAACATTGTTAACAAAAATAAATCATTTCTAATCATGTCCATTCTGCATTAAGGATGTAACCCAATTATCCCTGAAACCCACACTTGTATGTTGAGTCACTCTAAGGGAGTCTTGAATTCTATATCATGATCTGCTTCTGTCATTTTATTATATAGAATAATATAGAATACATTCCAAGATACTCAAAGTTTTTGGCTCATCTGAAAATCCTCTGTTAAAGGGGCATGTTGATTTGGTTAGGATTAGAAACTGAGTCAGTGTTCTGAACAACAATGTAATTAATAAGACTTATAGTTTTGGTAGTAAACAAACATAATTGTGTATTCAGATAAGGTCTACTTAGTTTTTACATTATTGTAGCTAAGAGATAAACTTCTTAAATAGTATATATGTCAACTGAATAGTCCTAATTTTCTTAACTGAGTAAAGGCAGAAAAACTTTCAACAAATTTCAGACAGAAGACTTCATGTTTTTAATTAGTCTTGAAACTATAAGCAGAATCCCAGTTATATTGAGGACATTGATTGAAATTCATACTTTAACTAAAACAATAGGATTTTTAAAAGGCAAACATTTTATTAGGAAACTAGAATTCAGAATGGCTATTTTAGTAGTGCTTTAAAATAAAACAAAGTTTATATAAAATTGTTTATAATGAAAATGCTGAGAGAATTATTTTTTAAACTATTTTTATAAGCAGGAATAATACTCATATTTTGCTTAGATATTTGAAAGATTGAGTTTTAAATCTATAAAATCTTTTACACTGAAAATCATAAGCATCTACAGAATCTGAATATAATTTTATCCAATTTGTTATAAAGCTATAAAAAATATATTCATGGTAAAATGATAAAGATCTTGTTCTCTATCCTTGTTTTCTTTTTGCTACTCTCTCCTGTCACCATGATTAATTTATTGTTGACAAGCCAGTCATGAGGCCAGACCACATGTAAATTGCCAAAGAATGAAGTCCAGTGGTGTCTTTTGGACTAGTATATATTGGAAGGATCATACACATAACAGAGTCTCTATAAAAGTTTTCTGAAACACATAAATGAAGAATCATATATATTCAGAGTCTATAGTATTTGTGCAATTTTCTGCATTCTGTTTATTTTCTTTAGTAAATTAAAATAACTTATTTTTAATTGTTAAAAATTTAGATTGCATATTAATTAAGAAGACAATAAATTTCAAGAAATAAAGTACTCACCAAAATCATATACTCAAAGTAAATACTAACAAGTGCTGGGACATTCACACTATATATTTGGGTTACATATTTAAATATGTCAAGTAGTTCAGAATACTAATGGATGTGCATGTATTAACTCTAGTGGAATAAAAATGAAATTCAAGAGTAATATTTTTAAGGAGAATAAATGTTATGCATTTAATTAAAAGGTTTTTTTTTTCAACAAAGACTTTATTATCTAATGTCTAGGAACCGTTTCTGATCACATTGAGAGAGTCTATAGAAGAGCTGGCAGCAAAAAGCTTTGGTTCGTATTAGTGTCCTTGTCATTATATTTTATTTTTGGTGTTGTCATGTTTAAAGGCATAAAGGTAATAGACCAATCCTAAAGATGGTTATTTATCCAAATTTTTACCTTTGTTAATTTTAGAGAGAAAAAGAGTGTGAGCGAGGGAGAGGGGCACAGGGAGAGAGAGAAACCTAAGCAGGCTCCACGCTGAGTGCAGAGCCCAACGTGGGGCTTGATCCCACGACCCTGAGATCATCACCTGAGCCGAAATCAAGAGTCAGACATTCAATTGACTGAGCCACCCAGGCGCCCCAAATTTTTACTTTTAAACTCCAAGGTTATGGCCATGATTCTGTCTACTTTCTAAGGACCTGCCTACATTCCATTGTATCATGGCTCTCCCAAGATATTAAAAATAATGTCTGGGAATAAAGACCTCCATAGGAATAGAAACTAGAGAGCATATTCACTGGAGTGATATGCCAATGAGTCTTTCCTACACCACACCTGCTCTGTCCCAGCAATGTGCTTTAGGTTCTACTTTGTATTCAGGAAATCTATTCTGTGATCATAGAAGGAAGGCCATGAAAAGAGACCAATGGTTCATTTAATCATAAGCAAAAATAATAGAAGGCTGTTCTCTTACCACTTAAGTTAGAATGAATCCCAGTGATTACAGTTGCTTCATGTAAAATAACTAATATGTTCTGCAAAAGTAGTCTCCCAGGGACTGAAAAAAAAATTAGGTAAGTTGAGATAAAATTGTTTCAATTCACAGTGGGGGTAGGTATGCCTAAATGCATAGCCCTCTGTATTTGGAAGCAATTGTAGCCATTTTACTAGAAGAATCTAACATTTTGAAAGTAAGAGTACATGTATTTTTTAAAGAACCCATTATTATCTCATTTTGAAAAAAAAAAAAAGATCTCAAGCAATGTGATAAGAAACTCTCATAACCTCAATAAGCCTCAAATTTCTAATCGCTAAGGGGATTTGACGAAACAATTTCTTAGCAGTATTTCAACTCTATGATTTATAGCAAATATATTATTCCAACCCAGAAGAAATAAGATAATAATCCTCTCACTAAATCTCAAATTTTCACTGTAAATTCTCAGCACAGTAAGGCATATAAGCCAATAGATGTTTCTTTAAGCCAGTAAGTTTCAAATGTGGTCTATAGTCTTATTTTTTGCTAAGCAGACTTGTTTTTGCTTTATGTTATTATACTTGGATTGTAGATAAAGCATTAACTAGCACATATTTAGAGTGCTGTTATGTTTAAAAGAACAAATGCCTGTAAGTTTATTTACTGTATTTTCCCTTTTATGGCTTTCCACTGACACATCCAGGTTGGCGGTACGCTATGGGGCTGCCTTTACCCAGAAATTTTCTTCCTCTATAGCCCCACACATTACTACTTTTCTGGTACATGGGAAACAGGTAACACACACAGAATGTGGAAAAACTCAAGCTGCTTGAAACGTGTGGGCTTATTTGCATTCTGAGGGTTAAGTATGTCTTTTGGTCTTCAAGTGTGTGGGCGAAAGCTTCTCTAAAAGTAGGAAGTGTTTGTTTCACTAACTTTATCAGTTATTGACTTAATTTTCTACTCATCCATCTATGTTGAGATTAAAGAATATAAATGCTTTTTATAGGACAGCATCCATGGATATCCTGAAATACAGGAAAACAGTTTTAAACCTGTATTTTCATTTTATTTTTTTCATCTAGAAGTTCCACATGAATTTTACTTTTTTTTTTTTAATTTTTTTTCAACGTTTTTATTTATTTTTGGGACAGAGAGAGACAGAGCATGAACGGGGGAGGGGCAGAGAGAGAGGGAGACACAGAATCGGAAGCAGGCTCCAGGCTCGAGCCATCAGCCCAGAGCCTGACGCGGGGCTCAAACTCACGGACCGCGAGATCGTGACCTGGCTGAAGCCGGACGCTTAACCGACTGCGCCACCCAGGCGCCCCATGAATTTTACTTTTGAGGGAAAAAATGTCTTATATATTGCATGTGCCATGCATTAAAAAAATCTGTTCTCTCTACAGTCTGAGACTTTTCCAGAAATGTAAAAATAGCAGTGTGAATTCCGTCCTCCAACATTCTGGCTTTATCAGGAAAAAAATGCTGGTATTTCATTGTGTCACTTCCTAAAATTGAGTACTAAGAGAGTCCCCAATCCAGGGATTTGGTTATCTAGGCACCAAAAGAAACATGATTTAAAGTGGTTATAGGAATAGATGACATTTACCAGTGACATACTTAATAATGAATTTTTTAATGCAAAGTCAGAATACTCACTTAATTCCTCCTCCTACTCCTCATCAAAGGCATGGTTAGGCCCCCTTTTTCTTTTTTTTTAAATTGATAATGGCATGAACAGTGCTGGTAACAGAGGTGAGGATGAGGAATCCCTCCCTAATTCTGGATGGTCTGCAGTCTGGGAGACTTCAGCTGTTAGGTCCAGGGTCGGCTAAGTATTTCCTCCAAATATTATGTGAGGACCTAACTGCACATTTTTCAGTCTCTTCCATCAGGGACCCCATCCATTCATCATCTTTTAGATTTGTCAACCTCTGGCGTGCTCTCTTCTTTGCCCCCAGGTCGGTTGTGCGCTGTGCAGCAAGTCTTTTAAGTAAAGTAGTGGACAGCCTGGCCCCATCCATTACTAATGTTTTAGTGCAGGGAAAACAGGTAAGTATCTGATTTTCAGACTGTCACTTGGTCACAATCACAAGTTTCTGGATAGGACTCTTGCTTTTAAATCTAGCAAGCCTCAGTGTCCTAGGCCTCTCAACCATATTAACAATGGCTCAGGCATTTCTACAGAAGGCTCCTTCCCCAAGCAAAACCTGGTCTTAAAAATGCACAGTTACTAAGTAGACCACTCCTTTTTCCTGCTGTACCTTAGAGCTGTGATTTTCAGTTCCTGTGTTTAGATCAGTGAAGATGCTGACCCAGAAAATGGATTAATCCCTACTGAGGTACTCCAGACAGGTTTAGGATAGGCAGGGCAAAGACAGGTGAATAGTGAAGGGCACATTTTTCTTTCTACTCCACATGAGAGTCTTCTCACCCTTAGAAATGCACTGACTCCCCAGATCCTTAACCTTTTGAGCCACGTCTCCCTGTAGCTCCTCCACTCCCACAAGGGACAGCTCTCAGCAGCTCCTTCTCACAGAACCTTCGCAGAACCAGCAGCCCTTCTCTCCACTGGGTTCTCAAAACAGGCCTATGACACTTCTCACAATCTGCCCTGGATTCCAGTTCATTTCAATGTGTGTCTCTCTACCCCAGGGTAGGCTGTGAACCCCTGGAAGTCAGGGCCCAGGTCTGGTCCTGTCCCAGCATGGGGTCTGGCTTGGAGTAGGCACTTGATGCATGTGGCTTGAATTGAGCCTGTGCACGTGGGTATGCAGTGTGGAATGTGGCTGCTCATTTCTTGTTTTGTTTTCTATAAGCTCTAATTACCTGGCTGAACCACCATTTGGTTGGAATGAAAACCTGTTTGCTTTTTTTCTCTTCTTTGGGAATGTGTGTGCTTTATTGTGTTTTCCCGACAGTTAACCTAGGGGTATAATAAGCTTTAATAATATGAAATACTTGTAACCTTCTTTAATAGAATCAGCCCATTGCTTACATTTCAGGGCTCTTAATTCATTGAAATTATATCATCTTGACATCCAGCTTGAAATGTTAGAATAGTAAGTTATTTTATCCTGTAGCATTTAATAACAATGACAAAGCAATAATGCTAATTAAAACCCTTAAGAAAAAGTTAAATCACTTTCATGTATATTATTATCTCTATTTTCTCCAAATTATTAAGAGGTAGAATTTTCATCCTCATTTGTCAGCTACATAGACCAAGGTATAGGAAGTACGTTATCCAGTGCCCTTCCTCACCACGGTCCTCACCTCCAGCCATAGTGTCATACTGTTGCCCTGGACTGAACCACCTCTGAAAGAAAGTAAATGGGCTTTGGGAAGCTACTTTTCCTTGGATTTTAGGTCCCTGTAGTATATTTGAAAATACAGTTAATTCTACTGTCTATGAATAGATGAGAGGGTTTTGGAGGTCTTTGTCGTCTGCAAATGGCACCTGACACTTGGAGAAGGGTAGGTTAGTCATGTCCATTCTTTGCATTATATAGAGGGGCTTGCAGCTTGTGATCCTGAGACTCTGCTCCCCATATCCCAGAAGCCTTGGAACCTGTCCTGAGGCTGTGGCTGGACCATTGCCCATCAGACCATCACATGTCCCAGGGAAATAGTCACTTAAGAGCTGAGTAAGCCTGGGAGGCTGATAGTTCAGGTGCATGAAGTCCATTCACTGACTGCATCTTACCCCTTTACAAAAAAGAAATGAGAATGGAGCGTTCAAAGTTTGCATTCGCTGATTCATGAAATGCTGAAAGTTAATACTGTTTAAACAAAGCACTTTCAGATCACCTCAAGCTCTCCGGAATGAAATAGTGGTTTAGTCATCAATGCTTCCAGAGGCAGTAATGTGCCTTCTATTTGTTTTCTTCTTTACACACTGACATTTTAATAAAAGTAATCGCACTTGGACTAACTGGTTGGTACCACTTGTGATATAATAAACCAGCAGTTCTCAGTTTTCACTCCATCACAGAGTTGAGGCAAAAGACCCCATGTTCTGCTCTCTCCCCTCATCTCTGAAAACACAAGGGCCCTTTGATAAGCTCTTCATTTTCCTGCCTCTTATAATCGTGCACTGTCCATGGAAGAGAGAAGGAGAAGGGTAATGAGGGGGAAGGCAGACTCTTCTGGGAGACAATATGCCAAGGAGAGAGGAGAGAGAGAAACCCAGTATTCCTCTTGCCAGCTTCAGCAGCACTCTCTGCTTTGAGTATTTGTTGTCATTTCCCTCTGTGCTTTCTCATTTCCTAGGCCTGTGGGCAGCCTCATTTATCCCTCTCCACAGGTGAGAGATACATCAACAAGTATTTTAATACTCACTAGGTGCCTAACACTATGCCAAGAAAAGTGGGGGCTACACTAGAACCATATGACATTGCATCTGCCTTTGAAAAGGTTATAGTGGCGTTAAAGAGCAAAAGTTCCACATGAGAAGCTATAAAAGAAGTGAAAAATATACTCTCAAATACTAAATTGTATAGACTGTGCAGTAAAGTAAAACTATCCAATGTATTTTGGTTTCTCTGGGGAGTTTCTAGTACTAAAGTCATTCAGAATAATTTTCTCTTAATAGTTATTTATATTCCTTCCCTGCTTTTATCCACTCACCTTCACTCCCCTAACTGGGACCCTTACCTGCCCTCATATTTTAGAACAGACTGTGAACCATCATGAACTCCAGTGGGAGTCACGCTTTGAAAGCCATTTTAATAAATAGCAGGAACAGTTATTCTACCTAATTCCCTAGCTCGCATAGAGTAATTTCACCCTGCCAGTCATCCTGAGCCTTGATTTTTTTTCTTTTATCTTTTAGTAGCTAGGAAGTTTTTGCAATAAAATTCTGCCACTTATAGGTAACTCTGGGTGCCTTTGGGCATGAAGAAGAGGTTATCTCTAATCCTTTGTCTCCAAGAGTGATTAAGAACATCATCTATTACAAGTGTAATACCCATGATGAGAGGGAGGCGGTCATTCAGCAAGAACTGGTCATCCATATTGGCTGGATCATCTCCAATAACCCTGAGTTATTCAGTGGCATGCTGAAAATACGAATTGGGTGAGTAAAGTGCTTTGTGTTTGCGTAAACAGAATTGTTCAAGGTGTCCTCCAACAGACTTGGCCTACCCCAGGCCTGATGCGTATCTAGGAAAGCACATCTTTCTCTGAAGTAATAGAGGCAACATCTGGTGGTTTGAAGAAATAAATACATAGGAACTGAAAGAATCTTCCTGTTTTTTTAACTCCCATGTTAGACATAATGACGTAACTGTTCTCTGGAAAATCAAGCTCCAGGGATTTAAACAGCTACATCATGTTTTAAAAAGAAAACAACAACAAAACATAAGCATAATACTTGTAAAACTTTCTATAAATAAAATGGATAAGGCTTAAGAGAAGAATGATTTTCAGTAAAATTGGGTGTGAGGAAGATATACACTCAGGTAAAATTTTTGTTCTTTTGACAATATTCTGCTGCATCCATTTTCTACCAGAATCTAATTTTTAATTATTAAAATCATAAATGTTCTGTTTGGAGGAGAAATTAAAAGTAAGGATCTGACAACCTTGAATCCTCTTAATCAAGAATTTTATGAGGCAGTGCGGTAGGGCCAGTTGACGAGGCTTCAGCATTCAGAATTGAGTGTGGGTCCTGGCCACCACTTACCACTTTAGTGACCTGAGATAAATGATGCTGAGCCTCTCTAGCCTCACTTTCATACCAGGCTCATTGTTTTATGTGAGATGAAATGAGAGAATATGTTTTAAAACACTACCACAACCAAATAAAGTATAAATGCTTTTATTTAACATATTTTTATTGTAACATACATGAATATATTGTAATTGTAAGAATCAAACAATACTGCACATATAGAGTAATCTAATATATGGCCAATTGAGGGATGTTCTTTAAGTGTTTAAAAAGAATATATAGTCTGTCAGACACAAATATATGTGAGTGTGTGTGAGTATGAATAAGTGTATCACTTCCTAATTATATAAATGTATCGTTAGTATCTTTACTATTTCTATCCTACTTGATTTTTGGTGAAACATATTAATTTCTCATTTTAGTTATGGATTTATCTTCTCCTTGCATTTTTATTAGTTTTGTTTTGTATGTTTTAAAGGGTTTTTTTTTGTTTGTTTGTGGGATTTTATAATTTTAAAAATATATCTTCCCTTGTGCCATTTATTTTCTACTTGAATTCTTTTAAAAATATTTTAATTTCAAACATCTACAAAAGTATAGAGACTAGTAATAAAATCTTATGTGCCCATACTTTTACTCAGTTTCAACAATATCATCCTATGCCCTACCTATGACCCACCCTACCAACACCCCCTCTAGGTTAAAACAAATCCATCATACCATTCAATCTGTAAATACTTGAGTGTGCATAACAAATTATTTTTTGACTGATATTACTGCCATACCTGCTTTCTTTTTCTGTCATTATTAGCTTAGTATACTGTCTTCTGTCTTTTTACCTTTAATGTTCTTTTTTCATTTAGTATAGATATATCTTTTATATTCAGGATTTATGCTGTATTTATTTCTAATTCAATCTTAGATTATCTTTTCATTTGTGCCTTTCATTTCATTTCATTTGTGCCATTTCTTCTCTATTTTGACTTACTCATTCCTACTATTTTTTTTTCTGTTTACCATTACAACTAAGGTTTTAGTTTTGCACATGAGTATGAAGCACTTTATGAGAAATGATTACCTAGTTTTTCCTTCAAAAAATTACATATAAAAAAACTAGTTGCTTATTTGGCAGGATCTGCCTACCTCTTGTTTCAACAATTCTCATTCTAGGAATTTAGACCTGTTTTACAGGACTCTTCATTCCAACAGTGTTTGAAAGAGTGAAACATTGGGAACAAGCTGCATATCCATCACTAGCAAATTGTTTAAATAAATTGTGATAGCCATGTAATAAAATGCCGTGCAGCCATTACAAGTAACAAGAGAAAGCCTATTCTGACATTTATAAATGTCCAAGATAAATTAAGTGAAACAGTAAGTTGCAAATGTATTGTTCCATTTTTTAATAAAAGAGAAATAATAATACTGCACATATATGTATATATGGGGAAATATCTGAAAAATGGAAATAAAATTAGTGTCTGTTATATTCTCTAGATTTCTACTTTTAAGTTATATTTTTCAGTTTTATTTGAAGTTTTTTATTTGAGATTATTATTTTTAAACTTTTTGCCTGATTTCAGTTATAACATATTTCAGGTGAATTTCCCAATCTTTGGTCCCCTTTCTTTTGATATCAAGAAGTGAGTTTACTCAGCATAGAACTTGACCTTAATTTTTATCTCTTAAAATTGTTCTTTTCAAAGATTTAGAGGTATTACAAATAAATTATAAAGACTTTGAGTCATACCCTGATTTGTTCGGTGTGTTTGCTCTAGTATTTTTAACTCCAACCTCTTGACTACATATAAGGATACAGAAATGAGTCTTTCATGTATGTTGTCTGTGTGTTGTCGGTAAATGAAAGGAAATGTGATTCTCTGTATCCATACAAGGTATTAAAAGTACTCTATTGTCCCAGACTCAGGCATTGCTCTGAAGCTGAGAAGCAAAGGTTATAACTCTTCCAAAGCACATTCTTTGTAATAAATGTTCTATTCAGGAAAGCCTCTTTAAGTGATAGTCATCCTGGCAGAGGTCTAAACAAAGCCTTGGAGTAAAAGTTAACGGTTTCCCAAGGTTTTACTTCCAGTGCTGTGTTTTTCAGCCTTTAGTGCTTTTCCTTTACTGCTTATTCAGCATTTTAGGCTAATTTATTTTCTTCCAAAAACCCATTGGAATTTCCTTTCTTGAATTCAAATCTGACCTGAAGCTTCTTTCTCTTCATGGAAATGAAATATGTTTAATTTATTCTAAAAATAGTCTTCTTCCTGGTTTTGTTTTTGTTTTTGTTTGTTTTTGGGTTTTTTTGGTATCTGCTACTCTATATGTTTAGTGCCTTCCATGAGAAATAACATACTCTTTTTTCCTTAAACTGTGTCACCCAAAATAAAAATGTCAGGACAGCAGCATGTGACTTAGTATTTAATGATAGCAGAAAACCTCCTAATGAAGATTTGCCATGAAACTTTAATTATTCATTGTCCTGAAACTCATCCTGGAATTAATTATGGCATTATATTTCCATTTTGAGTATTAATAGTGTCCCTGCCTAACTCATTAATGTGTATTTCCCTCTCACGTGGGACTCACAGGGTCAGCCCTAAATACTGGTACATTTTCAGTTGGAGAGAAGTCTGTTTTTTCAAAAACGTATAATTTATTTGAGAAATTTACTTCTGCTGAGGATTTGGACCACATCTTATCTTCCTGTATGTATCAGGTCTAGCTCAGAGGTCTAGCTCAATAAAATTTGAGCATTGTTTAATATATAGGTTATAAGCAGATTCAGATAACAGATTCAGATAGACAGTGATGGGGATTTTAGGAAAAATAAAAGATAGCATATCTCTGTGCTTATTAGATAAAGAAAAAAGGACTCTTTTACTTTTGATAAATACCCTTGATTTGTACAACTTGTGTCCTTCAGGATATTACCAAGTTAAATAGGGCTTTGTTAAATGAAAATGCAGTCATACATGTAGAAGGTAGGATATAGCACTTTTCACCATCATTTATTAGTTGAGTGGTACAGTTAATCACATCAGAGTATGGTATGAGTTGCCTTATAATGGTACCTCTCTAAACAGCATTCCCAATAAGGATCTAAGGGGACACCCATATAAATAACAAACATGTGGTTAGTGCACTCAGAAGTTCACTGTGATAAACTATTTCCTCCTCTTCTTCCAACATAACCACAGAAATTATTTATTGAATGCCTATTATATACTACACAATATGCTAAAATACTCACATATATTATCTGATTAATCCATTCAACAAGTTTGAGGCAGGCACTAGTACCATTTTAAAATCAACAAACCGGGATTCAGAGCTTAGATAACCTGTCTTAGTCAAACCAGTATGTCAAAGTGAGATTTATACCCAGATCTGCCTGACACCAAAGTTCTTGTTCTTTGATCTTAAGTACTTCGTGTGTGCTTTCACTTATGTATACTGTTGCTGTTTTCTCAGGAAACAGGCGTTGATGTTTTTCTAAAACCTTATGGCCTTTATGGTGTCTTCCACATGATTTCCACTTATGACCCATTTTGTGTCCAAGTATTCATGTAGCAATTATGATGTACTTTGGCTCCGGATGGTATTTGTCTTTTGTTTATCACTCCTCTAATTTGGCATCAGTACAGTTTAGCATTGTACAATGCGAGGCACACCAAAAAGCCTGAATAGTTAGAAGTTAATATGAGAAATGGGATTTTGCCCCTTTATTCATCATGAGACCAAACAAATGGGGATGATTTGGAATTGATTCTAAATTAGCCCTTTGTACACTGTAAGAAATGCATTAAGATGCAATGAAAATTTAGCAAAGTAACTTGCCCATGGTTACAAGACCATGAACCAGGAATTGAACCTAGAGTGAATGTCTCCAGTGTTCATGTTTCCCCATCCCCTATTCCAGCTTTCTTGTCTATAAAATAAGGAAGCTATCCCTGCTTTGGCTTCCTCAGTGGATTGTGGGGATTTGGGGTAAGCAATGTGAAAATGTTTTGCAAAGCTTCAACATTATTTCTGTGACATTGAGTAATTTGAGGTCCTCTATCATGTGGCTTTTGGAGAACAGGTGACTCTAGGGATATCTTTATACATGCCATAAATCCCAAGAAGGAACCTCTCACATCCAACACACATTCATATTCTCTCTCTCTCTCTCTCTCTCTCATATCTTCCAGTCCTAGGCTTGCAAAGACCCTCTGATCCCACAAGATACATTCACCCTCAAGGTATCCCTTTCTGCCATGGTTGTTTCTCCTTGAGAACCCAGTGCAAATGATCCCCAAGCATTAAGTCAACCTTAAGTCAAAATCCCTTTTGGATTCTCTGCTGCCATCTGACATGGTCTCACCCCTCCATCACTTGATCTTCCCTCATGAAATATTTGGCAAACACCTGTGCCCATAGTGCTCTTCTACCACATTGACAGAAAGGTCTTGGAACCTTGTTTGTATTCTAGGGATGTAGACAACATTAGAGCAGCACAGTTATCCTGTCTGTGGAGCTTTTCATAGTGTCCCTCTGAAAGATCTTTTTGTATCTTTTTAATATCTTTTTATTGCATTTTATCCTAATCAGTTTTACTCAGACCTCAGCTCCCTTAAGTGAATGGCTTCCTTGCGTGTTAGTTTACTACCAGCAGCAAACACATGTTTCTTTACAAGAATTTACCTTGAATTAGTTCCTGGAAGGTTTTAGTTTGCTTAATGATGAGCAAATTATTTATTTTTAGGGTCCTTGAATGTCAAGTTTCTTATAAACTGTTGAACTTGTTGCTCCTCTAAGTCACCCGTTTGTGTATTATCGTGATTGCAGCATGATTTTAAAAAAAAGGGGGTAGTGTTATAGAAAACATTCTTTGTTTTACTTCCTTAGTTAATTAAAGCGTTTCAGACTCATTCACATAAAAATTTTTACTATTGTTTCTCTTATTGATTATGAATAAAGAGATTGATAGTTCAGTTAGCTTTTAACACCATATTCTTCCCAAGATGCCAACACTCACTAGGCTGAATGGACATAAGATATAAGGACATTTGTCTTAGTCACAGCACACATACCTGGAACTCCTCAGCCCTATGTATACTTTTATCTCTCTGTTTTAACCTTTCTCTCTGAGGTTTTGGGTTTTTTTTTAATTTATTTATTTACATCACCCACTGCCTCAGTTGCTTTAAACCAGTATTTCTTTTCTCTTTTTTCCAAGGTTAATCCTGCCAGTGCGATTTCTCAACATTACTGCGATAGGCACTCCTGTGAACAAAATTAACCTGCTCACAGGAACGGTATTCTAGTCTGATAATGATTTGATTTGCTGTCTCATTATTGATTTGTGCTCCAGCTTTCATGTTGAAATAGATCAAGTTCCTGACAGGCCCATTACTGTAAAGACCTCCAATCAACTGCTTTCTGCTCTAGGTCTGTCAATCAGGCTTTAGTGGGAGATAACCCCTGAGGATATATGTTATCAAGCCTTTTTCATCTCTGCTTTTCATACTGCCAGGACATCCTCTGTAAGTAATTATGATTTAGGCATGTCTTGTCTTCTGATGCCCACAACTGAGTTTGTAGATCATACATGTGGTGCTTAGAGAAGGCCGTTGATGTCATAGGTACTAGACTGTAACATTGCTTGTGCAGTAAAGGAAAGAGGAGGTAATTAGAGCTCTGAGTTCATTAGCATGGCTTGATACTCATTCAGTGGTCTTTGTTTTTGACATTTGATATGAGGTGAGGAAGTGAGATGATGGAGCTCCCCTACCTCTATTCTGATTATTTCAGGGGTAGAGTGAGTGAGTCATTGTTCTCCAGCTTCTATAGGAAGCTCAGTTTGCCTTATGAAATCATCACTCTCTCTGTATTAATATGAATCAAACAGAAAAGTCCCTTCCTGCAATTTTCCCATCTCCTCTTATATGGCTTAGTAAATGCTTGCAGAGAGTTATTCATTCACTTGTTTAACAGCAAACTTGGCAAACACTGAGTATCTTCAAATAGGCTTAAAATGATTATTTTTAAAATTGTTTCTGGCTATGAATTAGTTATATTCTTTATGGCATGTGTTCAAAAAATGTCAGCTGTCCTGGTTTACCAATGATGTCAGATTTCCATATACTTCATTGTATATTTCACTCCTTGATTGGGGCATGTTGGAAAGAAAAATACAAACACATATACAATATGCTTACTAACCTCACAACAAGAGAGTTTTTAGAAGGATAAGGTTATCCCTAGGACTATATAGGAATACTATTCCACCTTTTCATAGTTTTCCAGCAGCGCTGAAGAATTCATTATTCTCAAATCAAACCTTGATACATATGAAGGTTGATCTGGTCAGTCGTGTGTATCTGCCACTTTCTCATTTGCTTATTGGCAAGTAAAGCATGTCCCTTGTTCTTTAGACAGACTGAATTTATAAGGATGTGGTCCAAGGACAACCTTCATTTTTTTGAACTTCCACATTTGCTTGCTTGCTTGCTTGCTTGCTTTCCCCATCTTGCATTAAGTGATTTTACATTAGAATTGTCACATCAGATTTGATGACTTTGTTAGTGGGAATGAGGGTAAGAAGTGAGACATTCTCATGCAAAGGAATTGATGCTTGTATTAGTAGTTCTAAAAATGGATTAAATGTCTTTGAATTTTTGCACTGTGTTACTCACTTGGTAATTTACTTTCTGTGTCTCTGACTGCTGTATAGTAGTTTATGTCTAAGACTTTTGCTATGTTTTAGTCCTTTGAATAATTCCAAGCTAAAAAGATTAGTTTGGACAATATTTTTGAATGAATAAATGTATTTTAATAATCTGACAGATAAATTATATTCATTTGTGCTGGAATGAATGAAAGACAGTCACTTTGTTTCTTTGGTGAGTGTTGAGTGCAATGTTTTCTATAATTTGGCTCACAGAACTGCTGAGATTTTGTAAACAGAAGGAAGAAGCCTGAGGGAAATTTTTATATCTCCAACTATCTTTGTTTCTGGTACTAAATATTTTAAAAGGTAAATGTGATAAGTAATGTTCAGTTTTAATAACTCAAGTTTTGGAGGACTTTAGAATGATAGCATTTAAAAATTAAGTTACTTATTTTAGAAGAGGACACCTCCTTTTTTTGGTTTCATTTTTTTTAACAATTGTATTTATTTTTTATTTATTTTTTATTTAATATGAAATTTATTGTCAAATTGGTTTCCATACAACACCCAGTGCTCATCCCAACAGGTGCCCTCCTCAATACGCATCACCTATCCCCCCCTCCCTTCCACCCCCCATCAACCCTCAGTTTGTTCTCAGTTTGTAAGTCTCTTATGTTTTGGCTCCCTCCCTCTCTCAACTTTTTCTTTTTCCTTTCCCTCCCCATAGTCTTCTGTTAAGTTTCTCAGGATCCACATAAGAGTGAAAACATATGGTATCTGTGTTTCTCTGTATGACTTATTTCACTTAGCATAACACTCTCCAGTTCCATCCACGTTGCTACAAAAGGCCAGATTTCATTCTTTCTCATTGCCACATAGTATTCCATTGTGTATATAAACCACAATTTCTTTATCCATTCATCAGTTGATGGACATTTAGGCTCTTTCCAGAATTTGGCAATTGTTGAAAATGCTGCTATAAACACTGGGGTACAAGTGCCCCTATGCATCAGCACTCCTGCATCCCTTGGGTAAATTCCTAGCAGTGCTATTGCTGGGTCATAGGGTAGATCTAGTTTTAATGTTTTGAGGAACCTCCACACTGTTTTCCAGAGTGGCTGCACCAGTTTGCATTCCCACCAACAGTGCAAGAGGGTTCCCGTTTCTCCACATCCTCGCCAGCACCTATAGTCTCCTGATTTGTTCATTTTAGCCACTCTGACTGGTGTGAGGTGGTATCTGAGTGTGATTTTGATTTGTATTTCCCTGATGAGGAACGACGTTGAGCGTCTTTTCACGTGCCTGTTGGCCACTTCTTTGGAGAAGTGTCTGTTCATGTCTTCTGCCCATTTCTTCACTGGATTATTTGTTTTTCGGGTGTGGAGTTTGGTGAGCTCTTTATAGATTTTGGATACTACCCCTTTGTCTGATATGTCATTTGCAAATATCATTTCCCATTCCGTTAGTTGCTTTTAGTTTTGTTGATTGTTTCCTTTGGAGTGCAGAAGCTTTTTACCTTCATGAGGTCCCAGTAGTTCATTTTTGCTTTTAATCTCCTTGCCTTTGGGGATGTGTCAAGTAAGAAATTGCTGCGGCTGAGGTCAGAGAGGTTTTTTCCTGCTTTCTCCTCTAGGGTTTTGATGGTTTCCTGTCTCACATTCAGGAGAAGAGGACACCTCCTGAAGTTAAGTGGATATGGCTCTTGCTTAAGTAATTCTAAGACTTGAATTTAAAAGTTTTATTACTTGGGGCGCCTGGGTGGCGCAGTCGGTTAAGCGTCCGACTTCAGCCAGGTCACGATCTCGCGGTCCGTGAGTTCGAGCCCCGCGTCAGGCTCTGGGCTGATGGCTCAGAGCCTGGAGCCTGTTTCCGATTCTGTGTCTCCCTCTCTCTCTGCCCCTCCCCCGTTCATGCTCTGTCTCTCTCTGTCCCAAAAATAAATAAACGTTGAAAAAAAAAATTTTAAAGTTTTATTACCTTTCTCCAACCTGAGCCTCTCAGGAGTCAGATAAAAGGAGTTTGCTAACATTTTTTATGACTCTAATTTCAAAAGGTTTTTAACATACATTATCTCATTTTTTCTCAAAATAATTCCATAAAATTAGCTGAACAAGTAATAATAATGTTCCCATTTGAAAAATAATTTGTTAGTGGGGCACAGCTGGTGAGTGACAGAACTGGTATTTAATCCTGTCTTTATTGTTTTTGCTTTTCATTATAAAAATTTTTTAACGTTTAATAATAGAATAATTTGGTATAGTCCCATATGCCCTTTATTTAAAATGGACATAGGCAGTTGTTAGCAATTTACATTTGCTGTATTTGCTTCATCTTTTTTGGGGGAGGCGGGGGCTGTAGTTTATAAAGCAAATCCCAGACATTTTTGTTTTTACTCCTTAATATTTTAATAAGTATATGTCTCTTAAAAAGAACATTTTCTCAGTAATCACAATACCATTATCACACCTAACAAAATTAGCAGTAATTCCTTAATATCACCTAATATCCAGTTCTTATTCAGATTTCTCTAGTTGTCCCCATAATAACTTCAAAAAAAAAATCAGGATCCCAAACAAGGCACACACATGGCATTAGTTGTCTCTTAAATCACTTTGAATCTAGAACAAGATGTCCAAACCCCACTTTCTTTTCATGCCATTGACTAAAAGTCAGGTCTTTAGATTTTTAATTTGATTTTCTTTCTTTTATACTAAGTTGCCTCAAATGTAAATGTTAAATAAACAAAATGATAGAGGATAATTATAACCTATAAAATTAAAAACATAATTTTTATTTAAAGAGAGGTCCATGGAGCAGTTATTATCACTGAAATGTTGCTTTAATGGGTAATTTCATAAACAACTTTAACATCAAAGCATCCAAAGTAACTATATCCTTGTGGCTTTTATCCTGATATAACATTTTTACTAATACAGTTCATAATAATGAACAATCGAAGACATTCTAGTCTTTCGCAATAACATAGCTTTAGTCCAGCTTTTCTTTTCAACTGATTAGAGAAATATAAATCATACATCTTAATTCTGTCACACATTCTGTTGTTTTGTTTATTGTTTGCAAATGCTTTGTCATCTTTATTGTTCTTACCAATGAGCAACTACTAAATATTTATTATGTACTATCAATAGTAATAGTAATAATAATATATATTTTAAATTATTATGTTCCATCCTTGTGTATCTCTTATGCATCTCAGTGGTCTTCAACACATACTATGCAATTAACTGGTAGTCTAGTTAAATTCCTAACTTCCAAAAATGGCACCAACAAAGAATATGGGAGAGGGTAGAGAAAAGAGCTGAGAGTTGCTTCAGCAGAAGGCAGTGAGATTGGAGCAGTCACAGAGCAGGGATCCTTGTGGCCTGGCCCAGCAGGCAGGGATATATGCCTGGCTGATATCACCTGGACTCAACTGGGAGGGCTTCACGTTTTTCCTGTTTTTTCCTTCTGAGAGACATTAAAGGTATCCCATGAGGATGCATCACTGTTGTTTTGCAAAGCAGCCTTGGCAGAAAGAAGGACTTTTATCTTTTGATTATTTCCACCCAACTTTTTCATCTCTGTACCTGCAATAGCCTTGTGGGTTGTCTTTCAGAGAAGTGTATCAGGGGAAAGATAATGACATATTTGAGTGCAATAAGTTAGCCACTTTAAATCTTTACTGCTGTAACTAGACGTTTCTCCCAGTGGGTTGGCTACACAGTCCCCCTTTGGGAGACAAAGTAGCATGGGCAAATGAAGGCACATTCTTTCTAGCTGCTGAGTTGCACTGTCTCTGTTTGTTATTAAGTGTTCGCCGAAGGATTTAAGGATAAAGCATAGGAATCTGCTGTGTAAAACTAATTCCCTAGCTCTTCCTAATGGTGTGTAGAGTTCTGGTTCCCTCAGGCACAGTATTATTCCATGATTTTCTTTGGTTTGCATAACTAGTTTATCTGAGTTCTTTTCTCACAATACAGTAAATGAAAGAAATGAGATGAAACTGTATAAGTACTTATTAAAAGCATCTGGAATTAAAAAGTAAAATAACTTACATATAAAATAATTAAATGTTAGACCTTGGAAAATACAAGGCACACAAATAGTACTCCATAAATGCTTACCTAAGTAATTACATTAAAGCTTCTGCAATAAAAAAATATATATATATATTTTATGAACAACATTTAAATATCTATTAAAGGATACATTCTTTAAGAATAGGTACATGAACAGCATTTAAATATCTATATTTAAATAACTATAAAGAAGACTTTCTGAAATGTATTTGTTAAATAAAGTGTGTTCTCTAATATATTAGTATGATTGAGTTATAACTAACTGCGTCCATGTATTTCAAAGTCAGGTTCTTCTCTGTGCCCTCAAATCACAAGGGATTGACTGCAAAATAAAGGAAATAGGTGAAAGTGTCCTTCCTGGGAAAGAAACATTTCTATAATAGCATATCTCAGCCCATTTCTTAAAATGAATTGTTTTTATCCTATTTGTTTTTTGCATAGATCTAGTATAATGAAAATAATAGTGTAGCAGCTATTGTATACAGTATGCTTTAAGTACTTACCTATTTTCATGTTTACTACCTAACCACATATGCAAGAGCAGGCCTCTTTTTTAGGAATCTGATCATGTCACATAATCTTGATGGAAGTAATTATATCAGCAGTTTAGAAAATTCAGATGGCCTTTTCTTCATTCCCCTTTGAATGGGTCAGTGCTGTTAACAGGAGCATTGCCATGAGAAGCATGAGATGATTTTATTTCAAGAGTTATTGATTCATGCTTCTCCTCTTTTGTTCAGGTGGATCATCCATGCTATGGAGTATGAACTACAGATCCGTGGTGGAGACAAGCCAGCCAGAGACTTGTATCAGCTGTCACCTAGTGAAGTTAAACAGCTTCTGTTGGATATTCTTCAGCCTCAACAGAATGGAGGGTAATGAGAACCTTTTATTACCCATAGAACATTCTGGATTTACAGTAACATCATACTTGGATATATACACAAAATTAATAAGATAGTAATAAGAAATAAAATGCAACAGAGTATCAGAGATCACCTTACCTGGTAGACAGTGTACATAGAGATGCTAATTAAAATGTCTATCTTCAGTTGTGATTTTCTGTTGATTTTAATTTTGTATTTTTTTCAGGTATAGTTTATCAGTGTTTCTTAATTATTATTATTTTGTGCAAACTGTAATGCTCCATACCACTTTGCTCAGTTCCCTTTCTGAACCTTTGTAGCACTCACCATCTCCTCCCAACATTTTGGCATGAAGATTTGCGTTTGGTAACATTATTTAAATAAGTTGCCTGGGACTCTATCTCTCTAAATAGACTATAAACTTCTTCAAATGGGCTAAACCATTTGATAGACTTAACTTGTACTAAGCTTAGAATAAGAGCAAAACAAGTACTTATGCAATGTATTGAATTGAAGAACATTTTATTACAGAAAGAAGTTTAATATAATTATTTAGGCAAGCATTTATTAGCACTATTTGTGTGCCTGATATTTTCTAAGGTGGTATAGTTATATGCCTAGAAAACAAGTCTTCCATAAAAGCAGATTTGAGCAAATGGAGAGACATCTTTGTTCTTAGAGAGGCACACTCAACATTAAAAAGGTACCAGTTATAAATGTAATGCAATTCCAAAAAAAATTCCAACAAACAGTTTATGGAGTTAGACTAGTTAATACTAAACTTCATATGGAGAAACAAACATGCAAGAATAACCAGAGGACTTGCCCTAACAGGGAAACATACCATAGAGCCTCTGTGATAAAAACAGTGTGAAGCTGGCACATGAACGCATAAAGAGGCCAGCTGAACAGAATGGAAAGTCCAGAAATAGACCTAAACACATATGGAAATTTAACAGGTGATAAAGGTGATGTCTCATATTACTGGGTCAAGGATGGACTTTTTAAATAAATAGTGATGGAACAACTGGATAGCCATTTAGGAAAAGATAAAATCAAATCCATACTTTATATTATACACAAGAATAAACTCTAAATAGATCTGATATCTGAATGTAAAAAATGAAACCATACCAGTTCTAAAAGAAGACATGGGTAAATTCTGCTTTAACCTCAATATGGGAAAAGCTTTCTAACTCTGGCTCAAATCTAGGGGCATTAAAAGATTAATAAGACTATATAAAAATTTAAAACATCATTTTGCATGGTAGAAAATAGTTTCAGAAGACAGCTGAGAAACTGGAACAAAACATAGACTATAAAGAGCTAATGTCCAAGAATTCTTAAAAACTGTGGGACAAAGAACCAATAACCCAAGAGATAAACAGGAAAAAAATACAATTAATCAATTCCTTTAAAACATAAAAAAAAAATGGACCTTAGATATTTGAAAAGATGTTTGAACTAAGTCATAATTGGAGAAATGTAAATTAAAACATCTATTGGATACCATTTCTCATCTATCAGACTGGCGAAAGTTAAACAGCATGACAGACATTTGCTGAGGCTGTAGGAAAAGAGACACTCTCATACATAGATGGTGGGTACAGCCCTTCTGTATGGGAATTTGGCAACATCTAAAACAAGTCTACATGTATATTTACCCTTTGACTTTCAGGAATCTATTCGGAAAATGTGCTTCCAACCATATGAAAATACATATGTACGCAATATTATTCATTGCATCATTGTTAATAATTATAAATTTTGGAACACCCATTACCGAAATGCCCATACATGGGAGATTATTTGAATAAGCTGTGGCGCATGCACACAGTAGGGTATGAGGCAGCTGTGAAAACAAGGAGAGTTGTCTCTGAACTGATACGGAATGATTTCTAGGCTATATTGTTACATAAAAACAACAAAATGCAAAGATCATCTGTAGTATGCTACTCTTCATGTAAGAAAGAAGGAAATTATCTCCTCATTTGTACGGAAGAAATACAGAAAGGTTAAATCAGATACTAAGGAGATTGGTTACCTCCCTGGTTACCTTCAGGGAGTGGGTGGGAACAGGGTGGAAAGAAAGGACAGCTGGGTACAGGGTAATAGGGCTGAATGAGAGAGTAGTAATTCCCTGAATATGCTTTATTTAAATAGCTCTGATTCTTAAGAGACTCTTTTTTTTTTTAATTTTTTTTTCAACGTTTATTTATTTTTGGGACAGAGAGAGACAGAGCATGAACGGGGGAGGGGCAGAGAGAGAGGGACACACAGAATCGGAAACAGGCTCCAGGCTCCGAGCCATCAGCCCAGAGCCTGACGCGGGGCTCGAACTCACGGACCGCGAGATCGTGACCTGGCTGAAGTCGGACGCTTAACCGACTGCGCCACCCAGGCGCCCCTAAATAGCTCTGATTCTTAAACTTTAGTAAAATTTTATATGCCTAAAATGTAAATAATTAAAATTAATCCAAATTTGGAAAAAAAATAAAACAATACGAATAGTAACAAATGAACCTAACTGTATTACAAATGAATAATATTTCCACCCTGAAGGGAGGGGAGAAGAAAAGAATTAACCCAAGTACCTTTGGAAAACATTTCTAGATACTATAAAGCTAAAGGAAAAAAAAAAGAGCTATACACAAATACTGTACTTATTAGTTAATAAGGTTTTTTTTTTCCTCACAGAGGTAGGGATTGGTAATTTTGAAATTGCTGTATATATTGTGTAAATATATTTTGGGTAATGAAAGCCGGATTTCTCTCTGTCAGAGAATGTAGTTAGAAATGAGTGAAGGGGAAGGATTAGAATATACCCTGTAGTGGTGGATTGAAATTGAAAATGTCAGTATGAATTCATGGTTTTCACACAGATGGACAGCTACAGAAATAAACGTGGATATGTGTGTATATGTGAGTATACGTCCGTATCTTTTTTGGCTCTGTCCACTGAGAGGACCCAGAAGCAGTGAAACTCCCACAACAGTGAGCAAACCTAGTGCCCAGATACTGATTTCCAAATAATATTTTTTAAGAGGAACCAACATTCCATGGAAAAAATTTTTGATTCCAGGGCTGGGTTAAGAAAAATACAGGATGAGCCTAGAGCATCTTATGGTACCAGAAGTAAGATGTTGCTCCAAAAAATTATAGAAATGTGTTAGAAGGATACTGGAGACATACTGGAGGAGGCTCAGTGGCCAAAGCTAGGATAATTTGAGCAAGAAAAGAAAGAATAATAGTATTGAATAAGAACCCATAGGATAAATGTCCAAGAGTCCATGCTGATATAAATAGATAAATGGGATAGAAGGGATTCTTCTTGATAGTAGAATTCCAATTAATAAGTGTAGATGGAATGATGAAAATAGAAACTCATCATTAGACAAATAAATAGTAGTAATTGTTGCAAGCAAGAACCATCAATGGATGCTCAAATTTAGTGGGTGGAAGTAGGATGAGAAATGAAAAATTTGTATAATTTAAAAGTATTTCCACTCAAGATACTTTTTAATTGCAAAAGAAAAATATTAACTTTATAATGAAGAAACCCAGTTGACTCTACCTTAATCAAATGATCAAGGATAGCATTCCAGGAATAAGACACATCAGTATCATGTATTCCCTGACAATGATGTACTGAAAAGGCACAACTACTTCCAGGTATTCTTGCCAAAAATGCATAATCTAATTCTAATCATGAGAAAACATCAGATAAACCCAAAGTGAGGAATATTCAACAAAGTAACTGACATTTCTAAAATGTTAAGTTCATGAAAGATGAAAGAAAATTGAGGAACTGTCACAGATTGGAAGAACCTAAGGGGACTTGGAAATCAAATGCAGTGTGGGGTCCTGGATTGGACCCATGACCAAAACAAGGACTTTAGTGGTAAAATGGCATAATTTGAATAAGATCTGTAACTAATAGTATTGTGTCAATGTTCATTTCCTGGTTCTGATAGTTGTTATGTACTATAACAGACTAGGGGAAGCTGAGTATACAGGAACTTTGTGAATTACTTTTTGACTTTTCTGTAAGTCTAAAATTTTTCAAAGTAAAAAGCCAAAAAATAAAAACAAAAGAGAGGTCCTCAAAAATAATTCTTCATCTCCATTATGAGTATTCACACACTTCTATTTTGTTGTTCTAAGTAAACATCTCCTTTTTATAATATTAATCGTGACTGTATAGAACTCTGAAAATACCATTTTTTCTGGTTGCCATACAAAGGGGATAGGAAAAAAAAATCAAATGCAGAGTACTGGGTATTCAGTTTGCACACCCATTATCCAAAGTAAAACATCACCAAGGAACCCCTACACCTCTGGGCTTTTTCTCTTTGGCATAGCACTGAACCGAGCCACACAAGTCTGGGCCTGCCAAAAAAAAATCTGTGCATCCAAAAAAGATGCCTCACTCATTTATGCAGTTTTAAATTTTTATTGGTCCTCTTCCATCAGAACCAAAATAATCCTTTTCAGTATACTGTCTCCTGCATAGTCATTTTCCTACCTAGAAATATTGTTGGTCACATACTTACCTTGTGGCTGATGGTATATTTCATTTGATGCTTGTTTTAATACCAAGTATAAAAAGTATATATCTGTTCCTAGCTTCACCTTTTGGAACAATATCTACTGTGTCATTTGTATGTTCTTTTCAAATTATGCAAGTTCTGCATCTTTAGCAATTTGTGAGTATTATATCTTTAAGATGTAATACTTAATCCATGGAAATAAGAGATCTAGAATTTTGGCTTATCACTATGGTGTGATTACTGTGACATGTAAGATTTTGTAGCTGATTTTTCAGCACTGGTACTTTGGCCATATTTAAATAGAAAATGAATGTAAAGTTTAAAGTTTAAAACAAGATATATTTCGTTAGATACATAATGCTTTTTTGAGTCTTCATTACTTATCAAATGTTTATTAATCATCTTTCTGGGAGGGGTATATAGGAGTGATCAAGCCATATGATGTCCATGCTTTCATGAAGTTTATATTTTATTGCATATAAGGACCACATGAAGTTATTTCAAAATTGGCTGCTTCTGTGTTTTTAAATGGAGCTTCTTTGCATATTAGGAAGTTATTTGATCACATAGTGAGCAACCTTATAACTTACTAGAGAATATCATTTTGCCTATTAAATTTTTTAAAATCTTGGGGATTTTCTCCTATCCTGCAAGCTCTGTTTTCACTATGAAATATTTAGTAACCTCTGTAACACATGGTAGATATGCATCATTGATGGATTTTGGCTTTTATTGCTTACCCTATTGGAACAATTAATCCATATTGAAAACACTGCTCTCTACCAGAACAAGCTTGTTTTTCAACTCTGAGGCATTTTCTTTTGGTCTACAGATGTTGGCTGAACAGGCGTCAGATTGATGGGTCTTTGAATAGAACTCCCGCTGGGTTCTATGACCGAGTATGGCAGATCCTGGAGCGAACTCCCAATGGTATCATTGTAGCTGGGAAGCATTTGCCACAGGTACAGCCCCATTATATTTGTATCATTTAAAGGGACCTAAGGGCATAGGGAATTCTTTCCCCCTCTGCATTGCAAATAACCTTTCTGCTTATCCCGGTTTTTAAGAGTGTTTAAAGGAAGGGTATCCAGATACCTGAAGGGAGGAAATACTAGAAAGTAAGATACCTAATCAGTTGGATTGGAAATATATTTTCCCAGTCTGAGTTACTTTAATTTTAGTGCCCCTCTATACAAAAGCCTTGCTTTACCAAATGGATATTTTGCTTAAAGTTTGTATTTAATCAAAACAATTTTGTGTTATTATATTTCAGATGTTTCAGGGAAGCTCTGTGTTGAAAGGAACCATGTGCCCAAACCTTTTGCCAAGCAACTGTCTTTCCCTTATTTATTAGTGAACTTAGGGTTTCTTATGTTGGCATTGCTATGAATGGTGATACTTCTTTACCACCAGGTGATAGTGGGCTAGTGCTAGGGGACCTCACAATTGGTAAAACATACATTCAGAATACAGAACCAAATCAGAACTAAGAAGCAAGGTGACTTAGTAATGCTATGGATAAGGAAAGGACTATGAATTTCAGTGAATGTGAAAAGTGTAATAACTCATTAGGTCAGGAGATAATCATTTAATATACTCAAGATATAATTTACCTTTGGTCCAAATGAATTAGTGCCCCCTCCTTCAAATGGTTTCCCAAGTTATATGAACTGGCCTGCTTCTTTGATTTAGTTATTTTGTTGAATACTGACATCTAACTCATTCTGCTTATACACAAACATGAATAATTAGGCTTTTTGGAAATGGAGTACTGTATTTGTTCTTTGTGTTGAAACATCAACCAAATTATTTTTGATGAAGGTCTTTATACAAATATAGTATTCTTAAATACACATACCCACACTCATTTTGTTTATACACACACAAACACACACATACATACATACACAGAGTGTTTCTGGAAGGACCCACAAGAAAATGGTAACATTCTTTTCTTTGCCGTAGGGAAAGGGAACTGTGGTTACAGGACACAGGGTGGGCTTTTCACTGAAAACCTTTTTTAACTGTTCAAATTTTGAACTATGAATCTATGACTTATTTTTTTTCATGAATGAAACCTGTTAAAAAGTATTCTTTATACTATTAACAAACTACTGAGTGGTTGTATTTGGTTGCCAGTATAGGTGCCCTGTTCCTTTCCCAGATGCTCTGTGATCATTGGGTGGAGCAGTACTGTCTCCTATGAGCAGGGAACAGGCTTCCATTATTCATGCTCTGCTTCTTCTGTTAGGCTTTGTGTCTACATACAGTGGACTATGGCAACCTTTTTGTTAGCTGTTTTCCCAGCCCCCACTAATACCTACCAGATTTTCATTTAATTGTCTGATTGCCCAGGCCACTTATATTTTGTCTCCTCTCTTTCCTAACATCAATAACAGCAGGTGCATGGGTGCATGTCAAGTATTTTTATATTTTATATATATATATATATATATATATATACACATGCACACACTTTCTTAGGTGCTCCTTTAAAATCCTCACAACAATCTTTTGGTGTAGGTACTTTATTATTCCCACTTGACAGATGAGGAAAATGAGGCCCAGCAAAGTGATTTTCCCAAGGTCATACATCTAGGAAGTAGCTGACCCAGAGTGTGACACCTATCCCCTGCCCTATCCCCTGACTTCTAAGCCTTTTGTCTTAACTTTTCTGCTATACTGCCTACCCTAAGTTCTTCCAGAGAGTGGGAAATAAAGCAAGTTTGATGTTTCTTCTCTAGATTTATCATAGTTGCACAATAGCTAGGTGACTTCTCAAATGAGATATATTAAAAGGAAATTGATATAAAACCATGACAGGATTTTCCTCAACTTCTGTAGCCCTACTAATCCCATTGCTAGACATATAAACAATTATAAATATTGTGTTCAACAAATGGGCTTCACTTTCCCCAAATTAGGTACTACCTGTAAACATTAATAATATGTTAGATTATATTGAATACAGAATACAGTAGATGGACCATAATGAATTACAGGACTGGTGCATTATTATACCAGGCCAAACAACTTTGCTGTTATTTGATTTCAAGGGAACTTTCCTGCTAGGTCCCATTTGGAGTAGTAAGTAGATACACATTGTTCTGAGGCTACGATTAAGTTCACTGTAAATCATCAAGGTAGAAGCAAATAAGTATGACTCATCATTTCTGCATCTCTCGTAATAAGCCTGGTGACTACATCTGCTTTCCAACATACAAACCTAACATTCAGAGCCTTCTCTTCAATCCTTTGAGAGTTATCCACCATGCCCAAATTTGGATTTGGATTTGAGTTTATTTGCTGCTTTCATTTGGTTTGTAAAAAGTGAGTGGAAGACTATGCAATACTCTCATTTTAAATGAAATATAGAGAGTAAATTCTTTTAGTTTTGCTTTTTTTCTGTGTTTTCTTGCCATTTCTACATGTAATGTTGTTTTTGCTTATTTGTATGCATTTCTATGCTGCCAGCTCAGAAAGGATCTGCCACAGAAATGATGTAAATCAGTAGCAAGTGACTTACATGGTAAAGTGTGACAGCAAGCATAACTTCTTGTGTTAATTCTGAAAGCAATATGTACTCTATTTGTTGTCTCAATTTTTGGCTGTTCCTTTTGTGTATTGAAGTGGATTTCCAAGATAGCCCCTCTCTCTTAACACTTGTATAGTGAAGATAACCACTAAAAACAGGAGGTTTAATTTATCACAATAGTCAGCTGATTGGCTTCAGTAGTTTGACATATATAAAATCCAGTCATATAGCTGAAAATGCTAAGGTTTTATAGAAACTCAAAAAGATTGTTGATTAGAAAATGAAATTCCTTGCTTCAGATTCCGTGTCTCCCTCTCTCTCTGCCCCTCCCCTGCTCATGCTCTGTTTCTCTCTGTGTCAAAAATAAATAAAACCATTAAAAAAAAAATTTTTTTAAAGGGGCGCCTGGGTGGCTCAGTCAGTTAAGCGTCTGACTTCAGCTCTGGTCATGATCTCACAGTCTGTGAGTTCGAGCCCCACATCGGGCTCTGTGCTAACAGCTCAGAGCCTGGAGCCTGCTTCAGATTCTGTGTCTCCCTCTCTCTCTGCCCCTCCCCTGCTCATGTTCTGTCTCTCTCTGTCTCAAAAATAAATAAAAACATTAACAAAAATTTAAAAAAAGAGAAAATGAAATTCCTCTGTTAGCTGGAAACCAGTGTAAGAATGCATGTTAATATTGAGTTATTGTTTTTCAGCAACCAACCCTGTCAGATATGACCATGTATGAGATGAATTTCTCTCTCCTTGTTGAAGATATGTTGGGGAATATTGACCAGCCAAAGTACAGACAGATTGTTGTGGAGGTTTGTATTTAGAAATGTAGATTGCTGAAGAAATGCTTTCTATCTGTTCCCTGAAAACTAACATAAAAGAAACTGCCCAAGAGACTAGGAATTCCACTCCTCACCTATCCCGATCTCCTCTAGTTGAGTCCTGGAGGATATAGCCATCCTTGACTCAAGTCAAAGTACGTGAACAATTCAGTGCCCTTCAATGGCAAGTGCATGAATGCCACTAAAAAACAGAGGAAACAACCTTATCCTGTTTGCTTTAATTTCAGGGTTTTTTTTTTTTTCTGTTTAGAGAAATGGCACATGACTATTATATAAAGTTTTAATTCAGAAAATTACAGAAAAGAAAAAAATTCCCCACACCCAGTAGCAATAGATCACTGATGTTGATATTTTGAGGGACATCTTTCCAAACATCCTCTGTGAACAGAGAATACATGTAATTTTGTACTGTATCATTATTTTATATAAAGTTAAATGCTCAAATACACACATCCATGCACATGTATACATGTGCTCTTTTGCCATTTGAAAACATTATGCTGAATACATAGAGAATTCCCATAATGAATGGATTTAATACATAGTCCATCTTCACTTTGTGTCTTTTTCTGGGTAGACTTTGTGTCTCTTGTGGGTAGGCAACATGTCTTAGTGATACAGAAGATCTCAGTAAATGCCAAACTGGTTGTGGCACCTGAAATGCAGCGTGTCTGGACCTACAGCCAGAGTGGAGTGAGATTCAATCCTATCTCAGATGTGCCAGGATTCAGAAACAGTATCAGCAGCATGTGGGAAGTCAGGCAGACTGGGGTCAGAAAGAGATGGGGTTATTGGAAAGGTGAATGCCTTCCTTGTGCTGTTAGCCTTTCAGTGTTTAGTGCCCAGCATCTGGGACCTACAATGAACATGGAGGTCCTTCTTGTTGACCAAAATGAGGGTCCCTTTGCAGAAGAAATTTTTCTTCAGAACTAGAGCAACACTTCATGTTCTCCTGGCTAAATCCCTGCCCCAAGATTTTCCACATTTTGACACCTGAATTTTTCTGAAAGTGTTGCCTTTGGTTCTTTCAGGTTCTGTTTTGGAAGCATTTAGTTGAAGTACAGTCAGGAAGAATCCCAAATTTGGAATTATGAGGTCTTTTTTCCTGTTCCATATGCAAAGTAGGAGGCATAATAAAGATCAGAAAGTCTTTACCAAGCATTGTGTACTCAGACACAGTCTTTGTGTATAATGGTTTGTCATCTAAAAAAAAATGTCAGTGGGGCACCTGAGTGTCTCAGTCAGTTAAGCGTCTGACTTTGGCTCAGGTCATGATCTCATGATCGGTGAGTTTCAGCCCTGCATCGGGCTCTGTGCTGACAGTAGAGCCTGGAGCCTACTTCAAATTCTGCATCTCCCCCTCTCTCTGCCCCTCTCCCACTTACACTCTGTAAGAGAGACAGGGAGAGTTTGAGAGAAAGAGACAGTGGAAGTTGGAGAGGGGCAGAGAGAGAGGGAGACACAGAATCCGAAGCAGGCTCCAGGCTCTCAGCTGTCAGCACAGAACCCAACATGGGGCTTGAACCTACAAACCATATATCATGACCTGATCTGAAGTTGGATGCTTAACCTGGGTGGATGCCACCCAGGTGCCCTAAAGAAAAAAAAATTAAAATGAATGTTAGTACTTAGGATGAATGTATGAGATAGACAAACAATAGGATGATGCATTAAACTAAGACATGTAGACCAAATAGTACTCACATCAAAGAGGTCAGAGTTAGGTGTATTTTTTAAAACATAACCATACCCTGAGAAACTACTGTGATGTCACAGTATTATACTCATTTTAGGGTGCTGGGCTCCAAGTCATTTGATTAGAGGCTCCACTGAACTCTCACCTGCCTTCTTTGGCTTTGCTGCCTACCACCTCTTCTAGGGCAGCCTCCGCTCCACTGGACACTGGTTTTAGTGTTTTGCCAACAAGGATTAATGCCCAAAGGCAAGAATGTTCAGGCACTTTGGGTGAAGAGGGTACTATGTACTACAGACAAGATTAGGAAAATCATTTTTCAAAGTTCTTAGTTTCATTTAAGTAACTAAAAAACATTTCTGCTCAGCTATAAAGATATATACAATGAAAAAAAATGTGCAGTTTCCAAACAGAACTTATGCTACTAGTTTTTAAGATTAGAAAGATTCCAGGAGCGCCTGGGTGTCTCATTCGGTTAAGCGTCTCACTTCAGCTCAGGTCATGATCTCTCAGTCCCTGAGTTTGAGCCCCGCATTGGGCTCTCTGCTGACAGCTCAGAGCCTGGAGCCTGCTTCAGGTTCTGTGTCTCCCTCTCTCTCTGGCCCTTCCCCTCTCGAGCTCTGTCACTCTCTCTCTCTCTCTCAAAAATAAATAAACTTTAAAAAAAATTTTTTTAAAGATTAGAAAGATTCCATTCACAATGATCCAAAAACCTGTCATCGTGCAGAACACATTATGGAATATGAGGATCATCCATTAGTCTGACTAAAGAATGAAAACATGTCCAGGCTGTGTTGTTTTTATGGTTCATATAATTGGCTTTCAATGTCTGTCTCTTCTAGTTACTAATGGTTGTATCCATTGTACTGGAAAGAAACCCTGAGCTAGAATTTCAAGACAAAGTAGATCTAGACAAACTGGTGAAAGAAGCATTTCATGAATTTCAAAAAGACGAGAGTCGACTAAAGGAAGTTGAAAAACAAGTAAGTGTATAAAACAGCCTTTTATAGAGTTTTTTCATTGTCTCAACTCTTCAAAATATCCCTAATCTCTTATCATTTAACTTACAAAACAGATTTATAGAGTGCAAAATGTAGTACTCGAGGGGCAGGGAGGAAGTCTGGCTTATTTGAGGAATTAGTGGTACGTTTTAGTTAATTACTAGTCAGTTCAGCTATGAAGCTTTGACTAAAAAGAAAACTAGGAAGACATAAATTTCCTTTATATAGTTAGCAGTTAAAATTGTTTTACCAGAAAGGAGCCATAGATTCCAGAAGGCTACAAAATTAAATTCTGGGGAGGATGGGAATGCGTAACAGGCTACCTTGGTGCTGTGTATACTACTAATATAGTCCCTTCCAGGCTCTCTGTTTAATATTTTATGCTCATCTGTAAAAAGGTTCTTTAAGTAAATAAAAATTATCAGCAAAGAGAATACTGAAAACATCTGTCTTTGTTTTATATGCTGAAAGGATGCCTTAGGAAAATGAAAGAAAAGCTCAAGATTCTGTTTTCCACAAGGAAATCTTTCTGTGAATTTATTTTCCCCCCTAGGCTGACACTGATTCTACCTGTCAACTCTTTACAAACAAAAAATCAAACGATTTGCTTACTGTTTTCCTTTGTAGGATGACATGGCTTCCTTTTACAACACTCCCCCACTGGGAAAAAGAGGAACATGCAGCTATTTGACAAAGGTTGTGATGAATTTGCTGCTAGAAGGAGAAGTCAAACCAAGCAATGATGACCCATGTCTGGTTAGCTAGTGAGAAAGGTGTAAAAGGCTCTGTTGAGACATGTTGTCTAGTAGTGTGTTAAGTTTTGTGTTGAAACTTAGTTCAGGCCACCATTAATGTATGGACTGAGTATGTTGGTGAGGTGGTTGCCATGTCCTTGGCAGAGCCACTGGACCTCTTGCACTCCATAGCCAATCTAATGGTAAGAAATGCTGTAACTAGGTGGAAAAAAGTTCTGATGATTATTATGCCAACTACAATAATAATCTTTACTGAATGATAGAAATAGTTTATGAATTGAAAGTTCACTACTGCATGTTTTATGATCAAATAACTCATCAAAATGAATCTTTGCTCTTTGGACTAAATTCCCACCTTACTGCCATTAAAATGAATTTGTCAGCTAGTGATGCATACTGGATATTGAAAGAATGATGAACTTAACTTAGTATCATTGTTATACTAAAAAAGATATTAAAAATCATAAAAGCAAATCTGCCAGCTAATGTTTTGATTCTCAAAAACTGCATTGTTGATGAAATTTTAGTATACAGAACTATTGTACAACTTTTACCTTATAAACATGACTATAGTTGTGTATTTGTGCTGACTTTAGGGGTTGGACTAAAATACAGTGTAATCTATACCTGATTAGACATTTTTCTTTGAGCTCTTACTAAAAATATGGCATATGTAAGATTTTTCAGAAGTATGGACTGTTAACCTAGTTTGTACTAGTAAAAAAAATTGAAAATCATTAAATTTTACTTCTGAATTAATGAATATATCTGGATATATCTTTTTGTTCTCATGTTCACGATATTAAGTTTATTACTCCTGAATATTTCCATTTAATCGATCTGGAGATAGAATGGAAGAGAATATATGGTACCTACCATTACACATATTTTGCTCTGAAATTTACTTAAGCAAACTTTAGTAAAACTAGAAAATAGATTAAACATTTAAGTTTTATCAATTTATTTCCTTACTGAATGTTATAGTACAGCCCATTAGTTTGAGCCATGGACCCAAGGAAAATCATTTTTCTGACCATTCTTATTATGGAACTATCACCGGAGAAGTAAAACTTGTTACACAAAGAATGCAGCCCATTTTTAGAGTCTTGAAAGGGCCTAAGAAAGATAGGACAAGTAGCTTCAGTAACAAGTCAAATTGATATCAAATAAATGGATGTTTCAGCACATGGGAAAAATTGCAGAGTCAGGCACGTTTCTCATAACTTTGAAGTGTACTGCCTGGATCTCGCATAAAAAATCATATATGCACTGGTTGGCAAAATTGAGAAGAATGAGGTAAAACCTAACCTTATAGAACATCTTAAGGAGAGTGATATGACAAAGAAGATAATTGCTTCATAAATTAAGAGAGTTTATGAAAAGATAATAATGAACCTTGTTTATAAAAACAAGCATACAAAAAACCTTAAACTGGAAACCCATGGAGAATTGAGGACTGACACTTCATAGCTGGAGAAACTGGAAATAAGAAAAAAAAACCTGGAATATTTAATATTTGCTGAAACCTAATGGAAGGAAAGTGTTGTATTTTTAAGAATTTTTAAAAAGTCTGATAAGCTGAGCAAAGTTGCCATAAACCTGTCACTGTCTTTATTGAAATCAAACATCGAATGCAAATGTATATTTCCTGAATGAGTTTTAGTTTCCTGCTTATATGTTATATATGCAGAATTCTAGTTTTCCCATGTTGCTGAAGGCATTCAGAATCTGTGACATATGTACCAACTTTGTATTTAGATGAAACTCAAAATTTATTGTACTGAAAGATATGATGGGATCAGTAATCCTTGATGTACACCTCTACAGAAGCCAATGTCTGTTTTCTTTTTTTTTAAAATATATGAAATTTATTGTCAAATTGGTTTCCATACAACACCCAGTGCTCATCCCAACAGGTGCAATGTCTGTTTTCTAACTAGAGAAGCAAAATATAGTGAGAATTAGAACACAGAACTCATATGAATTTTAGAAGTCCCATTTGACCTACAGAGCTAAAATGTTTTAACAGCTGTACGAGAGACTGACTGAAAATATTAGCACATTTATCCAGGCATGACAAGATTTAAATCTGATTTAAAGCTTCCTCTATCACAATGGCAGATTCACTGTGTAAGTTTATTGTACTAGCAACGTCTGTTGGAAACTCCTGACTGAATATCAAATTCAACTACATTTCCAGAGCTATCATTTTAAGAAACATAGTGTTTTCCAGATTTCCTTCCATTTTATTTAAGTCTGAAGAAGTCGTATTTCAATTTTAAAAATCAGAGTGTGGGATCATCTTGATGTCATCCGCAATATGTGATAAACTTGCAGTGCCTTATGGACACCAAATAACATTTCTAGAACACCTGAATAAATTTAACTTTTCACCAGAACTCTAAAGAGTAGGTTCAGACATGCTTGTAGCCCTTCATGAACATGCATATTAAATAGATGGCATATAAAAGTGTAAGAACACAGTTATGGCAGCACAGAGAGACCACATCTAAATCAAGGAGAGACTGGAAGTAGCATGTTAGTATGCAGCCAGATCATAAAACTACTCTATTTTAGAAACTAAAAACATGAATGAGAAATGAGGGAGGAAGAATCAACAAAACAACACCAGCAGCTTTCAAACAGAGGAAGCAATACAACCTCATACCATAAACTCTGAAAAGCAGCAAGAAGACAAAAGACTCCTTGGAATTTGTATTTGGCTCCTATACTCTTGGCAGAAGCTGTACAAGGTGGGGATAAGGCAAGTAGATAAATTATGAAAAACCTAATGCATTTGGAGGGAATCAGATAAGGGAGTCAGTGTCTATGGGAAAAAGACAGAAAATGTCCTTCCAGGGTGGAAGTCCTTCCCCTACTACACATATCACCGTCTGGCATTAATCTCCCACAGTGCTGCTGCCAACCCACGTGGTATCTGTGTGAGTTAGAAAAAGGCACCCTTTGGGGGCATACTCAACCCTGTGGGCACAGGGCTAAACACCTTTGTGAAAAGGAAAAAGTCCTTTCTCTTAACAAATATAACTCCATCCCAGGACATGTGTGTCAGAGAGCCAAGTGTAAACTGGATTTCAGTCCCCCTGTTGCCCTCTCAACTGAGCACCTTTGTGCAGTGCACGAACTGCATGACTGCCATAGTTGTGCTCCCCAAGGAAGTAAATTGCTATTGGGAGTGGCCATTTTGATTTTTCATCTGCGAGGGTGGTAGATGAAGAGCAAGGGTGACCACAATCCCCAGAACCAATTATCTATAAGAATACATAGTTGAGAACTAGTACCACAGACCTGTGTTTTGTTGCCTGAGAGGGAGCTTATGGGCAGTGGTGATTAGATTTATGACTACCCTTTTTTTTCCTGAAGTTGTATTTTATTTTTTTACATGTTTCTTTTGAGAGAGAGTGAGTGGGGGAGGGGAAGAAAGAGAAAGGGAGAAAGAGACAATCCCAAGCAGGCTCCATGCTCAGTGCAGAGTCCCACACGGGGCTCAATCTCACGAGTATGAGATCATGACCTGAGCTGAAATTGAGTCAGATGCTTAACCGACTGAGCCACACAGGCATCCCTGAAATTTTGTTTTAATACTATGAGACCTGAATTCACTCTGCCTAATCAAGGGCATATCCCATTTCCAAAGATGGTGCCTTATAGTATGCGATTGTTCCTCTAAACTGGGTAAACTTAGGCACTTACTGCCTGAGAAGGAGGGACTCAGCTGGAAATAGCTAGGAGAGAACAAAAGAGCTCAGATTGGGAAAAGGTTCAGAATACTGCCCACACTGTATCCAGGTGTCCACAAAGTTGCTTGTGCCAATCATGAGAAAGATGGAAAGAAGCTACCTATAAACTATGTAAAAATACTATAGAAAAAAAAAAAAAAAAAGAACAGATACGGAACTCATTCTCTATGCTCAATGCTCTCAAAGAAATTAAAGAGAAAAGGAATTGAAAGAAGAAACAAAGACAAAATAAGACAACCAATAAGATAGAAAAATAGAGCTGACAAAACAAGTTTCATAAATTAGAAACAGCAAAGAACAAAATATACATAACTGAAAACTGAATTGCTGACATACAGGGAGAGCTTGAGATAATTCAGTCAAATACTTATTGAGCATCAACTGTATGCTGGACACTGTTCTGGCATGGTAATGAAAAAAAGGACAAATTTCCTCTCCTCGTGGAGTTTATGTTCTAGTTGGTGTTGGGACATAGTAACACATAGTAATAAATGCTATGAAGAAAAATAAGACAGGAGGGGAAGAGAAAGAGTGACAGACATTATTAGTTTTCCTGTGGCTGTGGAAAGGTCTTACTTCATAAGAAATAATCAGAGTAGGGGTACCTGGGGGGCTCAGTTGGTTAAGTGACTGACTTTGGTTCAGGTCATGATCTCGCGGTTCAGGCGTTAGAGCCCCACCTCGGGGTCTGTGCTGACAGCTCAGCCTGGAGCCTACTTTAGATTCTGTGTCTCCTTCTCTCTCTACCCCTCCCCCACTCACACTCTGTCTCTCAAAAATAAACGTTAAAAAAAAAAAAAGAATCAGAGTCACTGCTGATGGAAAAGGATCTACACGGGGGTGGAGAAGGTTGATCCAACATAAAGAAAATTAGTATCCATGGGTACAGAAAGCTACGATTGACAGAGAAGAAAAAAAAATTCAAAGACAAAAAGTTTTTCCTAAATAAGGAAGAACTTTCATTGTTCTGGAAAAATTTGATGCAAAATGAACGACACTGACACATCTTGGAGAAGTTAAAATAAAAAAAAAATCATCTTCTAGGGCTCAATTTCACACCAGTTCAACATCACACAATAAGGGTGGTCTAAGATTTTTTTTCCCACCTAGTTGTAAAGGCAAAGAATTCTTAAATATACAGTAACTCAGGAATCATAACACTGAGAATCTTTCTTGAAAATAACACTTGACGAAATCCAATAAACCAAGAGAATCAATGTGAATAGTGCAGTAATGGAGAAAACATAATACATAAGAAGTACTCATAAATTGTTAATCCATTAAAATATAAAATTAACAGTAATAACAAGGCAATTTACAGTTATAGAAAAGAGTCACCTGAAAGAAAAACTTTGCAATTTAAAATGATGTAATTAATGGACTGGGATGAAAATCATACAGAAGGCTAACAAAACTCGGTAGGGGCTGAGAAGGAAGTATAAGTGAGTTAATTTCCTTGTTTTTCACAGAAAGACATATTTTTCACTTCATTTTTTAAAGTTAATAATCAAGAAATAAAGTTTTTTAAAGTTTACCATTTGAAATACAAGCAGTTTTAAATTACCAGAAGGTGCCTGGTAGGAGGGGTGGGTAGCATTCAGAAAATTAACCATCTAGCAAAAGATAGAAAACAAAAATGACACTGTCCAGATCCCTTATCATTGCAGCTCTCCACTTTAATGTCAGACCACTTTTAATTAAAAGTAAAAAAGCATTACATTTGTACTAGAATTCAAATGGCCTAAATCTGTATACAAAACTAAACAACATCATGGCAGAAATTTCTGGCCGTCCATCAAAATCTATTCTCCACTTCCATAGTAACAGAATTACAGCTGTGCATATATGGCTGCTCAGATATACCACACATTCTATTACCCCACAGGGTATGTCCTTGTGACTTTAGTGGAATGTTCTTTAATGAGATATGAGCAGAAGTAGTGCCACTTCTAAGCCTGGTCCATAAGTCTCCATGCTTGCCCCCTCTACCCTCCACCCCCTGGCCCTGTGCTCCTTGCCCATTCCTGTGGGCTGGGATGACTTTGAACAAGGTTAATGTGGTAGCCATTTGTGGAAGATGGCCAAATTGCCTCCATGTCAGTTCCTGCCTAGTGGTGGGCCAGTTTGTACCCCTTCACTCCCCACTCTGCTTACTCTAACACCTGTCATTGACCACTGAGCCAGCATTCTGTCAGGACACAGAAACTATCCCAGTTATTTAGACAGAAAGAATGTAATGTAAAGAATTGTTTAACCAAATATAAATGATGAAACCAAGTATGTGTATGAGCCATTATATTTATTCTAGCAGTTCACTCTAACCAACGGCAAGATACATAAAGTGTCTGAAAATGCAAGGAGAAACAAAAACATAATCAGTAACTTACCTATGACCAATGAAATCTGAAAACAAATAATGATAGCATAGGAATAATATAATCACTAATATATATTTAATCTGTATCCAAACCACTGTGATTATACCTTCTACTTTCCCTCAAACATTTTGAAGCTGACCTTATTCCAGGTACCAAAGAAAATCTCCATGCATTTCAAAATTAGAAATAGTGAAGACTGCATTCTTATGTCTGACAAAAGAAAAAAAAAAGCCACAGTTTAATAACCAAAATAGAAAAGAATAAAGCCAACCTCTTGTAAATTTTGAAATTCTAAATTGAAACCAAATTGAAATTTCAGAATATCAAATTACTACATATAAGATGGCTATGACTGTATTCAGACAAAAATTCATGGTTCTAAACATAGTACTAAATAAGATTGAATGGGCGTGAAATACTACAAGAAATCTTAAAATTAAAGCAAAATAAGGAAAGCACAAGAAAGAAAATGATCAAGTGAAACTAATTCAAGAACGAAAAAAAGAATAAATCCAATAGCTGGTTTAAAAACAAAAAACTTTAGATAACTATACCACCAGTTAGCCTAATCAAGTAATAATAGGGGCTAATAATAGCTTACATTTCCTGAGCATGTAATGTACCATGCATTGGGCTTAGTTCTTTATATTAAAATGTAATATGCATATATAACATATAAGCATATAGTGCTATATGTATATTATGAAGTAGCAGCTATTAGTACCCTCATTTTACATATGAGGAAACTGAGGAACAGAGATTAAGCATCTTTTCCAAGGTCCCACAAATTGTAAGTGACTGAACAGAGTCCAGATCACAAAATTAGAATTTAGAAAATTGAAATAATTATTTCACAAATGTGTAGGAAATTAAAAATTTTTTAATGATATGTATTAACATTAGAAAATTCTAAAATTTGTAATATGACTGGTTCAAAGATGCTTTATAAAGAAACAAGCTCATCTACTTTTTTCCCCTAGCCTCTGCCCACTTTACAACAGCATTGCTTCCTCTGTGATGTGTAAGGTGTTGACTGAACAACACAGTGGGAACACAAGGGAGCAGTTTTTCTAAACTGCTGGAAACCCTGCAGCTCTGAGAGAAGTACATTTACACTGGAATCTGGCTTAATCCTCCTTCCTTGCAAAAAGATCATCTGAGACATATCCATGTGACAGAAAAGGCAGGTCCTAGTTACAGCTTGCTGAAATCATTGAAGGTTGCTAAATAAGTACAAAAGTTCACAGCATGAGTGTATTTCACTTTCTTTTTGAGCCCACAATAAAATGAGAACAAAGAAATTCAATAACATCAGTCACTCACCATCAAGTGAACACCCTGCCATGTTCCTGTGTTTGGTAGAGAAATACAACATGAGGTGGGTAATTAATTCTCCCAACTTGTGCACTTAGTACAGTGAACTACAGGGGCAGGTTTAAGTGGCAATTTTGGTTCAAATACTGGCTGAGCCACCAGTAAAGATGACAAGTTCATAAGTGGTTTGGAATATTTAGAGAAGTGTATGTTTTCTGAGTCTGAGAGTGGGTGCTGTAATCAGAAATCTTTCATGCGGCACGCGTTCCCAGCTCTTCAGATTCAATTGTTTTTTGATGGAGATAGTGCAAATTATGAAAGCACAGATCACGCCTTAGAAATTTGGCAGCACAATGAAGTTTTCCTTCTGGTCAACTTCATGCACAAGTCTGAGCTGAAAAGAAGCAGGATGATTCCACCAGAAAAGAAATGTTCGAATCTGATTTTTTCTACTACTTCCTTATCCTGAAAAAAAAAAAATAGGAGAATGACTTTCCAACCTTTGAAATCATTAATCTACCCTCAATTAAAGAGACTCTGTTTCATTTAAAAGACATTTTTCTGGTTTTGCTTTAGTCGGTGTTTCTTATTGACCTATGTTAGAGGACAAAGTATAGTGTAGTAGTCAAAATTCCTTGACTCATGTTTATTTTCCCCCAATTTAGAAGTTCACGATTGCCAATTTCATCCCCATGGTCAATATTTTTTAACACTCACCTTGCACACAGCCATTTCCTGGTCTCCAGCTTAGCACTGTGAGAAAGGACAAAAACTGGGAATCTGAGAACTTGGTCTCCTGCCACCGGTCTCTCATTTTCTGGATGTTGTGAACCACTTGACTTATCACTGATGCTCTCTGAACTTCAGTTTCCTTCTCTTTAAAGTGACTGAGTTGGGCTAGATTTCTGCAAAGGCCCCTTCAACTTTACCATTTTATCAAATCATCTTATATTTGTGTAACTGTATGCATCCCCTTTCCTTTATACCTTCACTCCCTGTGTTGCTAGGTGCTGTTTTTCAAAGAGCATCTCCATTCTCTTGCCTTAAATATCACCTCAGTCCTCATAAGTCTCATAAGTCTCTCTCAAATATATATATAATGAGAGAGTTGCATGATTTGTCTCATTTAACCCAAACTAAGGTACTGTTATTACTCCTATTTTACAGATGAGGAGACTGCATAATTTCAGATCTGGGCTCTTATCTCACTACATTTATTTGCCTCACTTTCTTATACAGCTGGTTTATTTTATTTTTTAAGCCATCTGTCTATCTTTTTTACAATAATGGCTAAGAAAAAGCAAGTTGAAACAGTGTCCTCTGTTGATTTGGCTTCTGCTCCATTACATCCCTCCTCCTCACATTAATGGAGCCCCCAGGCCAATTAGGGGTAACTAGCTCTCTTTAGAACCCAGGAGACTGGAGCTTATCTCTTGGGGGGGCGTACTTCCCTAGTCCAGAATTCCCACGGACTGGTACATTTGATTGACAGGGACAGCAGAGATTGACATCTCTTCCTATCTAAAACTTAAAACCTTTTAAGATCCATGGTCTCATAACCAAACATGGCTTTGATTTAAACTATGGCTTTTATATGGTATGAGCAGGAGGTGATGAGATGGAAGTCTTTCTTTTTTTTTTTTTTTTTAATATGAAATTTATTGTCAAATTGGTTTCCATACAACACCCAGTGCTCATTCCAAAAGGTGCCCTCCTCAATACACATCACCCACTCTCCCTCCCACCCCCCCACCCCCATCAACTCTCAGTTTGTTCTCAGTTTTTAAGAATTTCTTATGTTTTGGCTTCTACCTGTGCCCTTTCCCTGATCCTGGTGAGGCCCGACCTGGAGCTGAGACTCCTGCTAAATGTTCTCATACTCCCATATGTCCTTTTGGGTTCTTTTGTTCTTCCTGGGCTCCTCCCCGGAAGGGGATGTGGGAATCACTTTCTTACCCTAGAACTATACCACTGCCAAATACTTGGACTGTATCCTCCACTCACGCAGTTTGAGGTCTCAAGTCTAATTACCATTCCCTTCTAGCCATTGCAAAACTGAATGTAAACACTTTGTTCATCTTGTAAATAAACCTTCAATGACTCTCTATTTTCTGACTTTTTGAGTCTGTCCAGGCTACTTACAGTCTTCAAAACAGACACAGATGTGGTCTCCTTGCCTGATATATACTTCTCGTCCTTCTCTCTTATTTTTTTCTTCCATCCTCATGACCCCTCCTCCTCCTAATAGTCTCTGTCTCGGCGTGCCCAAGGATGCCACAGATTCCACACAGTTATTGAATATAGACTCTCCACTGGTGCATTTATTATTTCATGAAGCCAATGCTTTCTTTAGATGGAATATAAGCCTTCTGCATCCTAGCATTCAGTAAAGGCTGAATAAATTGGGTGTCTCCACCCACTACCAAGTAATAATAAATTTATTATGAATGGGATTTTTTCCAAAGGGAAATGTTACTGTCTGGCTGTCTGAAAATAGGGACTAAGGGCTGTTTTGTAGTTTTATATATGACTGTTCAGCAAGAGAGAAATTCAGTTTACCTGTACATGTTTATCTCATCTAGAAAATTAAAGGTAAAAAAATGTAATCTCAGTGTTTATGAGAATTACTGATGAATGACTATAGTCATCTGAAAGCAAAAAGCTGAGAATTCCAACTTTGTAAAAATAGCTTTAGACTCACATTCTGAAACTGGAAGGTTTTACGCAAATTAATAATACAAGTGATTTTTCAACTTCTATTGAGCAGGGAAGTAAATAACTAGAACTAGCAGAGTCAGCAGTTAGTTAAGTGGTTCTCCCAAATGCATCAAGTGCAGGGCCATTAATTTTCTCTGTTGTGGAGGTGGAGGATGATCTCAACACAATTCCTTCTACTTTTGGCCCAGTGCCCCGTATCCTTGACAAGAGTTTAGTTGGCAACGTTTGGTTAAAATACATTATGCCAGTGAATTTTTCCTTAGATTCTTTAACTAAGAAGAGACCCAAGGCAGCAGCACATAGTATTAGCTGGAGCAAACCCTTGCCTTTGTCACTTGCTTTACTATGAAGTGGAGGGAACACATGTTCATCCATAGGTCTTGGCTCCTCTCTCCTCATCAGATGCATGAGGGAAACCTCAGAGGGCCACTGTGAGGAAAAAGTGGGGTGATAAATGAGAAAGTGCACTGAAAAATAACACTGTAATATATAGCATATTGTCATTGAAGTTTCTGGATATAAAACAACAGGTCTGCATAGTAGTTATTCCATTACACAACTTATAAAATGAAGTTTCAACTATGTACAGGGAGACTGTTTTGTTGCACACATGGGAGACTGACTTGAATATGCCCATTTGGTACTAGAATAGTGACTACATAGGCCTTTGGCCCAAAACTCCCATGCAGGCCGGAGGTCCATATGAATCTTTGCCAGATGCTTCCAACATAATGATTCATGACAATATTAGCCACCTGTTCAAGGACCTTTCCCAGCCACCATCTCCTTTTACCCTCATAATCACTGGGCCCCTGCTCTGGGGTGGTTCCCCTCCTCCTAAAGTGGTGGCCCAACATGGAGCCCAGGTCTCACCACCACGCAACCACACTGGAGTTGCCCCAAAGGCCATTCCACCTGAATTCTGTGATTAGAGAAAGGGGGCAGCTGCCTCTATCATAGTTTAGGCCTGAGGTTTTATGAATTTTGTAGATCTGAGGGGCAGCAGCTATTCTTCTCTGTTGCCACTGTTCCATTTAGTGCCTATCTTGTTGCCTTTGGGCAACACTGACACAAACACCATCTCTCTGGAGTGATATTATGCTCCCAACTCTCCTTTTACCACTTATTTCATGTCAATTGGTCTGCCCATGGGACCTGGCCATTTGTTATCATCCTGAGAAGGTGAAGGACGGACAATCTGAACTCTGAGAGCAGGAAGAATGGTAAAAAGGTGCTTTGACGTGTGAAGTATATACTGAGGTCTCAGCTGTGCAAGAGAAAGCCTTTGGGCAGGAAGAAGAAGTAGGGTCTCCTATGAGGTTTCTGTTTCCAAAACACATGATTAAAGAGTGCACATTCATGCATGCGTGCGTGTGTGTGTGTGTGTGTGTGTGTGTGTATGTGTGTCCGCAGGGAGGGGGGTGACAGGCAAGAAGAAATCTCATCCCACAACCAGTGCATGGTGAAGAGCAATTGATACCCAATGAGGCTTTTTTAGAATGTCGTTTTTGCTGCCAGCGCAGCATGGCTCCATCTCTGGCTATAGCTGAAAGCAGGGTTTGCCTCAGGCTTCTCAGGACATAAGCAGGTTTCTCTTTCAACCCCAGCCAACCCCTGCAGCAATGCTGGGATCTCACCCCTCTGGTCTTTTTAGGCACTTTACCCATCAGTCATCTCCTTTCTGTTCTACTCTTTACTGAATCCTTATTAACATTAACATTTGCTTACATTCTCCCAGCTTACAAAAACCTTCCTCCCTCACCCCACATGGCCCTTCATCCACATAACCTTTCTTCTCTTTGCTTCCCATCCACAAACAAATTTCTCAAGACAATCTGCACATATTCTATTTTTTCACACTCCTGTCTCAGAAATGACTCTTACTAAGGTCTCCAATAATTTTCATGTGACCAAGTCTAAAGGACATTTTTTTTAGGCTTCATCCCTTCAGCAGTGTTTAAACAACCTCTCCTGCCTGAAAGCACTATCTTCCTTTGGTTTCCAGGTCACTACATCTCCTGGTTTACCTCCTCCTCCCTGGAAGCTCCTTCTCAGCTGCTTTAACCAGCTCATCCTCTTCTATCCACCCAGGGGAATGTTGGCATTCCCCTTTGGCTTCACCCAAGACCCCCTATTCTACTCTGTTGTCTCCTCCTGGGTGGTCTTGCTAGGACATCAATGGTCCAGAACCTACTATACGACAATGACTCCTGTGTTTATATCTTTAACCCAGATCTCACCTCTGACACTAGACCCATATTCAACTACCTACTTGACAGCTCAGTCTATGGACACTTCATCATCAGTATATCCAATATCAAACCTATAATGATCTCTCTCCCAACTCCTAAAATCCTGATTTCTTCCAGTTTTCCTTCCATAATCCATATATCCAGCCATGGAGGCATCATATTTGGAATTCATCACACCCATAGTCAGTTACTAAGGTCTTGCAATTCAGGTCTCAATAGATCTTATATTAACTCACTGCTCTTGTTTCCTTTGAGTTAGGCCACCATCATCTTGTAGCTGAACTAATGTGATACACTCCTAACAAGTCTTTCTGTTTTCTCTCTTGCCTTCCTCAGTCTGTTTTCTAGCCATCAGCAGGGGATGTACTTTTGGGAATGAAAATCTTAAAGGGGGCTTGGGTATTGAGGGGAGAGCAGGGAGACTTGAGACTCTTAAAAAGTAGAAAACCAATTGTTCTAAGATAAAATTCAAAATTATTTTTTGTGTTTCTCAGATTCACCACAAAGCCTTTCTCCTGTTTTCTCTGCTGCCTCCTCACTTCACTCCTTTTGTCAGGCTCTCTCCTATTCAGCCATCAGCCCTCAATTCAATTGTCATTCTGCAGGAAGCCTTCTTGGAGCCCCAAGACCAGAAAGCTCCTGATGTTTCATGCTTCATTCTCTCAAGGACGTAGAAGCAATGATCACAATTGTAATTCAATAATTGATGAAGGTATTAGCTCCTTAAAAACCTTACACTATCCTAAAAAAACCTATTGTGGTGATGGTTGAACAACTCCATGAACATATGAAAAGCCATTAACTTGTACACCTGAAATGTGAGAATTGTACAGTATGTGAATTATATTTCAATAAGCAGTCTTTAAAAAAAGCCTTACATGAGAATGAAAGCTCTAGAGGAGGCAGGAAACTTGTCTATCTTGTTTATCATTGAGAACCTGGCACACAACAGGGTGCCTTGCACATAGTGTGTGCCTAAATATTGGTTGAATGGTGGTGTATAGTGTGAGTGGATAGCAGGGTTGTTCTTCTGAATGGGTCTGGCTTTCTAAATGTTTTGTGTTTTCTTTAATGTGGGAAAGAAAGGTTGGCTTTGATCTATTCCACCCTAATTATTTTAGCACTTTTTACGTAAATGCCCTTAGACCTCTGTCACGCAGCAAGGGAGTTTTTGCATTTACCCCTCTGAAAGCCTGCGCCTGGTAGCACCAGGCCAACCCTATACCTGCAGATATAGTGAAATGGTGTCAGGTGTCTCAGTCCTCCACACAGTGTTCTTACCTACAGTTCCTAGGGAAACACAGCTGATTACTGTCATTATCTTTACTGTTTTACATCTCCTGACTGGTTTCTTTGTTGTTTGGTATGGCTCCACAGAGGTGCCACACACATTTATGTCAACACTGAGGAAATTCCATAACCAATAAATCAATCACAGAGGGAGCCATCAGAGAGAATTCCGACTGACCAAAGACCCTTCTTTCTACAAAGCATTAACCTTTATTTATTTTAGAATTATTCTAAAGGGAACCAAACACAATGAGTCTGACCCCATTTGCTTCCATCTCTTTTTACTCTCCTTTCTCTATCACTGACTCCAGATGAAACAAAATATGCTCCAGTGAGCATGCTCATGGTTTGCATCATAGCTGGAAAAGCTGCCTTATTTGTGTTCCCTGGGTGAGCATGTGGCAGCCTGGGACAACACCAAAATAGACGTGTAAGAAGAGTAGGTAGGTAAGTGTACTTCAGAAGGAGATTCCAATTGCAACTTTTCTTTTCATCACAAATCCCTTTCCCAAGCAGTGCATCACTCTGACTTTGAAATTACTGCCTGTGCAGACTGCCTGAGACCTAAAAGACTTTCCAACTGAAGCCCCTTGTGGCTTGTTTATGTAGGATATTAATGGGGCTGATTGCAGGATGCATCTCTGGGTAAAAATACCCACCAATGAATGTAATAGTTCTGGGGCGGGAAAGCTAGAACTTCTGTTTTTTTTTACTATATAACAATTTCCTACAAATTACTTCTGTCTTCTATCAAATGCCATCCAGGAGCACAAGGGTTGGGAGAACTGGAGTAATGACTCTGGTCAAGACACATGCAGGAGTCTCCATACAATACTGCCAGATTGCATATTTCCACATGTACTTGCCCAATTGCTGAGATCTTTAAAGATTTATTTCTAGATTTTTAATTGTTGTGAGTCTCCTAACACAGTCATTCATTCATTCAAAAATATTGATTAAGCACATTATAGGCACTAGGGATCTAGTGGCAAGCAGGACAAGGGAGGTCTCTGTCCTCAAGGAGCTTACATTCTAGTGTGAAGAGACAGAACAATAAGGCAAGAAATACAATAATGTCAGAGATTAAGGATAAAATGAAACAAAACCAGGACAGTGATTAGAGAGTTATGAAGGGAGAAACAATATTTTAGGGAACATCAGAAAGGCTTCTATGAGCAAGTAGAATTTGAACTAAATGATGGGAAGGCATCAGCCATCCTGATTAGACAGAAGAGCAATTCAGGAGGAGGGAACTTCAAATGCCAAGGTTCTGGGGCTGGAACATGTTAGTTGTGTGCATAGAACAGAAAGAAGTCCAGAGTTGCTGGACCAGCGTGAACAAAGGGGAATGGGTAGATGTGAGTTTTGAGCAGGGTTGGAACTAAATCAAGTGGGGACCCTGCAGCCCTCAGCTAGGGGTTTTGTGTTTAGTCTAAGTGCTGTGGGAAGACATTGGACAGTTTTAAGCAGTGAGTGTAGGGGATGATGTGAATGCCTCGGAGTGAAGAAGAATTTGGAGGACTCACTGCAGCCTTGGAAACACAGGCACAGCCCCTGGTAAGGCCAAGGCCAGTTGATGTTTGTCCAGCATCTAAGCCAAGGGCCAGAAATACTAGCTCTCACTAAACCATCTCCTTTGGCACTGGTTAACCAGTGGGCCTTTAAGTTGAGACTAACTTTAAGAAAACCCAACTAAAAATCTTGTGTCTTTAGCTGTGTATTTCATCAGTGCCCTCCATCCTTTCCAATTTGTTGTGGCAACTTATATTGGATTCCCAAACTCAGGTGCTATTTCTTTTTAATGAAGAGGCTCTGGCCTTAATTAAGATGACTTGGCCACATTTGCAGAGTTAACATTCTACCTTTAAAACCGCCGTCACCAAATTGCTGGGTGCCTGAAGCCAGCCAGCCACCTCCAAAAGCTGCTTTTCTCTATGCCTCCCTGTCAGGAGATGGGTAGACACCTAAGGGCTTCTGGGGACCTCTTATTAAAGTGCTGGACAAGGCTCTTCTGTGACATTTGTCATGGTTCTTAGAAGCAGAGAATTCTCAATTAGCCATGTAGTCTGCTTTTAGAATCTAGTTCAAACATCATATCCTCAAATACACTAAATTATAATTTTTTCTGCCAATTACAGATAAGAGATCCAAGCATTTTAAAACATATTGCTCTTTTCTAGGGGAGGAATAAAAATCTTTACACTTAAAAATTGCAGCAACCAACCATCATGTTTTTCCTATGATGTAAAGGAGCAAATCCTTATGTTCTTCACAAATAAAGGTACTGTCTGGGTCAGAGTGGAGTGTGGGAGGTGAAAATGGCTTCATGATGAATTTTGGTTCCACTTTATTCTCTTCCTACTTGTGATTTTCAACTCCCACTAGTGTTTTCCAGTAACCTAATACTGAATTACAGCATTCTTCTTTAGCAAGGTCTCTTGACAGTTAGAACTATGGTAATAATAATGGGAGGCAGGAGGAGGAAATGGATCTTTAACCAGCTTTTATGGTCTATGATAGATGGAGAAAGTAGAGCACGTGGTTAGCTTTGAGTGAAGCCCAGGGACAGGGTCCGGTAATAGGTCTGACAATTTTAAAATCTATTCTGCCCATTAAAAAAAGTTAATCATCAAATTGCTTTCATAATAGTCCCTCAGAAGCAAGACATGATTCTGCCAATTTTTCAAAGAACCAGCAAGGAGGCTTTGGTGGCTAAACTCCACCACTGGATCAGAAGATGGCACAAGAGGGAAGGACAGGAACTCAGATGATGGAAGAGCAAAAGACATCTGTCTCTGCCTTTCTTAGGAGTCTTTGGTCGATGTGAGTGGAGAAGGTGTTCTCTGGGTATGGCCTCTTCCAGCTAAGGAAAGCAAGACGTGCTGTAGCAGGCTTGGGAAACTTCAGTGCCCCCTTTCCAGACATTCTCACCCATATAACCTCATTGACATGGATTCATCATGCAGGCTGCCTAAGGGCAGAGCCAAGAGGCAATTTCCACCCATTTGCACTTTGCATTTTCATCTTCAAAACCTCTCATTTCCACTCCTCCCAATTACCTCTTCCCACCAGCTTTGCAAACCTGAGTTTTATCTTTTAGGCCCAACTTGCCTACAAGCATCATATCCAACCAGTTCCCCTCCTGCTCAGAAACATTTCTTGAATCCCCACTGTTTACAGAATAGGGTTCAGACTTACTAAATTGTGTGTTGGAAAAGTCGCAAAGCTGTACTCTGCAACTGACTAGCTCTCTGCTAAGGGGAGGGTCCTGCAACCCATTTGGTCCAGAAGCAGAGTGAAGGGACTGTCAAGACCACACCCGTCCCTTTACCTATGGGTACAGATGATAGGAAATATTTATCTCCTTTTCTATGTTGCAGTCTTTAGATTTGTTGAAATGTCAACTTCATGAACACATCTGGGTTTCTCTATGTATTTACCCATTTCCAGATAAATTCTGAAAAGGCAGAGGGAGAGCATGTACAAACACATTACACCAACTCTTTCTCTATCCCTGTTTGGGGCTCCTCTCTGTGAAATAGGAAAAACAATACTTAGTTCAGTGGCTTGTACATGAAAGTGACACTCTGTCATATCTGGTCCCAACACTTCATTTTATTCCCCTCCACACCCCCTCTTACAGCTCTGCAGCACTTAAGCTCTGCAGTGCCTAGAAGGGTGCCTCACATATTAGTAGCTTAGTACTCTGTGAGAGACAGCGTGATGGGGGAAGAGCTGAGAGAGAATCCCAAGCAGGTTCCACACTGAACTCATAAACCAGGAGATCATGACCTGAGCTTAAATCAAGAGATGCTTAACTGACTGAGCCACCCAGGTGCCCCAATTCTGATGTCTTTTACTCACTTTGCTATGGGATGTCTTTCCTCAAAGTCTCTCCACGAAAAACCAAAAAATGCATCTCTCCAAGTTTTGCTGTCCTGCTTATTTCTGATCCATTAACACAGAATGGTCTGCTCTATGAATGGCCACAGTGGCCAGGCTGCCATCCTTCAGTGGGTTTCTTAGGGAGTGGGGAGTAATGCCATAGCAATTTAATTTCGTCTCTGCTCCCCAATCAGATGTGGCAGATGGCTGGCCCAGGGAGCCAGCAGATCTAAATTGAGTCTCTTACAGCACACCCTGTGTTCAAGGTTCATCTTGTTCAAGGGTACAGTGCAAAGAACGGAGTCTCAATCAAAGTGAAAGCCATAAGTGATAAGGCTTCCACTTCCTCCAGCTCCACATTCCTCTGCCTCCAGCTCCAGCATTACCAAGAGCACAGCTCTGCCTCTGATAAAAAACAATAACAAACAAAACAAAACAAAACAAAACACCAATAGACCAGACTTCCTACCCGATCCCTCCTGCCTGGTTGAGTTTGGGTGGTAATTCCTATTTAATTACTGCTTTATCACCAACATGGCAAATGATCTCCAGTTGCTTTTCACATCCATCTGTTGGAAGTTGCTTTAGATAAAGCTCTCAAGCTACTCCAGTAAGGAATTGAAAGGAGATTAAACCAAGGAAGATAATGTAATAAATAATAATAGCCAGCATTGACTGAATATGTTGTGTGTCAGGTAATGTGCTAAGTACTTTGCATGAATTATTACTTAATTGAATCCCCCTTGCAACTTTGTAAGGTAGAGAGGAGTATCTTCATCTTAGTGATGAAGAAACCAAATCTCAGTTCCACAGCTGAGGGGTTCCACAGGTTCCGCAGCTTTGTCAAGGTCATAGAGCTATAAATAGTAAAATTAGAATTCAAACTCAAGTTGGTCTGCTTCCAGAGTCCATGCTCTTAATCATGTCTCAGTTTTCTGGGAAGAACTGAACCCCAGACTTGTTTTCTTGAATTGTCCAACAGCATTTTCTTATTCTGCATCTTATCCCTTGCCTGTCTGTCCCAAATTATTGACCCATTCTGAACTTCAAGGTCCCCATATAGAGTGGTTAAAAGTAAAGGTATCACATGCCCTGAGTGCTTTGTCAACGTTGTATCAGCCAGAGCAGAGATTCAGAAAATGCTACTTACATTTCTCAAGAGGAACCTCTACATGGATACTTCATTTTTAAACCAAAACATTTAAAACATTTGGATGTTAAAATGTCTCTTGGTTTAGAGACATTTTGATGTACACATTCTGTGAAAGATTTCTTTTACAAGTCACTTTATCCAATGTAAAGACTAGTCTTGCTAATGAATGATGTCAGTGAAGTAAGCTGTTTCCTCTCGAAGATTTATGTTCTAGTAGCCAAGGTGAGTCCACCCAGCTTGGTCAGCCTAGAGGGTAAGAAACAATGAGAGGCCAGGTGTGATTTCACAATGAGGCATTCATGGACAGCTTCACATTTACCTTCTTTGGCTGAACCACATCCTCTGCTTGCTGAAGACCATGCAGGAGAAGAAGAACCTTGTTTCACTTCTACCCCTCATACACCTAGGAGCAAATTGAACCCTTTGTGATTAAAGCCTATTGAAATCCTGGGGCTTCCTTCTTTAATTTGATTTTTCCTCCTGGTTTTCTAGGGGTTTGTTTCAGGAGAGGCTTGAGAAATCATGCAGTGTAATTGGATGATTGGTGTCCTTTAATTAAGGCAGCAAAATGCAATGTGCAGCACATTTCAGGTTGATTGTAGTAAGGCTAGGCAGTTGTCTGCTATATAAAGCTCAGAGAGGCTTATTTTAATAACCTGCAAGGTGAAATTGCAATCTGTAGTTTGGTCTGTGCTGTTAAGACTATGGGGTTACATTTGTATGTAAAAACTAGTGAGGCTTCTGAATGATCACCCCTTAACCTAGCCCCATGTGGGTCCTGTCTTAATGAATTATGATGACCAGTTCCCTGGTAGTCAGGAAATTGTCATTGCATGGAATTAAATGATCTCTTGATAAATTTTAAATCAGTCTGGTTTCCTTCCAGCCCTCACAGCTATCCTCTCTAATCATGCAGTTTGTGCCTAGTTGAATATTTAACTAATTTTACTACTAGATTAGAGCACAATTCGGGAAGTTAAGAAGGAAAGTATCCTTAAAATTCAACATATTCGTAGCTCAAATGTAAATTACTTTTAGATTACTTGGTATTTTGGAAAATGTGCTACAATTGTATTGAAAACCAAATGTGCAAAGATAAAGTTTCCTTTAATTTTAAAAATAAATGCTCAGAAAACTTGGGAGTATAGATAATTATAAGATATGTACATGGCTAGGGTGGAAGTAAGTACTATTTTATCATGGTGATACTTATGCATCCAGATGGCATCCCATAGAAAGCTTTCTAAGAATTGGTATTGACAGGAACTTATAAAAAAATGCTTTTGTTGTGTATCCTGATTCACATGTCTGGGTTGCTCTTGTCTCATTGGTTACACTTGGGACCATTTCTTTCTCTGGGGGCTCACCTATCCCAGATTATGTCAGCTCAAGATAATGTGAAGAAATGACAACAGTGACCTACCTCTCAGGAGATAGGGATGATTCAATGAGACAAATATAGCATTGTCACTGTGTGTGTGTGCGTGTGTGTGTGAGAGAGGATAAATAAACATATATCCAAGACATACCTCTAAAGATATGTATTTAATAAAAAGGATCCTGCATACAAATGGCCAACAGATACATGAAAAGATGTTCAACAAAATAAGATACCACCTCACACGTGTTAGGATGCCTCTTATCAAAAAGACAAAAGATAACAAGTGTCAGGGAGGATATGGAGAAATGGGAACACTCGAACACTGTCAGTGGGAATATATATTGGTAGAGGCATATAGAAAACAATATGGAGGCTCTGAAAAAAAATTAAAACTAGAATTATCAACATAATAATTCAACAATTCTATAGATTACCTCAATGTTCACCATGGTAAGTGTAGTCACCACACAATGTTATTATAATATTATTGACTATATTCCCTATGCTGTACTTTTCATCTCTGTGACTTATTTATAACTACAAGTTAGTACCTCTTAATCCCCTTAATATGTTTTGCCCATCCCCCTCCACCTCCCCTCTGGCAACAACCAGGTATTTTTTGTATTTAAGAGTCTGTTTTTTTGTTTGTTTGCTTTGTTTTTTAAATTCAAGTATCATTAACATACAGTGTTATATTAGTTTCAGGTGTACAATATAATGATTCAGTAATTCTACACATTATTCAGTACTCATTATGATAACTGTACTCTTAATCGCCTTCACCTCTTTTACCTATCCCTACACCCACCTCCCCTTTGGAAACCATGAGTTTGTTCTCTATAATTAAGAGTCTATTTTTTTGGTCTCTTTTTGTTGTCGTTCATTTGTTTTTTTTCTTTTTACATTCCACATACCAGTGAAATCATATGGTATTTGTGTTTCTCTGACTTATTTCACTTAGCATTATACCTTCTAAATCCATCCATGTTGTTACAAATGGCAAGATCTCATTTTTAATGTCTGAGTAATATTCCGTTGTGTATGTATAATATATATAGTATCTTCTTTATCCATTCATCTGTCAATGGACATTTAAGTTGCCTCTATATCTTGGCTATTATAGATAATAATGCTGCTATAACCATAGTGCATTAATTATACTTAAAAAAATTAAAACTAGAATTGTCATGTGATACAGTAATCCCACCTCAGAGTATATTTCCAAAGGAAATGAAATCAGTATCTTGAAGAGATATCTGCACTTCCATGTTCAGTGTAGCATTATTCACAATAGCCAAGATATGGAAATGACTTAAATATCCATCAACAGATGAATGGATAAAGAAAATATGTGTGTATATGTGTACACACACACACGCACACTGGCATATTACTTAGCCTTAAAAAAGAAGGAAATCTGCCCATTTGTGACAACATGTGGATAAACCTGGAGGACATTATGCTAAGTAAATAAGCCGGACACAGAAGGACAGAATCCTCTTGATCTCACTTATATTTGAAATCTAAAATAGTGAGACTCATAGAGGCTGAGAGAAGAATGGTGATTGCCAGGAATTTTGGGGGAAGGGGAAATGGGGAGAGGCTTTTCAAGGAGTGCAGAGTTTCAGTTATGCGAGATGAATAAGATCTGCAGAGCTAATGTATAGCATGGTGACTATCGTTAACAGTACTGAAGTGTATATTTGACATTTGCAGTGAGGGAAGACTTCAGTGTTCTTCCCACATACACAAAAGAAAATGGTGACTATGTGAGGTGACATGTTAATTTTGATTGTTTGTGGTGATCATTTCACAGTATTCACACTATATGTCAAAGCATCAAGTTATACACCTTAAATATATACATTTTTATTTGTTAATGATATCTCAACCATGCTGTTATAAACAAACAGGCAGGGTCCTTTGAGGACTACTTGATTTCTCCTATGGCCTTCCCTGACCTGCCCAGTTCACAGTGGCTCTGCTGTCCCCTAGCTCTGGTAACTCTGGTACCATTCTCCTTCTGAACTACACCTTCTAGCAGCATTGATCTATACACTACTGATCTCAGGTATGTCCTTCTTGTCTCCTTAGTCAGCCTATTAGCTCCTTCACAGCAGTAACTATATAGGAAATGGTTTCTCTGCTCCTCATAATACCTATACACATGGTCATGTACTTCGCTTACTAGCCTCACTATTAGGAGGGAAAAGGCAAGCAAAGTTGACAAGAAAGCTTTCTATTTACCTGGAATTAAGACTGATGTAGACCTGGCGTTTCACTATGAATCTTGCTAATCTTTGGGCTGCTTCTTAAAAGCCTCAAAAGCCACGGACGGCCTGAAATTGGGATTATGTGGCTGGTTTTGTTCTTTTCTTAACAAACTCAAGTTAGCTATGAAGGCTAGGAGTTTTCAGAAATCTGGCTTTCATCCTGTATGACAGGAAGCTACATGCAGAATAATGTTCTTTTCCACAAAGCTTTCTACTATTAAATGATTGAACACCACTCATAATTTGTTAGAGGAGGGGAGCATCAAGTCTGTTGTGCATGTGGCATCTTTTAAATGCTGACTTTTTTTTTCTATTCTTTTGCTAGTTGAGCTCAATTTTAAACTGATTTTCATAGCTAGTGAGAATATTGAAAGTAGTTTTTTTCTGAAACAGTTCAGTTTTCTTAGGAAGTTTATAGAAAACCTTAAGATATGTAATGCTACCATTGTTTGGGAAATCATAACAATTTTACAAAATGGACATACCTGAGAACAATGATGCATAGATCAGTACTGCAAAGAGGTATGGTTCAGATGGTAATTCTTACTAAGTCATAGAAATTATCTAAGTATGAATCCATATACTTAGTGTTATTCAGAATATGAGCCATTGTTCACATTTAAATTTAGTCTCCAAATTAAGATGCTCAATAACATGGGGTTGGAAATATAAAAGGAGTAGTAGTGATGGTAGAATTAGGAAGTAGAGAGAAATCACTATCAGATGCTGGTCACTAGGGATATCCTCTGAATATGCACCACCTCCAAAGAGCTGGCTCCATTTTTGCTCAGCTCCTTGACCTAGGTAAGTAATTCAGCATTACCAACATGGCCCAATGGAGGGACAAAGTTGATGATAAAGCCTTGTCATTCTTTTCTTGGTCTTTCTAGTTTAGCTTAACCATTTTTAAAAATTATTTCTATAGACTCCATTTCTTCAGAAATTTATTTTTAAAGTTTATTTATTTTGAGAGAGAGGTAGAAAGCAAGTGGGGGAGGGATAGAGAGAGAGGGAGTGAGAATCCCAAGCAGGCTCCATGCTGTCAGCACAGAGCTTGATGCAGGGCTCAAGCTCAGGAGCCATGAGATCGTGACCTGAGCCCAAGTCAGGAGTCAATCGCTTAACTGACTGAGCTATTCAGCGCCCCTCCTAAGAAATTTAATATCTAAGTGGCAATAGCCTTGTCTGAGCTATCCAGCGCCCCTCTTTAGAAATTTAATATCTAAGTGGCAATTCCCTGAGCTAAGTATATCATTTAGATATTACCATGTAACAAATCACTCCAAAAAAAAATCAAGCATTTATGTAACTCATGATTCTGTGGACTGGTTGGGTAATTTCTCTGTTCTCTTCTGGGCTTGCTCATGCACCTTTGGTCAGCTCTGGGTCAGATAGGTACCTGCAGATTGGCTGGACTTTCTTAAATGTTGGGAGTCAACTGGCTGCCAGCTGGTTTAGGAAGACCTTGAGTCTTCTCCAAGTTCAGATAATCCAGCTTGCTCACACTGCAGTAGTAGGGGTCCAAAGACAGAGAAGCAGTGAACAGGATCTCTTGATGCTTAGTTTCAGAACATGCACAGTGTCACTTCTGCCTACTCTGTTGGGCAAAAGAACTCACCACACCAGCCCAGATTCAAAGGATGGAGTATTAGACTCTATCTCTGGAGGGGAGGGGCTGCAAGTCACATTGAAAAGAGCATGGATACAAGGAAGGTAAAGAATTATGGGTTTGGTTTTTGTTTACAGTTTATCACACTGGGAAAATCTTACACAGATACAAACAAAAAATCATATTTTAGCTACTGAAATGTGGGAGCAATGATCAGAGTGCAAAATTAGGTGTCATAATTTAAAAGAAAATGTTTATCCTGTATTCTAATTTTAGGTGTCCATTCTCTCAGGGGTTGACCTTGGTTATTTTTCTATTGTTGCTCTCTCTTCTCATTTGGCTACATTTTCAAAAAAATAGGATTTTCAGATGCCTGAGATCATTTAAGATGCAGGTCTTAAATGTGTGTTTGGAATCTTTGTTCTGTGTAATTGATTTCTTTGGCTATAATAGTTTAGTTTTTCTACGATGTTTATACTCAATGTTTCTTTGCAGCGTTTAAGAAAGTCCTGTCTTCTAATTTAGCCATTAAATTAAAAATGTTTTTGAAACAGTGTTCTGAGTGAAAAAAAAAAAAAGATCTGGCAATATTCATGAACCTTCAATTTGCAACTACCATGAAAGTCTTTTATTTTATTTATTTTATTTTATTTTATTTTATTTTATTTTATTTTATTTTATTTTATATTTTTATTCCAGGATAGTTAAGATACAGTGTAATATTAATTTCAGGTGTATAATATAGTGATTCAACACTTCCTTACATCACACTGTTCTCATCATGACAAGTACACTTAATCCCTATCACCTAATTCACCCATCCCCCCACCCACCTTCCTTCTGGTAACCATCTGTTCTCCATGTTAAGAGTCTATTTCTTGGTTTCTCTCTCTCTTTCCCTTTGTTCCTTTATTTTTTTCTTAAATTCTATGTATGAGTGAAGTCATATAGTATTTGTCTTTCTCTGACTGACTTATTTCACTTAGCAATATACTCTATAGCTCCATCTATGTTGTTGTGTCTTGAGACTCCAGGCCAGGGGTGGCCAACTCACTGACCAAGGCAGATAAGGTATGAGTGAACTGCTGGGTGTGTTATCTCAGAGGCAATAGAGAGTGGGGGAATCCGGCAGTAAACTAGCAATTCCCTGACATTTGATACATGTTAAAATCACCTGAGGAGTTTTTAAAAAGTGCCCAGGCTGTGTTCCAGACTCATTAAAACAGAATCCCTGGAAATAAAAAACAGATATCAGTATATTTTTAAAGCTCCTTGGGAAATCTCAACGTACAGCCCGATTTATGAACAAATAGATTAAGCCAGGATGTCTCAGTCTTTGATGTGCAGACAAATGACCTGGAGATTCAGATGTAGATACATCAGGTTTAAGGTGGGACTGAGATTCTGCATTTTTAGTGAGTTCCTGAGTGATGCCAATGCTGTTGGTTTTCAGACCATACTACAAAAAACAAGAATCTAAAGATCTCAAGCAGCCCACAGAGAGTTTTGTGGGCTTTTTTTTTTGGTTGGTCTATTGCATATTTAAACACAAATTGAGTCAACATTTCAAAATTGAGAGATTTCTCATAAAAATTCATATTTCTGATTTCTCATGAAAAAAGCAAGTGATCTCATGATACCAGCTCTGCATTTCCACATAGATTAGCGCTGAAGAGCGACTGCCCCTGATAAGAGGGTGCAAGTGATTCACCAAGGGAGGCTTTGAAGTGCTTTTCCCTGTGTTTGTTTATGAATAGTATAAATGTATCTTTTTCCATATGGACTGGCACAACACAGGAGTGCACACGTGCATGCTCAGCAAAAACCATAAAGGCAAAAAGCCAAGCAATGAAGTGGGAAAAGGTGAAAGGAGAGGAAAAGAAGAATAATTCCTTAAAACTTAGATATGTTTATTAGTAAGGACCCTAATTGGTTGCATCAGAAACCTACTGGATCTCTTTAAGGGGAGAAAACAATTGAGGGGGAATTTAGTATATATGGGTAGCTCATGGATCCACGATGCAGCTGGGTTTCAGAAAAGAATAAACTCAAGGACATGGATGTCATCAAGGCAGACCTTCTCTTTGACTTCATCCTGGCTGCCCTTGGCACATCTTCCTTTATTCCATGTCCTTGCTTCCTCTGTTCTATAGTTCACCTGGTGTAAGACATGGCCACCAGCAATAACTGGGTTTACATGCTGAGGATCTTGCTACGAGTCCCACTCCATATTCCTGAAGAAGGGATTATGAATGGCTCAGCATGGAGGATGACCTGAGAGGCTTCTGTTATTCTCAGAAAACTTACTGCAGTTGAGCAGGAAGTTGAACCCTCCCACCAGAGAGGCAGAACTAATGATCCGGAAGTCTAGAGTGACCCCAGCCCAACCTAGAGGCAGGGGACAGACATAAAGGTCTATGGACTCCTTCACTCATGAGGCATCTTTGCCCTTTACAGGAGGAAGGTCCAATTGCAGAGTTGACTGTAATAATAACAATAATACCTGAGGATGAAGCAAGGGGAGCAGGTACTAGCTTCATTGATTTCTCTCCTATCCAAAACACAATGCAAAGCATGAAAATGACATAAAGATGTCATTTCCTGACAACCCACTACAGGCAAACTTTTGGTTATGAGTGTGACTGTGTGGGTAGCATTAAGTAAATAACCCACAGAAATCATTTTTGGAAATGAATTCAAGGGAACTCAGCCAAAAGTACACAAGGCAGAGATGCTCCTGCTGAATTTCAAAAGGTGAGGAAACTAGGTGAAATGTGAAAATGGGAAAAGAGAAGAGGAAAATGTTAATAAGCCAGGTTATTGAGAAATCTGAAAAGTGGTTCACAAGAGCGTGCGTTTACTCCCCTATAATGAGATCTGGGATTATCTGTAAAAACATTTAGTTCTGATTGTTTTAAAGAGAAGAGATAAAATGTTGAATATGTGGCACCCTAGAGTGTGCCATTTTTCCTTATTTCAAATGATAATCCTAATGAAACACCTATAATGTGTAAGAGATCAAGTCGTATAGCTTCCCATCAGAGAGTGCAATTGAGAACAAAGGCACAGATGTTGTATATTCAAATGACATGGTGAGAGCAGATTTGAGGATAGAAGGAACTAAAGTGCTTCATACAAGACTATATGAATACTCCCACCTGGTCCTAGGACTCACCTGTCTGACTTTGATCAAGATGTTTTATAATGCACAGGGCCAAATGATGAGTCTACCTTATAAGTTTAAATATACCCCAAGGCTCTTTCTTGAGATCTGAAAAAATGTGATTGTAGTAATAATTATAATGAGTCATTGGGCCCAGACCAGTGACTTACAAGCCTGAGAGAATGCACATCCATATGTAGTGAGGAAATATTGAAATCCCATTTGTTCTGGGGTACAATCTTCAGTTAAATTTGTCAGGGGTCCTAAAGCTTATCTATTTGTCTTTGTATTAAATCTATAGGTACTGGCCATTCTTTCTCGAAAAGTAAAAGTGGTACCTTCTCCCAAATAATCTCAGGTTAGGTTTGATTCCTACAAAAGCCGAGTGGATTCACATGGAGACAGACATGGAAATGTCTCCCTGGCTCCTTTTTCCTCCTCCCCTTCCTTCCCTTCTTTACTTAGAATCAGGCCCTCGTTAACAATGCATTCAAATAAATCCGAGTGGTACCAGAATAAGAATATATTTTTATTGAGGCATGGCTTCTTTCCACAAGGAAGGCTATGCAGACAGCTAAATCCTGCTTGGTGAGGTCTCTGAAATGAGAGCAGGACTAACTGCCTCTTATTACCTGTGCTGGCACAGCTGGCTCTCTTCCCTTAGCCAGTGAGTGGGACTCTGCTCTATTGTGCTTAAACACTCCCTTTCAGAAAAGCCAAACTCCCCTTTCACTTATGCTGATTACATTAACATTTGCTCTAAACACTTTCTGGCTACTCCAAGCAGGCAAATTCCAGCAACCTCCAGTTTCTGCCTTCGCACATGGTGATTTTTAAGAGTCTTTCATGGAAGACGAAGCAGCTACCTTTTCTTGACAGGAAATAGGTCTTTGCACTCTTCTGAAGAAATCAACAGATAGACAGTTTGAATCACTCTCTTCATTAGTGACTTCTTAAATTGTCCCTAAACTCAGGATACTTGTGACTTCTGAAGTAGTGAATGCTTTCAAAAACGGATCTAAAAATATTCTTTTTGTGCTTTGTATGCTTCATCTAAAGAAAAAGAATAGGAAATGACTAACCACACACATGCAAAGAAAGAATAGAGGAAAACCAGGAAAATGAGGTGAGTGACAGAATATCTATAAATATATATGGATGGATTGGTGCTGTGCAATAAGAGAAAACAGTAAGTGTATGGTGATGGTGGTGGGGATTCTGATAAACGTTCAGTAAATTGATGAGCTGGGAGGCAGAGATGCAGGTGAAGTGAAAAGTTCCAGAAATCTTAAATGAGGTGAGTATGAAATAGACTATGAAGAAGAGGGAGTGAGGGTATGAAGTAAAAGCAGAGCAAAGATCCCACGTCACCGTGGTCATGTAGAAACCGTGTGTGCCATGGGTCCCCTACAATAGCTCAGTTAAAATCAAAGAGGAATTTAAGGGTTAAAACACTAAACAGGATACAACAGGAATATTATGTAATGATAAAATCAGATATGCTTGTACCAAAAATAATAGTAACTAAATACAGATAGTCAGGAAGAACTGAAAAGAATTTAAAGTGGGCACTCAACCATCTCTCTCAAAATCTTAACGATAGTTTTATTTTATTTTTTAAAGCTTATTTATTTATTCTGAGACAGAGTGAGAGAGAGAGCACGAGCAGGGGAGAGGTAGAGAGAATCCCAAACAGGCTCTGCATTGTCAGCACAGAGACTGATGTGGGGGGCTCAAACTCACCAACTGTGAGATCATGACCTCACAAAACCAAGAGTTGGCCACTTAACTGACAGAGCCACCGAGGTGCCTGGTAATGATAGTTTTAAAAGTAAATTATAGTTTTAGCATAGTTTTAGATAAAAGAAGCACTGTGCATGTAGTATAGAGAGTTCCCCTATACCCCACATTCAGTTTCTCCTATTATTAACATCTTAACAGTACTATGGTACATTTGTCACTATTAATTAACCAATATATTTAATCATTTTTAACTGAAGTATAATCGACATATAATATTCCATTAATTTCATGTGTACAACAAAGTGACCCAACATTTGTGCCTGCTGCAAGCTAATCACCACAATAAGTCTAGTTACCATCTGTCACCACACAAAATTAACACCATATTATTGCCTGTATTCCCTATGCCTTACATTACATCCCCATGACTTGATTTATTTCATAACGTGAAGTTTGTACCTCTTGGTCTCCTTCATTCATTTTGCCTCTCCCTGGCATCCCCTGGGTAGTATTCCATATATATATATATATATATATATATATATATATATGTATATATATATCACATCTTCTTTTATCCATTCACCTATTGATGAACACTCAGGTAGTTTTCATATCTTGGCTTGTGTAAATAATGCTGCAATGAAGCAATGAACATCAGGGTGCATATATCTTTTTAAATTAATATTTTGAGTTCCTTTGGGTAGATATCCAGAAATGGAATTGCTGAAGCATATGATAGTTCTAGTTTTAATTTTTCGAGAGACCTCCATAATGTTTTCCATAGTGATTGTACCAATTTACATTCCCACAAACAATACAGAAGACTTCTCTTTTCTGCTCTTTCTTCCACACTTATTATTTCCATCTTTTTTTAATTTAATTTTTATCTTTATTTTTTATAAAAATTGTTTAAATGTTTATTTGTTTTTGAGAGAGAGAGAGAGAGAGAGCAAGTGGGGTAGAGGCAGAGAGAGAGGGAGACACAGAATCTGGAGCAGGCTCCAGGCTCTGAGCTGTCAGCACAGAGCCCAACACAGAGCTCGAATTCATGAACTGGGAGATCATGACCTGAGCTGAAGTTGGATGTTTAACCAACTGAGCCACCTAGGTGCTCCTTTATATTTAGTTTTAATAAAAGTAAACTTGACATACAATATTGTATTAGTTTCAGGTGTACAACATAGTGATTTGACAATTAAATACATTAAAAAATACTCAAGAAAATAAGTGACCTTCTGTCACCATTCAAAGCTATTACAAAGCTATTACAACATTATTGTCTATATTCCTTATGCTGTATTTCTTATCCCTGTGATGTATTTATTTTATAACTGGAATTTTGTACCTCTAATCCCCTTCATCTATTCCTCTTATCCCCCTCTTCTTCCCCTCTGGCAACTATCAATTTGTTCTTTGTATTTTTGAATCTGTTTTTCTTTTGTTTGTTCATTTTTTTTTTAGATTCTACATATAGGTGAAATTGTACATATTTGTCTTTCTCTGTCTTATTTTACTTAGCATAATGCAATCTAAGTTTATCCATATTGTTGCAAATGTCAAGATTTCATTCCTTTTTATGGCTAAGTAATATTCCATTGTACATATATACCACTTCTTTTTTATCCATTCATCCATCAGTGGACATTTGGGTTGCTTTCATATCTTAGCTATTATAAATAATGCTGCAATAAACACATGGATGCATATATCTTTTCTAATTAAGGTTTTTATTTTCTTTTTTTTTTTTAATTTTTTTTAACGTTTATTTATTTTTGAGACAGAGAGAGGCAGAGCATGAACGGGGGAGGGTCAGAGAGAGAGGGAGACTCAGAATCTGAAATAGGCTCCAGGCTCTGAGCTGTCAGCACAGAGTCCAACGCGGGGCTTGAACTCATGGACTGCGAGATCATGACCTGAGCCGAAGTCGGACACTTAACCAACTGAGCCGCCCAGGCACTCCTATTTTCTTCAGATAAATACTGAGAAGTAGAGTCTCTATTTTCAATCTTTTGAAGAACCTCCATACTGTTTTCCACAGTGGCTGCACCAATTTATATTCCTATCAACAGTGCACAAGGGTCCATCTTCCTCCTAATTCCCACCAATATTTGGTATTTCTTATTTTTTTGATGCTAGCCATTGTGACAGGTATGAGGTAATATCTCATTGTGTTTTTGGTTTGCATTTCCCTAATGATTAGTGATGTTGAACACCTTTTTATGTCTCTTGGCCATCTGAGTATCTTCTTTGGAAAAACGTATCTTCAGTTCTCTACCCATTTTTAGTCAGATGATGATGGCAATGATTTTTGAGGCTAAATTTTATGAATTCTTTATGTATTTTGGATATTAACCCTTTCTTGGATATAATCGTTTGCAATTCTCTTCTCCCATTCATTGCCTTTTCATTTTTGATGATGGTTTCCTTCGCTATGCAAAATCTTTTTAGTTTGATGAGTCACAATTCCTTATTTTCCCTTTTGTTTCCCTTGCCTGGGGAGACAGATACAGAAAAATATTTCTGAGGTTGATGTCCAAGAGTTTACTGCCTATTCTTTCAGGAATTTCATGGTTTCAGGAGTTACATTTCAGTCTTTAATCCATTTTGGGCTTATTTTTTTTTTTTTTTGTATGTGGTGTACAAAAGTGTCCAATTTCATTTTTTTGCATGTAGTTGTCCAGTTTTCCCAGCATCATCCACCAAAGAAACTGGCCTTCCCCCATTATATATTTGACTCCTTTGCTGTAAACTAACCATATATGCATTGGTTTATTTCTGGGCTTTCTATTCTGTTCTACTGATCTATGTCTGTTTTTATGCAATATCATACTGTTTTGATTGCTATAGCTTTGTGGTATAGTTTGTAATCAGGGAGCATGATACCTCCAGCTTTGTTCTTCTTTCTCAAGATTACTTTGGCCTCATCAGGTCTTTTGTGTTTCCATATAGATATTAGGATTATTTGCTCTAGTTCTATGAAACAATGCTATTGGAATTTTGAATTTACCACTAAAGCCATCTGGCCCTGGACTTTTGTTTGTTGAGGGTTTTTTTTTTTTTAACTGTTTCAATCTCCTTGTTAGCAATCAGTTTATTCAAATTTTCTATTCATGATTCAGTCTTGGAAGATTGTGTTTCTAGAAATTTTTCTGTTTCTCCTAGGTTGTACAATTTACTGGTACATTATTGTCCATAGTAGTCAATTTTAATCCTTTGTATTTATTTGATATCAGTTGTAACTTCTCTTTCACTTCTAATTTTATTTGTGCTTTCTCTCTTTTTTTTTTCTTGATGAGTCTAGCTTAAGGCTTATCAGTTTTATTTATCTTTTCAAAGAACCAGCTCTCAGATTCATTGATTTTTTTTCTATTGTCTTTTAAGTCTCTATTACATTTATTTCCTTTCTGATTTTTATTATTTCTTTCTTTCTACTAATTTTGGGTTTAATTTGTTTTTCTATTTCTAGTTTGTTTAGGTGTAAAGTTAGATTGTTTATTTGATATTTGTCTTGTTTATTCATGTAGGCCTGTATAATTATGAAATTCCCTCTTAGAACTGCCTTTGCTGTGGTGCCTGTGTGACTTTGTCAATTAGACATCTGATCTTGATTTTGGCTTGGGTCATGATCTTGAGGTTTGTGAGTTCAAGCCCTGCACCCAGCTCTGCGCTGATAGTGTGGAGCCTGCTTGGGATTCTCTTTCTCTTCCTCTCTCTCTCTGCCCCTTCTGCATATTCTCTCTCTCTCTCTCAAAATAAAGAAATTAAAAAAAAAACTGCCTGTGCTGTATCCCATAGATTTTGGTTTGTCATATTTCTGTTTTCATTTGTCTATAGGTATTTTCTGATTGCTTCTTTGATTTCTTCAATGACCTATTGAACATGTTCAGTAGTATGTTGTTAAATCTCCACTTTTTTTTAGTTTATTTCTTATAATTGATCTCTAGTTTTATATCATTGTAGACAGAACATTTTTAAATAAAATTTCTATCTTCTTGAATTTACTGAGACTTGTTTTATGGCCTTATATATGATCTATCCTGGGGAATGCTGCATATGCACTTGAGAAGAATGTGTATTCTGCTGTTTTGGATGGAATGTTCAGTATAATTCAATTATGTCCATCTGGCTTAATGTGTCATTTAAGGTGGATATTTCCTTATTGACTTTCTGTCTGGATGATCTATCCATTGATGTAAGTGGGTATTAAAGTCCTCTACTATTATTGTATCACTGTCAATTTCTCCTTTTAGGTCTGTTAATCTGCTTTATATATTTTGGTGCTCTTATCTTGGGTGCTTACATATTTACAAATGTTATGTCTTCTTGGTGGATTGATCCCTTTATTATTATGGAATGCCCTTCTTTGTCTTTTATCACAGTTTTTGCTTTAAAGTCTATTTTATCTGATATGAGTATAGTTATACCTGGATCCCATCCAGAACACCAGATTATATTTATTCATCATGTGTTTTCAGGCTCCTCTTAGCTATGACAGTTTCTCAGAATTTCCTTGTTTTTGATGACTTAGACCATTGTTTATTTACTTGTTTTGTTTTCGTAACAGCTTTACTGAGATATAATTTATATACCATACATGGCATAAAACAGACACTCAGATCGATGGAACAGAATAGAGAACTCAGAAATGGACCCACAAACATATGGCCAACTAATCTTTGACAAAGCAGGAAAGAATATCCAGTGGAATAAAGAGTCTCTTCAGTAAGTGGTCCTGGGAAAACTGGACAGCGACATGCAGAAGAATGAACCTGGACCACTTTCTTACACCATACACAAAAATAAACTCAAAATGGATGAAAGACCTAAACGTAAGACAGGAAGCCATCAAAATCCTCGAGGAGAAAGCAGGCTAAAACCTCTTTGATCTTGGCCACAGCAACATCTTACTCATCACGTCTCTGGAGGCAAGGGAGACAAAAGCAAAAATGAACTATTGGGACCTCATCAAAATAAAAAGCTTCTGCACAGTGAAGGAAACAATCAGCAAAACTAAAAGGCAACCAACAGAATGGGAGGAGATATGTGCAAATGACATATCAGATAAAGGGTTAGTATCCAAAATCTGTAAAGAACTTACCAAACTCAACACCCAAAAAACAAATAATCCAGTGAAGAAATGGGCAAAAGACATGAATAGACACTTCTCCAAAGAAGACATCCAGATCACCAACCGACACATGAAAAAATGCCCCACATCACTCATCATTAGGGAAATACAAATCAAAACCACAATGAGCTACCACCTCACACCTGTCAGAATGGCTAACATTAACAACTCAGGCAACAACAGATGGTGAGGATGTGGAGAAAGAGGATGTCTTTTGCATTGCTGGTGGGAATGCAAGCTGGTGCAGCCACTCTGGAAAACAGTATGAAGGTTCCTCAAAAAGTTAAAAATAGAACTACTCTATGACCCATCAATTGCACTACTAGGTATTTATCCAAGGGATACAGATGTGAAAGACAAAAATCATATGACTTCACTCATAGAGGACTTTAAGACACAGAACAGATTAACACAAGACAAGGGAATCAAAAATAATATAAAAACAGGGGAGGGGAGACAAAACATAAGAGACTCTTAAATATGGAGAACAAACAGAGGGTTGCTGTAGGGGTTGTGGGAAGGGGGATGGGCTAAATGGGTAAGGGACATTAAGGAATCTACTCCTGAAATCATTGTTGCACTAAGTGCTAACTAGTTTGGATGTAAATTAAAAAAATAAAATTAAAAATTAAAATTAAAATTAAAGTTAAAAAAATTTATATATTATACAATTTACATACCATTTGAAGTATAAAATCCGATATTTTTTTTTAATTTTTTTTTTCAACGTTTTTATTTATTTTTGGGACAGAGAGAGACAGAGCATGAACAGGGGAGGGGCAGAGAGAGAGGGAGACACAGAATCGGAAACAGGCTCCAGGCTCTGAGCCATCAGCCCAGAGCCTGACGCGGGGCTCGAACTCACGGACCGCGAGATCGTGACCTGGCTGAAGTCGGACGCTTAACCGACTGCGCCACCCAGGCGCCCCAAAATCCGATATTTTTTAGTATATCTATAGAGTTGTATAACTATTACTGCAATCAATCATCACATTTAAATAACCCTAAAAATAAACATTGTTCTTTTTTTAGTCCTCCCAACTCTCCCTGAGCAAACTTATTATCCCTTCAGCCCCATGCAATCACTAATTTACTTTCTGTCTCTATGGATTTGTCTAATCTGGACATTTCACAAAGATGGAATATATAATATATGGCCTTACTTAGCAAAGATTCACATATGTTGTATATCAGCACTTCATTCCTTTTTATGACCAAGTAACAATCCACTGTATGTATTTACCACATTTTGTTTACCCAAACATCAATTGATGGACATTGGGGTGGCTTCTATTTCATGACTATTATGAATACTGCTACTAATTTCCTTCAACATTGCATAGTTTTCAGTGTACAAGTTTTGCATATTTTTGTTAAATTATTTCTAAGCATCTTATTTGTTTTTATACTATTATAAATAGAATTGTTTTTCTTGATGTCATTTTTAATTGTTCGTTGGAAGTACAGTTGACTTTTGAATCATATAGGAGTTAGATATGCTAACCCTGCCATACACAGTCAAAAATCTATGTATATATTTTGACTCCCCCAAAATTTAACTACTAATAGCCTACTGTTGACTGGAAGCCCTACCAATGACATAAACAGTCAATTAGCACATATTTTGTATATGTATTATATACCATATTCTTATAATAAAGTAAGCTTGAGAAAATAAAATATTATTAAGAAAATCATAAGGAAGAGAAAACACACTTACAGTACTATACTGTATTTATAAAAAATGAAACCCACATATAAGTGGACTCATACAGTTTAAACCTGTGTTGTTCAAGAGTCAACTGTATACAGAAATACAATTGTTTTTGCATATTGATCTTCTATCTTGCAACCCTGCTGAACACATTTATTAGTCTACTAGTTTTTGTGTGCATGTATTTTTTAGAGTTTTCTATAAGATCGTATTATCTGTGTGTAGACATAGTTTTACTTCTTCTTTTCCTGTCTGAATGTATTTTATTTCTTTTCCTGGACTAGTTGCTCTGGCTAGAACCTCTAGTACAATGTTGAATAGAAGTGATCAGAGCAGGCATCCATGTTTTGCTCCTGATCTTTGGGAAAACATTCACTTTTTCACCATTAAGTATTATGTTGGCTGTGTGTTTTTCATAGATGCTCTTTGAAAGGTTGAGGAAGGTCTCTTCCTAGTTAATCATGAAGGAATGTTGAATTTTCTCAATGTTTTTCTGCATCCATTAGGATGATTGTGTGGTTTTTAAAAAATTATTCTATTGTTATGGTGTGTTATATTGATTATGTTATGTTCAGATGTTAAGCCAATCTTAGATTTCTGGGATAAAAATCTATTTGTTCATGATGTATAATTCTTTCTATATGCTGCTGAATTCTGTTTTCTAGTACTTTGTTGAGGATTTTGCATATATTTTCATGTAGTTTTCTTTTATAATGGTATCTGTCTGGTTTTGGCATCAAAGTAATCAATATTTCTTCCTTTCCTTTTTAAAAGAGTTTGAGAAGGATTAGTATTAAATAGTCTTTAAATGTTTAGTAGAATTAACCAGTGAAGTGATCTGATTCTGAGAATTTTTTGTGGGAATTATTTTGATTAGTAACTTAGTCTTTAACTTATCATTCAGAATTTCTATTTCTTCTTGAGTCAGTTTTCAAATTGCCTCTTTCTAGAAGTGTGTCCACTTCACCTAAGTTATATGATATGTTGGTATAAATTGTTCATAGTATTCCATTATCACCCTTTTATTTCTGTAAGGTTGGTAGTAATGTGCTCTCTTTCATTCCCAACTTTAATTATTTGAAACTTATCTAAAAAGATATATATTCTTGAATTATTTTCATAGTAACTTAACTGAAAATTACCATGAACAGTCTTAATTGATAATAATATAACTTGGACATCAACTTAATTTAAATTTATGTAAAACTTTCCTCCTATATAAGCTCTGTTTCTTCACTCCTTTATGCTGTAATTGTCACAAATTACATCTTTGTACAAAGTGTGCCCATCAACCTAGGTTTATAATTCTTGCTGTATGTAGTTTTTTTTTAAATAAGACAAGAAAAAAGGGTCACAAATAAAAAATACATTTGTAATGTGATTTATATTTAACTATGTAGTTAACTTTACTAGTGCTTTTTATTTCTTTATATGGACTCAAGTACTGCCTAGTGTCCATTTATTTTAACCTGAAGAACTCTCTTCAATACTTCTTGTAGCGCAATTCTAATTCTGCAAGCAATAAACTCACAGTTTTTGCTTTCCTGGGAATGTCTAAAATTCCCTTTCATTTTTTGAAGAATAATTTTGCTGAATATAGAATTCTTGGTTTACAAGTTTTTTTTTGTTTTAGCACTTTCAACATGTTATGCCATTGCCTTCTAGCCTCCGAGGTTTCTGATGAGAAATCAACCATTAATCTTATCGACAACCACTTTTTATGAATAATGACTTGCTGTTTTACATATTCTCTTTTTGTCTTTGGCTTTCAACTGTTGATTATGATGTCTAGATGTGGATCTCTTTATATATATTTTACTTGGAGTTTATTGAGCTTCTTTATGTGTATATTAATTTCTTTCGCCAATATTTGATAAGTTTCTACCCATTATTTCTTTGAATATTCTTTCTGTCCTTTTCTTTTACTTTCTCTTCTTTCTTTCTGGGATTAGTATTATTCTTGTGATGGTATGTTTGATGGTGCCATCAAAGACCCTTACATATCCTTGAGATTCTGTTTATTTTGCTTCATTTTTAAAAAAATTTTCATACAGAATAAACTCAATTGATCTATGTTCATGTTCTGATTCTTTTTCTTCTTTATATCTGCCTTTTATCTTATACTGAGCCCATCTAGTGAATTTTTAATTTCAGATAGTATGCTTTAATCCAGCTTTTCTATTTGGTTCCTTTCTAAAGTTTCTTTTTATTGATATTTTCTAGTTCTCCTGATTCCTTAAATGCCTAGAACCTGTAATCTATGGGTATTTGCCAAGGGGGTCTGTGTACATGTTTGGGAATGTCTTCAACACTCAGCCAAAGTGAGTTCCAACTTTGTCTCGGTCTTCACTTGCTGCTTACACTTGCCTCAAAGTCAAGCGGTGGTGAGAATTTAGTACTTTCCTCAAGTGTCTGGTGTTTCCTGAACATGTGTATACCCCTAAACATATACATGACCTTTTAGCCCTTATGGACATCTTATTCCTCAGCTTTTTCTTTCAAACTTTTTGATTAGTCTATAGTTTGCCCCAACTAGTATTCATTGCCTCAGGCAGCCAACATTTAAAGATGTTTGACAAATGTCTTCCAAGGAGAATATTTTAGCACTTGAGTGCTAAAAACACTTGATTTTAGATTTGAGTGACATCAAATAAAGGCAAGCCTTTGGAGTGAGGTCTTCCAGGGAGCCACCAAATTGATCAAATAATGATTCCTTTTTGGTCACAAGGCTTTGAGATAGAGTTCCAGCTCCATTTTGCTCCCTCTTATACTAGGAATACAGGCTACTATTTTTCACGGCTTCCACAGTGCTGAAGAGTGGGAAATGAGAAGTTAAAATGCGACAAAACTTGCTGCTTTTGCCGAGATTCTGTTTCATTTTTTCTTTTGTTTTTTGGCTAAATGCTCTCAAATTTATAGCAAGTGTTCCTTTAGTTTCCAGAGTTTTAAGAAAGTTGATTCTGACCATTTTTGCCAGTTTTTCCCCATGGCTTTTATGGAGGGAGAACTTTGGTGTAGTAAGTCCTTATTCTGCCTTCTTTATTGATATCTCAATCTTGACAGTTTTGAGTACTAGTCAGATATTTTGTAAAGGGTCCTTTAAGTGGAATTTGCCTGATTTTTTTTCTCATGATTAGACTGGAGTTATGGTTCTTGGAGAGAAATATCACAGTGGTAAAGTGTGATGTCCTATTAGATCAGGTCAAGGGGACATACTATAAGGGCACTTGGGTGACTCAAGCATCCGAATTCAACTCAGGTCGTGATCTCACGGTTTGTGGATCCAAGCCCTGTGTCGGGCTGTGTGCTGACAGCTCAGAGCCTAGAGCCTACTTCAGATTCTGTGTCTCCTTTTCTCTCTTTCCTTCCCCCACTCATGCTCTGTCTCTCTCTGTCTCTCAAAATAAATAAACGTTAAAAAATAAAGGTGGATATACTATCAGAGTGACTTAGCATGTAGATGTCAACTTTGGCTACCTGGATAAAGTAGTGTTTGTCATGTTTCTCCACTGTAAGGTTATTTCCCCCCTCTTTCTTCCATACTGTACTCTGGGGGAAGAAAGTCATCATGCACAGCCCACACTTAAGAAGTGGGTGTTATTCTCCATGTCCTTGAGAGTAAAGTTGTTACATAAATTATTTGGAATTCTGCACAGGAGATTTGTCTATTCTTTCCCCAATTACCTATTTATTCAATCATTTATTTATATTAGTATGGACTCATGAAGCTTTATTTTATATTTTAGGTTATAACTTCTTACTATTTGTTTTGTTGCTCAAATTTGTTCTAGTTTTGGGAATTGGATATTCTTTCAGTAGGCTCCAGTCTGTCTGTGAGAAAGATTTTTTTTTAAAGAAATCATATAGTGGAAATTGATCACACTCAAACTTGATTTGATAACTATAGATAGAACTTTGTATCTTTCAAATGCAAAATGGAGTTTTTCTGTGTTCATGTACGTATTTAAAAAATGGACTTGGCCATGAAGAAAACCTTAAAACTTTTTGACCTTACTCTCTGATTATAACCCAATAAATGTGGAAATAATAATGAAAGAGTGATTTAAAAATCTTAATTACTTGGAAATTAAGAAACATACTTTTAGAAAACCTGAATCAGAGAGAAAATTTTTTAAATTACTAGTAAAATAAAATGACCCAATACAACAGAATTCTCTAGAGCTTTAAGTGTCTTAATTTTTAAAGAAGAAAGACAAGTCTATTGAAGTAGGTGATGGGCATTGAGGAGGGCCCCTGTTGGGATAAGCACTGGGTGTTGTATGGAAACCAACTTGACAATAAATTTCATATAAAAATAAATAAATAAAGTAACAAAATACTCATCATATAAAGTTATGAAAAGAAATAAGCTTAGTAATTAAGAATAAGGAATTAATAGAGATAAAGTCTGAAACAATGAAACAGAAAAAAGAAAAGATAAATAAATCCAGAAAGCGGTTCCTTGGGGGCTGGGGGGGGGGGGGAAATGTAAAACAGAAACATTTGCAAGCATAAATAAGATGGGACAGAGAGCAAAAATAGGCAAGATCTGGAAAGAATAAAGGGGCTATCACCATTTAAAATTTACAGAAGAGACATGTCTGGGTGGCTGTCAGTTAAGCGTTTAACTCCTGACTTCAGCTCAGGTCATACATAATCTCATGGTTTGTGGGATTGAGCCCTGCATCAGCTTCTGCGCTGACAGTGTGGAGCCTGCTTAGAATTCTCTTTCTCTCTGTCCCTTTCCCCACTGGCATGTGATTTCTCTCTCAAAATAAAAATTGAATTTACAGAAGAATTTTGCCTGCAACTCTATGACATCCAAATTTAAGACCTAAAGGAAATAGATCATTCCTAGCAAAATAGATATCACTAAATTTGACTCAGAAATTGGAAAACTTGAATAAACTAATTATCATAGGAAAAACTAAACTTTTATTCAAGTTCTATCATTGGAAAAATGTGAACCTTTTTTATGAAAACAGCATAATTTTAACACCTAATAATGATAATTCTCATATAAAATGTCAACAGCCAATTTTGTTTATGAGTTGTAGAACCATTGCTGGACTCTATTTGCTATTTTTAAACCTTTTTTTTTGCATCAAATAAGTGACAGATGATACAGTGTTTAGAATATATTTAAAAGAAAGGAACTGATCCATTTGAAGATAATTATAAAATCTTACTGATAATGGAAAGATCTCTCCAAGAAACTTATTCTTGAATATAAAGACTTCTTGTTAGTGTTGGTTCATTCCAATTGAATATAGAAACTCCATGCAATTTCAATTAGTAATATAGATACTTTTAAAAATATGGGTAAGAAATTCTAGAAAATACATAAAAGACGAAATACCTAGGATCATCCTAGAAAGCCCCAAAGAATAACCATGAAGAGGATTTGCTTTTTAATATGCCACAAAGTCACTGTATTTACACCAATGTGGTACTTGTATGAGAATGAACGGATCAGGGAAATTAAAAACAGACTCTAAAATAAATACCAATGCTTGAGAATTTAACATATGACAAAAATGGTAACCTCTATGGGAAAAGGTGGGTTATCTTATCTGATACCATATCCAATGATAAATTTGTCACAGGTTAAAAAAAAAAAGTTTGTTATGGACTAAGTCCATACCAAGTAACCTGTCCACATTCCACTACAGAAAAAAATTATAAAAGATAGACTGAATACAAAAAGCAATGACCTGGGGCGCCTGAGTGGCTCAGTCCGTTAAGCATCTGACTTCGGCTCATGTAATGATCATGGTTTGTGAGTTCGAGCCCCGTATGGGGCTCTGTGCTGACAGCTTGGAGCCTGGAGCCTGCTTCGGATTGTGTCTCCCTCTGTCTGTCCCTCCGCTGCTTGCACTCTGTCTCTCACATTGTCTCAAAAAGAAATAAACATTAAAAAAAAAAAAAAAAAGCAATTACCTGAAAGTGTGGGTGAGTGAAGAGAAGCTGACAGATTCTAATGGGAAGTGCACATTTTCTTGGGGTGGGGAAAATGAAATGCTCCCTACATTCTTATCTGTGGCTCCACACACTGGTGCACACAGCAGCTGTGGGGGTACACGTGGACAAACTTGCCTTCTTTCAGGAACCAGAAGGTTGAAGCTGGAATCCTGTGAACACTGAGGAGAGTTGGGGGTGGTGATGTACCCACATCTCTGGCTCTCAAACTACACATATGCAGAAGACTGAGAGCGGCTCAGCTAAAGACAAAAGATCTGAACCAAGACTACTGTCACTGCTCAAGGGACAGATTTGAAGTTTAAGAACTAGGCAAGAACATTATCTGCTAAAAACACTCATAAGAGGAAAATAACAGGATCCAGAATTTTCACGATTTAACATTCATAATGTTCAGGATATAATCCCAAATTATCTAAAATAATTTAAAAAATGGAACATATTCTCAAAAGAATAAAAATCATACAAGCATGACATTCAAGATGAACCAGATGCTGTAACAGACAACGTAATTTAAATGACTATTATAACTGTCCTTGATAAAGTAAAACATTTTCAATTAGTGAAAACTTTAGCATGGAAAAGGAAATCTCAGGAGAGGAAATAGACACAGTAAAAGGAAACAAATAGACATTCTAGAAATGAAAAATACACCTTCTGAAGTTAAAAATTTACTGGATGGCCTTAAAATCCAAATGGATATGACAGAAGGAAATGTGATGAATTTGAAGTTAGACTGAAAAAATTATCCAAGGAGAAGGACAGAAAGAGGATTGAAAAACAAACAGTTTGATATGTTGTTATTTTGAAATACTTCTCATTTCTCTACTTATCATGTTCAATCTTCCTCTAGTTTTTTGAACATACGGGATGCAGGTATAATGACTATTTTAATGTCCTTATCTCCTAACTCTATCATATGTGTCATTTCTGGTAAATTTGATCGACTTTTGTCCTTACAATGGGTTATATTTTTTCTACTTTTTCACATGCGTTGTAATTATGTATGTATGTATGTATTTTAATTTACATCCAATTTAATTATCATATATTGCACCAATGATTTCAGGAGTAGATTCCAGTGATTGATCCCCTATGTATAACACCCAGTGCTCATCCCAACAAGTGTCTTCCTTAATGCCCCTTACCCATTTAGCTCACCCCCCACACACAACCCCTACAGCAACCCTCTGTTTGTTCTCTATATTTAAGAGTCTCTTATGTTTTGTCCCCCTCCCTGTTTTTATGTTATTTTTGCTTCCTTTCCCTTATGTTCATCTGTTTTGTATCTTTAAATTTTTTTTAAACGTTTATTTATTTTTGAGACAGAGAGAGACAGAGCATGAACGGGGTAGGGTCAGAGAGAGGGAGACACAGAATAACCTGAGCTGTCAGCACATAGCCCGATGCGGGGCTCGAACTCACGGACCGCGAGATCATGACCTGAGCCAAAGGCGGCCGCTTAACCGACTGAGCCACCCAGGCGCCCCCCATCTGTTTTGTATCTTAAAGTCCTCATATGAGTGAAGTCATATGATATTTGACTTCTCTGACTGACTAATTTCACTTAGCATAATACCCTCTAGTTCCATTCATGTAGGCGCAAATGGCAAGATTTCATTCTTTTTGATTGCTGAGGAATATCCATATATGTGTATATATATATATATACCACATCTTATTTATCCATTCATCTGTCAATGGACATTTGGGCTCTTTCCATACTTTGGCTATTGCCAATAGCACTACTGTAAACATTGGGGTGCATGTGCCCCTTCAAAACAGCACACCTGTATCCCTTGGATAAATACCTAGTAGCGCAATTGCTGGGTCATAGGGTAGTTCTATTTTTAATTTTTTGAGGAATATTAATACTATTTTCCAGAGTGGTTGCACCCGTTTGCTTTCCCACCAACAGTGCAAAAGAGATCCTTTCTCCATATCCTCGCCAACGTCTATTGTTGCCTGCATTGTTAATTTTAGCCATTCTGACTAAATGTGAGGTGATATCTCATTGTGGTTTTAATTTGTATTTCTCTGATGATGAGTGATATTGAGATTTTTTCATGTATCTGTTAGTCATCTGGATGTCTTCTTTAGAGAAGTGTCTATTCATGTCTTTTTCCCAGTTTTTCACTGGATTATTTGTTTTTTGGGTTTTGAGCATGATAAGGCCTTTATAGATTTCAGATACTAACCCTTTATCTGATATGTCATCTGCAAATATCTTCCCCCACTCCGTTGGTGCCTTATAGTTTCACTGATTGTTTCCTCACTGTGCAGAAGTCTTTTTTTTTTTTTTCAACGTTTTTTTTTATTTTTTATTTTTGGGACAGAGAGAGACAGAGCATGAACGGGGGAGGGGCAGAGAGAGAGGGAGACACAGAATCGGAAACAGGCTCCAGGTTCTGAGCCATCAGCCCAGAGCCTGACGCAGGGCTCGAACTCACGGACTGCGAGATCGTGACCTGGCTGAAGTTGGATGCTTAACCGACTGCGCCACCCAGGCGCCCCAGAAGTCTTTTATTTTGATGAGGTTCCAGTGGTTCATTTTTGCTTTTGTTTCCCTTGCCTCTGGAGATGTGTTGAGTAAGAAATTGCTGCAGCCAAGGTGAAAGAAGTTTTTGCCACTTTCTCCTCTAGTATTTTGATGGCTTCCTGTCTTAGGTTTAGGTCTTCCATCCATTTTGAGTTTATTTTTGTGTATGGTGTAAGAAAAGTGGTCCAGGTTCATTCTTCTACATATTGCTTTCCAGTTTTCCCAGGACCACTTGCTGAAAAGACTGTCTTTATTCCATTGGATATTCTTTCCTGCTTTGTCAAAGATTAGTTGGCCATACGTTTGTGGGTCCATTTCTGGGTTCTCTGTTCTGTTCCATTGATCTGAGTGTCTGTTCTTGTGCCAGTACCATACTGTCTTGATGATTACAGCTTTGCAGTATAGCTTGAAGTCCGGAATTGTGATGCCTCCAGCTTTGGTTTTCTTTCTCAAGATTGCTTTGGCTATTCAGAATCTTTTCTGGTTCCATATAAATTTTAAGATTTTTTTTTTGTTCTAGCAACAGAATGCTGCTGTTATTTTGATAGGAATTGTATTGAATATGCAGATTGCTTTGGATAGTATCGACATTTTAACAATATTTCTTTTTCCTATCCAGGAGCATGGAATATTTTTCCATTTTTTTCTGTGTCTTCAATTTCTTTCATAAGCTTTCTATAGTTTTCAGTGTATAGATTTTTTATCTCTTTGGTTAGATTTATTCCTAGGTATTCTATGTTTTTTTGGTGCAATTGTAAATGGGATCAAGTCCTTGACTTCCCTTTCTGTTACTTCATTATGTGTGTATAGGAATGCAACTGATTTCTGTTCATTGATTTTATATCCTGTGACTTTGCTGAATACATGGATCAGTTTTAGCAGTTTCTTGGAATTTTTTGGGTTTTGCATATAGAATATCATGTCATCTGCTAAGAGTGAAAGTTTGACCCCCTCCTAGACGATTTGGATGCCTTTTATTCCTTTGTTTTGTCTGATTGCTGAGACTCACTTCCAATACTATGTTGAATAACAGTGGTAAGAGTGGGCATCCCTGTCGTGTTCCTGACCTTAGGGGGAAAGCTTTCAGTTTTTCCCCAATGGGGATGATATTAGTGGTGGGTCTTTCATATATGGCTTTAGGATCTTGAGGTATGATCTTTTTATCCCTACTTTCTTGAGGGTTTTTATCCAGAAAGCATGCTGTATTTTGTCAAATGCTTTCTCTGCATCTATTCAGAGGATCATGTGGTTCTTGTCCTTTCTTTATTGATGTGATGTATCACATTGATTGTTTTGCAGATATTGAGCCAGCCTTGCATTTCAGGTATAAATTCCACTTGGTCATGGTGAATAATTCTTCTAATATATTGTTGGATCTGGTTAGTTAGTATCTTGCTGAGGATTTTGCATCCATGTTCATCAGGAAAATTAGTCTGTTGTTCTCCTTTTTAGTGGGGTCTTTGTCTGGTTTTGGAATCAAGGTAATGCTGGCTTCATAGAAAGAGTTTGGAAGTTTTCCTTCTATTTCTACTTTTTGGAACAGCTTCAAAAGAATAGATGTTAACTCTTCTTTAAATGTTTGGTAGAATTCCCCTGGAAAGGCATGTGGCCCTGGACTCTTGTTTTTTGGGGAGAGTTTTGATTACTAATTCTCTTTCTTTACTTGTTATGGGTCTGTTCAAATTTTCTATTTCTTCCTGTTTCAGCTTCAGTAGTGTATATGTTTCTAGTGATTTGTCCATTTCTTCCATATTACCCATTTTATTGGCATATAGTTGCTCATAATATTCTCTTATTATTGTTTGTATTTCTGCTGTGTTGGTTGTGCTCTCTCTTCTTTCATTCTTGATTTTATTTATTTGGGTCTTTTTTCTTTTTGATCAAACTGGCTAGGGGTTTATCAATTTTGTTAATTCTTTCAAAGAACCAGATCCTGGTTTCATTAATCTGTTCTACTGGTTTTTGTTTTTTGGGTTTTTTTGGTTTTGAAAGCACTGATTTCTGCTCTAATCTTTATTATTTCCCGTATTCTGCCGGTTTGGGGTTTTATTTGCTCTTCTTTTTCCAGCTCTTTAAGTTGTAAGGTTAGGTTGTATATCGGACACCTTTCTTCCTTCTTTAGGAACCCCTGGATTGTTATATACTTCCCTCTTATGACTGCCTTTGCTGCGTCCCAGTGGTTTGGGGTTGTGGTGTTATCATTTTCATTGGCTTTCTTGTACTTTTTAATTTCCTGTTTAACTTCTTGGTTAGCCCATTCATTCTTTAGTAGGATGTTCTTTATTCTCCAAGTATTTGTTATCTTTCCAAATTTTTTCATGTGGTTGATTTCAAATTTCATAGTGTTGTGGTCAGAATATATGCACAGTATGATCTCAATCTTTTTGTAGTCTTTGAGGGCTGATTTATGTCCCAGGATGTGATCTATTCTGGAGAACATTCCATGTGCACTTGAGAAGAATGTATATTCTGCTGCTTTAGAATGAAATGTTCTGAATATATCTGTTAAGTCCATCTGGTGCAGCGTGTCATTCAAAGCCATTGTTTCCTTGTTGATTATCTGTTTAGATGATCTGTCCATGCTGTAAGTGAGGTGTTGAAGCCCCCTACTCTTATGGTATTATTATCAATGAGGTTCTTTATGCTTGTGATTGACTTATATACTTGGGTGTTTCCATGTTTGAAGCATAAATGTTTAAAATTGTTAGGTTTTCTTGGTAGATAGACCCCTTAATTATGATATGATGCCCTTCTTCATCTTTTGTGACAGTCTCTATTTTAAAATCTAGATTGGGGGCGCCTGGGTGGCGCAGTCGGTTAAGCGTCCGACTTCAGCCAGGTCACGATCTCGCGGTCCGTGAGTTCGAGCCCCGCGTCAGGCTCTGGGCTGATGGCTCGGAGCCTGGAGCCTGTTTCCGATTCTGTGTCTCCCTCTCTCTCTGCCCCTCCCCCGTTCATGCTCTGTCTCTCTCTATCCCAAAAATAAATAAACGTTGAAAAAAAAATTTTTTTTAAAAAATCTAGATTGTCTGATATAAGTATGGCTACTCCAGCTTTCTTTTGTTGACCATTAGCATGATAGATGGTTCTCCATCTCCTTACTTTCAATCTGAAGGTGTCTTTAGGTCTAAAGTGGGTCTCTTGTAAACAGCCTATAGATGGATCTTATTTTCTTATCTATTCTGTTACCTCATGTCTTTTGATTGGAGCATTTAGTCCATTGATGTTTAGAGTGAGTGCTGAAAGGTATGAATTTATTGCCATTATGTTACCCGTAGAGCTGGAGTTTCTGGTGGTGTTCTTTGGTCCTTGCTTGTCTTTGTTGCTGCTGGTATTTTTGTTTTTGTTTTTGTTTTTTTAATCTTATCGCCCCTTGGAGAGTCCCCCTTAAAATTTTTTACAGAGCTGGTTTAGTGGTCACAAACTCCTTTAGTTTTTGTTTGTCTGGGAAATTCTTTCTCTCTCCTTCTATTTTGAATGACAGTCTTTCTGGATAAAGAATTCTTGGTTGCATATTTTTCCAGTTCAGCACATTGAATATATTCTGCTACTCCTTTCTGGCCTGCCAAGTTTCTGTGGATAGGTCTGCTGCAAACCTGATCTGTCTTTCCTTGTAGGTTAAGGACTTTTTCCCCCTTGCTGCTTTCATGATTATTTCCTTGCCTGAGTATTTTGTGAATTTGACTGTGATAAGCCTTGTCGATGGCTGGTTTTTGTTGATTTTAATGGGAGTTCTCTGTACTGCCTGGATTTTGATGTTTGTGTCTTTACCCAGGTTAGGAAAGTTTTCTGCTATGATTTGCTCACATAAAACTTCTACCCCCTTTTCTCTCTCTTTTCATTTTCTGGGACCTCTATAATTCTGATGTTATGGCTTTTAGTGAGTCACTGAGTTCTTTAATTCTGATATTGTATTCTTTTGCCTTAATCTCCTTCTTTTTTTCTGCTTCACTATTCTCCAAAAGTTTGTCCTCTATATCACTGACTCACTGCTCTGCTTCATCCATCCGTGCTGCTGTGAAATCCATTCAAGATTACAGCTCAGTTACAACATTTTTTATTTCATCCTGACTAGTTTTACTTTTATCTCTGCAGAAAGTGATTCTAATCTATTTTCAACCCCAGCTAGGGTTCTTATTATCGTGATTTTAAATTCTGGTTCAAACATCTGTGTTAAGTCCCTGGCTGTCATTTCTTCCTGTTCTTTCTTTTCTTTTCCTTCATTTCATCATTTTGAAGGAAGGAATTAATAAAGTAAAAAACAAAACTAACAATTAAAAATTAAAAACAGCACCAAAGTAATCAAATAAAGGATGCTATATCTTATGTTTATTTTGTTCTGGTTATTGAAAGAAGCTTGATAGAGTAGAGAAAAAAGGGAAAGAAAAAAGAGAAAAATATTTGAAATTTTGAAAATGAATACAATAAAGTAGAATAAAGTGAGATGATGGAAGTAATATAGATAAAAAATTGACAAAGAAGTGAACATTATAGTAGAAACAATTAAAGAACAATTTTTCTTATATAAAAAATGGAAAATAGGGGTGCTTGGGTGGCTTAGTTGGTGAAGCGTCCAACTTCAGTTCAGGTCATGATCTCATAGTCTGTGAGTTCAAGCCCCGCATTGGGCTCTGTGCTGATAGCTTAGAGCCTGGAGCCTGCTTCAGATTCTGTGTCTCCCTCTCTCTCTGCCCCTCCCCTGCTCATGCTCTGTCTTTCTCTGACTCAAAAATAAATAAAAACATTTAAAAAAATTTTAAAAATGGAAAATAAAAATGATTTTTTTCTCTTTCTGTATTCAAGAAAAAGAAAGAAAAAAGAAAAAAATCAAATAGATGAACCAGCGAACAGAATGAAATAAATTCAAATTACATCCAGTTTTCCCTAGAAGTCAAATTACAAAGCACTTTATAATCTGTAAACTAAGCAGGTGGAGAGTTGTGGTGTTCCTCAAGAGCACTGTTGGCCCATTTGGGTGGAGCTTCATGTAATGTTTCCATTCTCCACTAGATGGCACTGCTTAGCTTACTGGGGTGGATTGTTGTGGTGCGTGTAGGCGTGTATGCACATGCACCAGAGAGGTGAAAATGGCATCACCCAGCCAACCATTCTGTAGTTTCAGAACTCTGTACTCTCATGGTCTGACAATCAGGCTCCCCTCCTTTGTCTCCAACTTCTTGACCCTCTCTTTGCTTCATAAGTTCACACAGCTTTGTGAACTTTTCCTTGTTGAATGATGTACATTATTGTATTCCTATGAATATACTTGAGCTTTATTTTGGGATGCAGTTAAGTTACTTGGAAATAATTTGATCCTTTTGAGTCTGGCTTTCAGCTTTGTTAGGAGGGCACAGAGCAGTGTTTAGCCAAGGACAAAATTTTCCCTGCTACTGAGGCAAAACTCTTCAGCATTCTACCAGTACTAAAGTATAAGGATTTTCCACTCTGGATGGTCTGAACAGGCACTATTCTGGCCCTTGGTAGTTTTCAAGGACTTGCTCCCCTAATCCTTTTAGTTCTTTTCTCACATGCATGTGTGAAGAAGACTGGGACTCTCCTAGATATTCAGAGTTTTTTTCCTTGTAGCTGTTGCCTCTTCAACACCCTGCCCTGCTAATTCCAGCTGCCTTAGAATCCCTGGATCCCCATCCTTTTCAACTTAGGAAGAAGTTGTGCTCCATGTGAATTGCCCCTCCCTGTGCTTCTACCTAGAAATTCTCTTCAGTCCATAGCTAGAGCAACGGTAAGAGTTATTTCATTTGTTTCTCATCTTTAAGGGATCAGTTGTCCTTCTTTACTTGATGTACAATGTCTTGAAAAACCTTCTTTCATATATTTTTTCCAATTTGTTAGTGTTTCAGGCAGAAAAAGAAATCAATTTCTTGTTATTCCATCTACTCTGGGCCCCATCAATAGCCACCTTTCCCAGTTCTGGGCTTTATATCTGGGATGCTCCAGTATCTGAGAAGATAAAAACCAACAGACTTTTTAAAGAAAGTGACAGATTTAAAAGTTTATATAGAAAGGCAATAGACATAAAAAGCTAAAATAATTTTGAAAAAGAAGAATCCATTTGGAAAACTTACACTACCTGATTTCAAAATTTACTATAAAACAATAGCAATAAGATTGGCATAAGGATAGTCATATAGACCAGAGGAACAGAACAAAGGCCAACATGAGAACCACATTTAAATGGCTATATTAGTGTTAAGGCAAGTCAGTGGAGATAGAATAGGCTTTTTAACAAATGTGCTGGAGGGGCACCTGGGTGGTGTCCAACTCTTAATTTTGGCTCAGGTCTTGATCTCATAGTTGTGGGATTGAGCCCTTCATTGGGCTCTGTGCTGACAGTGTGGAGTCTGCTTGTGATTCTCTCTCTCCCTCTGTCTCTGCCCCTCCCTCTCTCTGTCTCTCTTTCTTTCTCAAAATAAATAAACTTTAAAAAAATGTCCTGGAATACTTGTATATTCATGTGCAAAAATAAAAAAAGAACTCAACCCTTACCTAAAATTAAACAAAAATTATTCCCAGTGGATTACAGACCTAAGTGTAAGAATTAAAAGTATAAAACTTCTGGGGCACCTGGGTGGCTCAGTCATTTAAGTGTCTGACTCGTGATTTCAGCTCAGGTCATGATCTCACAGTTTGTGAGTTTGAGCCTCATATCAGACTCTGCACTGATGGTGCAGAACCTGTTTGGGATTCTTTATCTCTCTCTTTATACCTCTGCCTACTCTCCCTCTATCTCTTTCTCTCTCTTTATCAAAAGCAAAAACAAAAACCAAAACAACCCTATAAAGCTCTGGAAGGAAGCATAGGAGAAATCTTTGTGACCTTCGGTTATACTAAGGTTTCTTAAATAGTACACAAAAAGCATAAAATTTAAATTTAAAACGTGATAAAATAGAATTCATCAGATGAAAAGCTTTTGGGTTTTAAGAGACACAGTTAAGAAAATAAAAGTTCAAGCCAAAGACTGGGAACATTTTTTTGCAAAACACACATCACACAAAAGACTTATCTGGAATACATAAAGAGCTCTTATAATTCAAAAATAACAAGTCAAATATCCCAGCAAAAGGAAAGGACCAAAATTGTCAATAGATATTTTACAAATGAAGATATATGAATAGTCATAAGCATATGAAAAGATTCTCTACATCATTAGTTATCACAGAAATGTCAATTAACAACCACAATGACATGCATACTAGAATGGCTGAATTAAAAATTGACAATAACAAATGTTAGTGAAGATACAGAATAATTGTTAAGTCTCATTAATTGCTGGTTGAAATACTAAATGTTATAGTCACTTTGAAAAACAGTCTGGTAGTATCCCCAACTGTATGACATACACTTACCTTTTAACCCAGAAGTTCCACTTCTAGATATTTACCCAAGAGAAAGAAAAATTTATATCCACAGAGACATGTATGCAATGTTTATAGCAGGACAATCTATAAGAAACAAAAACTGGTGAATGGATAAATAAATTTTGATTTATCTATGCTATGAAATTCTACACTACAATAAAAAGTAACCAAAGATTAATGCATTCAGCACCATCATTGAATCTCAAAAACATTATGGTGAGTGAAAGAAGTCAAACACAGAAATCTATACTGGATGATTTCCATTGATACTAAATTTTAGAAAAAGGCAAAACAGAAAATAGATCAGTGGTTGCCTGGGACTAGGGTAGGGGGTATAAAGAGACATAAGTAAACATTTTATAGTGATGAAACTATTTTACATCTATAAAGCAATTACTTTATCATATACAATTAACCACAATTCATCAAATAGTACACTTAAATGCATTTTATTTTATATAAATTATACTTTAACTTTTAAAAATCAAAAAAAGGAAAAATAGGTTCCTCATGATTTAAATGCTCAAGTATAAAAAATCAAAACCAAAAAAAAAAAAAAAACAACTCTTGCAAGAACACCTTGTAATGTAGGGATCAAAGAGAACTTAAGAGCAGAAACTTGGGTGCTATAAAAAATGGTAATAACCTTGTGTGGCTAAAAGAGCAATTAAAATCAATGGATAAATTGATTGGGGTAAAATAGTGTAATACAAATGCAAACAAGATGTAAGCTGTCCATATTATTCAAAGTGTTTCTCCAAACTGAGAAGAAAAATACAACACTGTTAAATAATTGACTAAGGAAAAGTCATAGAAGAGCAAATGTAAATGGTCACAGATATATGAAAAGATGCTTAAATTCCCTGGTAACCAGGAGAATGCAAATTTAAAGAGCAATGAGATAGCAGTTTACATTCATTAGAAAGAGCTACACACTTAATACTCCTGGCAATTTAAAGAAAATAATACTCTCATATTCCTGGTGGAAATGTGCAGTGTTATAGCCTTTGGCAGAAGTAAATAGCAACGTTTATTAAAAATAAAAACACATACATCATTTAACCTTACTAGGCTTCTCCCAAGAATGCCAATAGAAATAAAAGCAGATGTATTAAGGGGCATGGGCACTAAAGTGTTTTTGAAGCATTGTTCCTAATGGGACAAAACTAGATTAAAGTGGATGCTTGGTCAAGAAGGGACTGGTTGAATAAATTCTGTTGTGTGTGACTACATTTTATTCAACAATCAGTAAAATGAGTGAATTAGAGCTATAGTAGGTGACTTTATTTCACCTACTGGATTTTTTGTTGAGTAAGAAATGCAAGATATATACCTCTTTCTTTTTGTGTAAAGCAAACACTAAAATCCCACATACATTTGTATAGTATTATGAGCATGAAGGAAAAACATGAAAGGATACACACTAGATTTTTAAGTCCTTCTACCAAGGTGACCCAAGTCATTTGTGTGGATATATATGAAGGTAGGGGTAGAGCCAAGCAGCAAGCAAGCCAAACAACAAAGTCTGCATTTGGAAAGCATCTATATAATCAGATGTGTATTGTATTAGTCAGGATAGATTAGTTTATTCTCCAGTAGTAAATGGTCCAACATCTCAGTGCATTAATATAAAAAAATATTTACTTCTTGCTCACACAAAGTCTGAGGGTCTGGGAGACTTTCCAGAGCAATTTTCTCAACAGGTTAGCTTAAACCTCCAGGCCATTTAGATTTTATAGAATCTTCCTATCAACTTTGTGTTTTTATTATTGCTACAGCTCAGGAAGAAAGAAAATGGAGAATTGTGTACCAGCAATTAAAATTTGCCTGGATTTGATGCATGTCATTTCCTTTTTTTTTTTCCAAATCAGGGCACATAGCCATATATAAATTCATGGAATTATGGAAATCTATTTCTCCTGTGCTCCTCTGGAAGGGGAGAAGAAGTGGAAATATTAGTGAGAAGAAATAATGTCTAACTATATATACATTTATGAAATTGTTTATACAGGATAAAGAAACTAATTTTTTTTAATTTAAATTAACATACAGTGCAATATTGGTTTCAGGAGTAGAATGCAGTGATTTATCACTTACATACAACACCCAGTGCTCATCACAACAAGTGCCCTTTTTAATACTCCTCACCCATCTAGCTCATCTCCCATTCACCTTCCTCCATCAATTCTCAGTTTGTTTTCTATTGTTAAGATCCCCTTGTGGTTTGTTTCCCTCTCTTCTCTCCCCACCTCCCATGTGTTTATCTGTTTTTTCTTAAATTCCACATATAAGTGAAATCATATAATTGTTTTATTCTGATTGACTTATTTTGATTAGCATAATACATTCTAGCACCATCCATGTCATGTAAATGGCAAGATTTCATTTTTGATGGCTGAGTAATAGTCCATTGTGTGTGTGTGTGTGTGCGTGTGTGTGTGTACATACCACATCTTCTTTATCCACTCGTCAGTTGATGGGCATTTGGGCTATCTCCATCATGATGATATTTTTGATAATGGTGCTATAAACATTGAGATGCATGTACACCTTCAAATCTGTATTTTTGTACCCTTTGGGTAAATACCTAATAGTGCAATTGCTTGATAGTAAGGTAGTTCTATTTTTAGTAAGTAACTAAGTTTTAAGATGTCTTTGAAATGACTTTATGAACAAGAAATTTATAAGCTATAAGAAAATTATCAGTAAAAATAAATTTATGCAAATTAATTAAGATTATAAATGTTGATAGGGACCGGTGATGATGAAAGTGTGGGAAAAAGAGAAATTCTCATATGTTCCTTGTGTGAGAATAAATTTGTACAGTACTGAAATATAATCAGGCTAGATATCAAGTGTAAGTTTTGAATTATCTTTTGGCCCAGTAATATGACTTAAAAGAATTCACCCTTGGGGTGCCTGGGTGGCTCCGTCAATTGAGCTCTCAATCTCAGCTCAGGTCATGATCTCATAGTCCTGAGATTGATCCCCACATCAGGCTCTGTGCTAGGCGTGGAGTCTGCTCAAGATTCTCTCTCTCCCCACTTTGCCCCTTCTCCACTCTTTCTCTTTCTCAAAAAAAAGGGGGGGGGGGAATGGACTCTTGAAAATGATCAGACATGTGCATAGGTAAAGAAATGTTCCCTGCAGTATTATTTATGATTAATAAAAGGGAAGGGGTACCTGGGTGACTCAGTTGGTTAAGGGTCCAACTTCAGCTCACGTCATGATCTCGGAGTTCATGAGTTTGAGCCTCACATCAGGCTCTGTGCTGATAGCTCAGAGCCTGGAACATGTTTCAGATTCTGTGTCTCCCTCTCTCTCTGCCCCATCCCCTGCTCATGCTGTTTTTCTATCTCTCAAAAATTAATAAACATTAAAAAATTAAAAATAAAAGGGAAAACAGTCTAAAAGTATAATTATTAGGAATGAGTTAACATATGGTAAATGCATATAATAGAATATTATAAGAGCCACTAAAAGAGACAAGGTGGATTTAATTTGTTTTAACAAAAAAAATATTCAAAGAATATGCTTTGGTTATCTAATTGCTTTGTTACACTCAACCCTGAAACTTCTGAGTTTAAAAAAAATGATTTTACTCTGCAATGATTCTGTACATGGAATGAAAAAAGGCTCAGCTGGAAGGTTTGTTACATGTATTCAGCTGGGTCAGCTGGGATGAAAGTTTCGACTTCCAAGATGACTTAATTTACTGCCGCCTTGGTGAACTTTGGTTTCTTTATCTCTCAACAAGGAATCTCATCCTCCAGGCCTCCTTGGGCTTCCTCACAGCATGGCAGTCTTAGGATAGTCTTAGTTTTTACAAGATGTCCAGCTTCCAAGAAGAAGAGAATGGAAGTTGCCAGTCCAGTTAAGGGCTATGCACAGAACTAGTATAACACAGTAGCCTTATTCAATTGATCAAAGTAGTCCAAAGACTTGCTCAGATTCCAGGGGGTAGAAAAATAGCAGTTTTTAAAAACTTTATTTATTTTTGAGAGAGAGAGAGACAAAAAGAGAGAGAGAGAGTGATTGAGAACACAATAGGGGAGGGGCAGAAAGAGAGGGAGACACAGAATCTGAAGCAGGCTCCAGGCTCTGAGCTGTCAGCACAGAGCCCCATGTGGGGCTCAAACCCTCCTACAGTGAGATCATGACCTGAGCTGAAGTCAGACACTCAACCAACTGAGCCACCCAAGCGCCCTGAGAAATAGTGTTTCTTAATGAGAGAGTGATAAGGATACTTGCAGAAAAACATGCAGGATGGATATATTGCTGTGGCTGTCTTTGGAAAACAAAGTCTGCCACAATATCATGTGATTCAATGTATATAAATATTGATTTTTCTTTATATTTAAAAATCTAGAAAAATATGAAGACAAAACAATGTTTCTCTGAGGTATAGCAATTTTGAGTACACTTTGCTTTCTATATTAGATTCTTCAGTGTTTTTTATAGTAAGCACAAATTCCTTTTACAATCAGCAAAATTTTTAAAAATCCCAATTTTGATATGAAAAAGAAATAGGTTGTTTAAAGTTGTTTGCTCACAGATTTTGCAGTGCTCAAGGCATGCATTTAAAAAAGATGACTTTTTTCCCTATGGAAAATTTCAGGAGGAACTTCTACATTTAAGTTTCCATATTTGCAGATAGAGTAGGAGTGATAGCTTCTTGGCAAAATTAAATTTAAATAATAGATTTAAATAATAGAAACCATTATTCAGGTTGAGCTTAATGCAGTTCCCACCCAGCTAAACGATTTGGGCAGTGAAATGGAACACATAAAGCTTGACAGTTGCTTCATGCAAATTATGTTTTATTAAAAACTTAACAAAAAAATTAAAAATTATAAGAACGAAAACTTCAAGAAGAAAGGGCTGAGGGGTTAAATGACCTTTTCAGCAGTCAGAAAAATGATCTCAGCCTTCAGTGAGCATCTGTCTGGTTCCTACTCTCTATTTTCAGCATCATCATTCATGTGGCTGTGAGTTATCAGAATAACAACAAATGTGTATATTCGAAGATTTTTCATTGCCTTCAACCATCTTCTCAAACATACCCAGAAGTCATAATGCTAGAATTACACTGACACAATCATCCCCATGGAAACAGAGCCTGGTGTCATAAACATGGCATTATGACTTCTCAGCAGGAGGAGGCAGATGGAATTTTGGCACAGAATCTGTAAGATTTATTTAAAAACACAAATGTCTTAGAGAATGACATCAAAGCAGAAAGGGGGGGGGGGGTGGAGTTGTCCCTATAGTATGCATGGCTTTTTTTGTTTGTTTTTAATGTTTTCCAAGGATTTGTTCACCGCTGGCAGGACTTGATTTTGCCTATTCTTTTTCATTGTTGTGCTTAGCACATTATGTTCTCAGCGTATTCATTAGGTGTTCATCTTGGCAGGTGTTGCATTCTCAGATGGAGAAGTTGAGGCTCAGAGAAGGGAACTGACCTCCTTGTTAGCAGATCTGTTGAAGCCAGAGCCCTTCTCCTGACTTCCAATCCACACAGTTTAGCTTCCTTTTTAATGTCTCAGTTTTACTCGAGAGCATAATTTATACGAGTTACATCATTGTTTTGGCCATTCTAATGAGATTCCCTCTCAAATCAAAGTGTTTTAAACAAGGTAGAAGTTTTTTCTCTCTTTCCAAGCAGGTGTTCGGGACCAGTCCCAGGTGTTAGGGACCATGCGGTCAAGGACCCAGGCTGTTTCTGTCATTTTTCTGCTCTCTCTAGTAGTTGACCTCATCTACTAGCACAGCACGTCACACACCAGAACTGCATTCCAGTCAGAATAAGAGAGAGCATTCCCCCCACATTTTAAGAGCACAGTCTGAAAGCTGCATATATCACTTCTGTTAACATCTCATTGACAATAATTTAGCCTTATAGCTGTACCTATAGTTCTATAACCATGTGATCAGCTAAATGAGGGTGAATTATTATGGGAAGAGGAGAACACATACTGGCAATGACTAGTAGTGTCTGCCACAACTTGCGTTTCCTCTAACAGAGTTGTTTTCAGAGGACTATCAAGTAATTTCTTTTTACTTAATGTAATGGCTGCATACTGATTATGGAATTTATTTCCCTGAAGATATTTAAAACAGTAATTACTATATTATTTATAGAGGTCACAAAATTGATAAAGACTGCACATCAGACCTGAGATCAAGGCAAATTAATTGACTATTAGAAATGTATTAGGATTATAACAGAGACCCTGTAATTAAGTAGCTGTAAAAACAAATATCTTTTTCACCCAACAGTCCAAGATGTGTGATCCAATGTTGGTGAAGCTTTGTTCTGTGCTCTATTCAAGGATTCAGGTTTACGATAGTGCTTACGTTTTCAACATATGGCTTCTAAGGTCCCTCTGCTCATTGCCAATCCTGTCTCAGGAGGGGAGAAAGAATAGTTCAGGGTTGGGTCTCTTTGTTTTTGTTTTTGTTTTTTTTTTTTTTTTATGTGTGAGGCAGTAATTGTTCTTCTCATTTTGTTTCTGAGAGCTTAGTCATTTGGCATCATGAGAGCTGGGTTGCTGCATCCCATATTCAACTCCATTACTATGGAAGATGGTTGCATAGATATTAATGGACAACTAGTGGTTTCCTTTATAGGGTGCCACAGCTGGAATGACTGAGCTCCAGGAATTTCTTTCTTTCATCCAAGTATCTTTTCACTTAAAAATGAGAGAGAGGATTTTTAAAAATTTTGAATTTATTTATGTAAATTCAAGTTAGTTAACATACAGTGTAGTCTTGGCTTCAGGAGTAGAACTCAGTGATTCATCTCTTATATATGACACTCAATGTTCATCCCAACAAGTTCCCTCCTTAATGCCCATCACCCATTTAGCCCATACCCCCACCAGCTTCCTTCCAACAACCCCCAGTTGGATTGTTGACTGTATTTAAGAGTACCTTATGGTTTGCCTCCCTGTTTTTATCTTATTTTTTCTTCCCATCCCCTATGTTTATCTGTTGTGTCTTAAATTCCACTTATGAGGGAAATCATATGATATTTGTCTTTCTCTGCCTGACTTATTGCATTTAGCATAATATACTCTAGTTCCATCCACATTGTTGCAAATGGCAAGAGGTCATTCTTTTTGATTGCCAAGTAGTATTCCAATGTATGTATGTGTGTGTGTGTGTGTGTGTGTGCATGTGCGCGTATCACATCTTCTTCATCCATTCATTGGTCGATAGATGTTTGGGCTCTTTCCATAATTTGGCTGTTAATAGCACTGCTATAAACATTGGGGTGCATGTGCCCCTTCGAATCAGCACTCCTGTATCCTTTGCGTAAATACCTCGTAGTGCAATTGCTGGGTCATAGAGTAGTTCTATTGTTAATTTTTTGAGAAACCTCCATACTGCTTTCCAGAGTGACTGCACCAGTTTGCCTTCCCACCAACAGTGCAAGAGGGTTCCCCTTTCTCCACATCTTCAGGAATTAAAACTGACTCACAGCTGGAATCCAGTAATTTCTGAATGATCTCAGTATTTTCATTTCTTTAATGATCAGTTACCCTGGCCACTAGACCCATTTGCCATGGCAAGGAGGGAGATTTCTGGTACATAGTTGTGCTATATCAACATTCATATTCAATGTTTCCTGGCTTCCCCTTTATTCCAGGGATTCTAGGTCTATAAATTGATTCAATCCTTGGAACTAAGTAATGGGCTGTGATTATCTTCATATTGACTCAAGTAAGTCTTCTTTGCCAGACACATAACATGTTCAATCATACTGAACAAGAAGAACAAGAAGGACTATAGAGCTGTTCATCTGTTTTGGTCCTAGAGATGCCAGTGATCAATTGACTTCCATCAAATATTTCAAATATTTCTAATTACTACTTGGACTCCACTGTCTATTACTATTCTCAGGTAGCAGCAATATTTAACTGCTGCCAGCTCTGTTCTGTCACTCCTGGATAGCATCATCCTCCTGGAAAAAGGAGGATCTCCTTTGAAGGGTGGGCTTTCCTATCTTAGTCTCTTGCCTGCAAAAGATAGCTTCTCTATCTTTACAAATATATTCCTATGCCAGAAATGCAAAGATCATTGAACATTTGAAAATAAACAATGTATTATTTATGAACAGACCAGAAAACAAAAAGCCCCACATTTTAATAGATGCATAAAAATCAATTGACAGAATCTATCATCTAGTTATGATAAAAAATAAAAGAAAACCCTCCAAGGAAACTTGTAATAAAGGGAATTTTCTTAACCTCATAGAGGACACCTACAAAAAACCCTTTTATAAATGTCATATTTAACAGTGAAAAACTGAATACTTTCTTCCTAAAATCTCCCCAATTTTATTGAATATTTTGTTGGAGGTCTTAGCCAGCACAAGAAGGCAAGAAAAAGAAATGAAAGGCAACCATATTGAGAAAGAAGAGGTTAACTGTTTTTATTGGCATATGGCATGATCATTTATGAAAATAATCCTATGGAATCTACCCAAAAACTATTTGAACAAATAAGTGAGTGTAGTCAAATTGCAGGGTACAAGACCAGTATAGAAAAATCAACTGTATTTCTACATACTTAGAATAAAAAATCTAATTAGAAATTTAAAAAAATGATACCACTTATAATATCAAAACATATGAAAAATATTAGGGACAAAATTGACAAAGTATGTGCAAGACCTGTGCACCAAAAGCTGCAAAACATTGCTGACAGAAATTAATGGAATGATATATCATTTTAGACATTGGAAGACTCAATATTATTAGGATATCATCAGTTCTTCCCAAATTGATCTATAGATTCAATTAAATCCCAATAAAAACCTACAGGCATTATTTGTAGAAATGAACAAACTTACAAGTTTATGGAAAAATGCAAAGAAACTGAAATAACCAAAATTATTTTGAAGAAAAAGAACAAAAAGAGAGGACATTATTACCTGATTTCTAGACTTATTATAAAGCTTCAGGAATCAAAATGGTGTGTACTAACCTAAAGACAGATAGTGGGGAGCCTAGACTTCCACCCTCATGAGGCTGTAAAGAGGCACCCCAACACCCAATAAGGTGTTGTCAGGGAAGGCCAAGTAGGAATGTGGCTTGCTGGCAGCTAATGATGACTAACCCCTATGGTATCAGTGGACCACCTGTATATCCACTCCACACAGCAGTTAAAAGACACTCATTGGTGTCAAAACAGGACTAGTGGAGAGTAAGGACTTTCACTGTAGCCCAATGGTAATGATGCTACCCCCACCAGAGTTTCAGTGGAGATCACAAAGGACGCTGGAAGTCCCACTGCTGCTCAGCAGTAATGAGGAGCCCTCAATGCACAGGTGTCAGTAGACACTGAGTGGGGAACCTAGACTGCTACTCCCATCTGGTACTAACAAAGCAGTGCCCCCATTCCCCTGCCAGAACAGTGTCAAAAAAATCCCACCAAAAAACATTGTAAATAATATCCTGTTTCATAACAAATGTGGAGATGTCCATTTTTCAATTAAAAAGTCACTCGTCATACCAGGAAGAACAGAAAGATTCCAAATTGAATGAAAATGTCATCAATACATGTCAACACCAAAATGACAGAAATTTTAGAATTAACTGACAAAGATTTGAAAGCAGCCATGATATGGATGCTTCAATGAGCAATTATGAACATGTTTATAACAAGGGAAAAAATAGAAAGCAACAGTAAATAAATAGAACTATAAAAAACAATTAAATGCAAATTTTAGAACTGAAAAATGCAATAATTAGAAAAAAAATCAGTTGATAAGATCAACAGCGGAATGGAGAGAGCAGAAGAAAGAGTAAGTGAAAACAGAAAAATACAAACACCCAATCTAAACAACAGATTTAAACCTCTCTATTTTGAGAGAAAATAGAGTGAAAACAATTGAACAGAGCTTCAGGGATCTATGGGACTATAACAAAAGATCTAACATTTGTGTCATCAGAGTCTCTGAAGGAGGGAGAAAGAGAGCATGACTAAAAAAGTGCCTAAAGAAATAATGACTGGAAACTCCCCAAATTTGACGAGAGGTAAACCTACAGATTCAACAAGCTGAACAAACTCCAAATGGGATAATCTCAAAAAAATCAATGTCAAGATACACCATAATTAAACTGAAAAAGACAAAGTCTTGAAAGTCAGAAAAATATCACGCCTTAACCATAAATAAAAAAAAAATTAGGGGGCGCCTGGGTGGCTCAGTCAGTTGAGCGTCTGACTTTAGCTCAGGTCATGATCTCACAGTTGAGATCACAGTTGAGCCCCGCGTCTGGCTCTGTGCTGACAGCTCGGAGCCTGGAGCCTGCTTCAGATTCTGTGTCTCCCTCTCTCTGCCCCTTCCCCACTCATGCTCCATTTCTCTCTGTCTCTCAAAGATAATAAATGTAAAAAAAAAAAAAATTAGAATGACAGCAGATTTCTAAAAGAAATAATGAAGGTCTGGGTCACCTGGTTGGCTCAGTCAGTTAAGCATCTGACTTCAGCTCAGGTCATGACCTCATGGTTCATGGGTTTGGACCCCGCATCAGGCTCTATGCTGAAAGCTCAAAGCCTGGAGCCTGCTTCAGATTCTGTTTTTCCTTCTCTCTCTGTTCCTCCCCAGCTCATGCTCTGCTTCTCTCTCTCTTAAAAGTAAACATTAAAAAAATTAAAAAAAAAAAAAAAAGGAAATAATGAAGGTCAGAAAAAAGTGGCACATTTTCCAAGAGCTGAAATTATCAATGCAGATTCCTATATCCCATGAAAATATTTTTCCGGAATGAAGGGGAAATCAATATATTCTCAGATAAAGTACGTAAAAGAATTTGTTGCCTGGAGACTTACCCTAAAAGAATGACCAAAGAAAATTCTTTAAATATAAAGAAAATAATAAAAGCAAAAATCTAGGCACATCAGGAAGGAAAAATATGAGTAGAAAAAAATACAATTTCCTCTCCTCTTGAGTTTTCAAAATGATGTTTAACTTTTGAAGCAAAATTATAACACTATCTGGTGTGGATCTAAATGTATATAAGACAAACATTTAAGATAATTATATTACAAATTGGGGGCTTAAAGTAAGTAAAAGGAGGTGAAATTTCCATATGTTCTTCAAACTGGTAAAATGATGATACCAGTAGACTATGACAAATTATGTATATAAAATGTTACACCTAGAGCAACCACTAAAGAAGCCATACTAAGAACTTAATACACTTATAAATTTAAAATCACTATAGATCAATCAAAGTGGAATTCTAAAACAATGTTGAAGTAACCCACAGGAAGGCAAAGAAACTAGAGAAATAAAAAATGGAAAGAACAAACAGAAAACAAACAAAAAGCAACTTAAACCTTAACACATCAATAATTACATTAAATATAAAGGTTTTGAATAATCCAAGTTAAATTTTAATTATCCAATTTTTTTTGAATTTTTATTTTTTAATTTAAAAACTTTCATTTTAATTCTAGTTAATATACAATATTATAATAGTTTCAGGTGTACAACATAGTGATTCTACAATACCATACATCATCTGGTGCTTATTATGACCAGTGTACTCCTTAATCCCCCTCACCTATTTCATCCATGCCCCCACCTACCTCTTCTCTGGTAACCATCAGTTTGTTCTCTATAATTAAAAGTGTTTCTTGATTTGTTTTTTTCTCTTTTTTTCTCCTTGCTCACTGTTTTGTTTCTTAAGATCCACATATGTGTGAAATCATATTGTATTTGTCTTTATTTAGCTGACTTATTTCACTTAGTGTTATACTCTCTGGATCCATCCATGTTGTTGCAATGCCAAGCTTTCATTCTTTTTTATGGCTGAATAATATTTCATTACATCTATCTATCTATCTATCTACCTTCTTTTTTTTTATTTATATATGAAATTAATTGTCAAATTGGTTTCCATACAACACCCAGTGCTCATCCCAAAAGGTGCCCTCCTCAATACCCATCACCCACCCTCTCCTCCCTCCCACCCCCCATCAACCCTCAGTTTGCTCTCAATTCTCAACAGTCTCTTATGCTTTGGCTCTCTCCCACTCTAACCTCTTTTTTTTTTTTTTCCTTCCCCTCCCCCATGGGTTCCTGTTCAGTTTCTCAGGATCCACATAAGAGTGAAACCATATGGTATCTGTCTTTCTCTGTATGGCTTATTTCACTTAGCATAACACTCTCCAGTTCCATCCACGTTGCTACAAAGGGCCATATTTCATTTTTTCTCATTGCCACGTAGTATTCCATTGTGTATATAAACCACAATTTCTTTATCCATTCATCAGTTGATGGACATTTAGGCTCTTTCCAGAATTTGGCTATTGTTGAGAGTACTGCTATGAACATTGGGGTACAAGTGCCCCTATGCATCAGTACTCCTGTGTCCCTTGGATAAATTCCTAGCAGTGCTATTGCTGGGTCATAGGGTAGGTCTATTTTTAATTTTCTGAGGAACCTCCACACTGCTTTCCAGAGCGGCTGCACCAATTTGCATTCCCACCAACAGTGCAAGAGGGTTCCCATTTCTCCACATCCTCTCCAGCATCTATAGTCTCCTGATTTGTTCATTTTGACCACTCTGACTGGCATGAGGTGATACCTGAGTGTGGTTTTGATTTGTATTTCCCTGATAAGGAGCGACGCTGAACATCTTTTCATGTGCCTGTTGGCCATCCGGATGTCTTCTTTAGAGAAGTGTCTATTCATGTTTTCTGCCCATTTCTTCACTGGGTTATTTGCTTTTTGGGTGTGGAGTTTGGTGAGCTCTTTATAGATTTTGGATAGTAGCCCTTTGTCCGATATGTCATTTGCAAATATCTTTTCCCATTCCGTTGGTTGCCTTTTAGTTTTGTTGGTTGTTTCCTTTGCTGTGTAGAAGCTTTTTATCTTCATAAGGTCCCAGTAATTCACTTTTGCTTTTAATTCCCTTGCTTTCGGGGATGTGTCGAGTAAGAGATTGCTGTGGCTGAGGTCAGAGAGGTCTTTTCCTGCTTTCTCCTCTAAGGTTTTGATGGTTTCCTGTCTCACATTCAGGTGCTTTATCCATTTTGAGTTTATTTTTGTGAATGGTGTGAGAAAGTGGTCTAGTTTCAACCTTCTGCATATTGCTGTCCAGTTCTCCCAGCACCATTTGTTAAAGAGACTGTCTCTTTTCCATTGGATGTTCTTTCCTGCTTTGTCAAAGATGAGTTGGCCATACGTTTGTGGGTCTAGTTCTGGGGTTTCTATTCTATTCCATTGGTCTATGTGTCTGTTTTTGTGCCAATACCATGCTGTCTTGATGATGACAGCTTTGTAGTAGAGGCTAAAGTCTGGGATTGTGGTGCCTCCTGCTTTGGTCTTCTTCTTCAAAATTACTTTGGCTATTCGGGGCCTTTTGTGGTTCCATATGAATTTTAGGATTGCTTGTTGTAGTTTCGAGAAGAATGCTGGTGCAATTTTGATTGGGATTGCATTGAATGTGTAGATAGCTTTGGGTAGTATTGACATTTTGACAATATTTATTCTTCCAATCCATGAGCAGGGAATGTCTTTCCATTTCTTTAAATCTTCTTCAATTACCTTCATAAGCTTTCTATAGTTTTCAGCATACAAATCCTTTACATCTTTGGTTAGATTTATTCCTAGGTATTTTATGCTTCTTGGTGCAATTGTGAATGGGATCAGTTTCTTTACTTGTCTTTCTGTTGCTTCATTATGAGTGTATAAGAATGCAACTGATTTCTGTACATTGATTTTGTATCCTGCAACTTTGCTGAATTCATGTATCAGTTCTAGCAGACTTTTGGTGGAGTCTATCGGATATTCCATGTATAATATCATGTCATCTGCAAAAAGCGAAAGCTTGACTTCATCTTTGCCAATTTTGATGCCTTTGATTTCCTTTTGTTGTCTGATTGCTGATGCTAGAACTTCCAGCACTATGTTAAACAACAGCGGTGAGAGTGGGCATCCCTGTCGTGTTCCTGATCTCAGGGAAAAAGCTCTCAGTTTTTCCCCGTTGAGGATGATGTTAGCTGTGGGCTTTTCATAAATGGCTTTTATGATCTTTAAGTATGTTCCTTCTATCCCGACTTTCTCAAGGGTTTTTATTAAGAAAGGGTGCTGGATTTTGTCAAAGGCCTTTTCTGCATCGATTGACAGGATCATATGGTTTTTCTCTTTTTTTTTTGTTAATGTGATGTATCACGTTGATTGATTTGCGAATGTTGAACCAGCCCTGCATCCCAGGAATGAATCCCACTTGATCATGGTGAACAATTCTTTTTATATGCCATTGAATTCGATTTGCTAGTATCTTATTGAGAATTTTTGCATCCATATTCATCAGGGATATTGGCCTGTAGTTCTCTTTTTTCCTGGGTCTCTGTCTGGTTTAGGAATCAAAGTAATACTGGCTTCATAGAATGAGTCTGGAAGTTTTCCTTCCCTTTCTATTTTTTGGAATAGCTTGAGAAGGATAGGTATTATCTCTGGTTTAAACGTCTGGTAGAACTCCCCTGGGAAGCCATCTGGTCCTGGACTCTTATTTGTTGGGAGATTTTTGATAACCGATTCAATTTCTTCGCTGGTTATGGGTCTGTTCAAGCTTTCTATTTCCTCCTGATTGAGTTTTGGAAGAGTGTGGGTGTTCAGGAATTTGTCCATTTCTTCCAGGTTGTCCAATTTGTTGCCATATAATTTTTCATTGTATTCCCTGATAATTGTTTGTATCTCTGAGGGATTGGTTGTAATCATTCCATTTTCATTCATGATTTTATCTATTTGGGTCATCTCCCGTTTCTTTTTGAGAAGCCTGGCTAGAGGTTTGTCAATTTTGTTTATTTTTTCAAAAAACCAACTCTTGGTTTCGTTTATCTGCTCTACAGTTTTTTTAGATTCTATATTGTTTATTTCTGCTCTGATCTTTATTATTTCTCTTCTTCTGCTGGGTTTAGGCTGCCTTTGCTGTTCTGCTTCTATTTCCTTTAGGTGTGCTGTTAGATTTTGTATTTGGGATTTTTCTTGTTTCCTGAGATAGGCCTGGATTGCAATGTATTTTCCTCTCAGGACCGCCTTCGCTGCGTCCCAAAGCGTTTGGATTGTTGTATTTTCATTTTCGTTTGTTTCCATATATTGTTTAATTTCTTCTCTAATTGCGTGGTTGACCCACTCATTCGTTAGTAGGGTGTTCTTTAACCTCCATGCTTTGGCAGGTTTTCCAGACTTTTTTCTGTGGTTGATTTCAAGCTTCATAGCATTGTGGTCTGAAAGTATGCATGGTATGATTTCAATTCTTGTAAACTTATGAAGGGCTGTTTTGTGACCCAGTATATGATCTATCTTGGAGAATGTTCCATGTGCACTCGAGAAGAAAGTATATTCTGTTGCTTTGGGATGCAGAGTTCTAAATATATCTGTCAAGTCCATCTGATCCAATGTCTCATTCAGGGCCCTTGTTTCTTTATTGACCGTGTGTCTAGATGATCTATCCATTTCTGTAAGTGGGGTGTTAAAGTCCCCTGCAATTACCACATTCTTATCAATAAGGTTGCTTATGTTTATGAGTAATTGTTTTATATATTTGGGCGCTCCGGTATTCGGCGCATAGACATTTATAATTGTTAGTTCTTCCTGATGGATAGACCCTGTCACTATTATATAATGTCCTTCTTCATCTCTTGTTACAGCCTTTAATTTATAGTCTAGTTTGTCTGATATAAGTATGGCTACTCCAGCTTTCTTTTGGCTTCCAGTAGCATGATAAATAGTTCTCCATCCCCTCACTCTCAATCTAAAGGTGTCCTCAGGTCTAAAATGAGTCTCTTGTAGACAGCAAATAGATGGGTCTTGTTTTTTTATCCATTCTGATACCCTATGTCTTTTGGTTGGCGCATTTAATCCATTTACATTCAGTGTTATTATAGAAAGATATGGGTTTAGAGTCATTGTGATGACTGTATGTGTTATGCTTGTAGTGATGTCGCTGGTACTTTGTCTCACAGGGTCCCCCTTAGGATCTCTTGTAGGGCTGGTTTAGTGGTGACAAATTCCTTCAGCTTTTGTTTGTTTGGGAAGACCTTTATCTCTCCTTCTATTCTAAATGACAGACTTGCTGGATAAAGGA